>NC_092718.1:56466691-56796696 GCF_047496885.1 Scyliorhinus torazame | reverse complement strand
TCGCCACCACCACCGGGCTTGTGGTGTATTTCTTCGGTGAGAACGGCAATGGGGCCGTCACCACAGCTTGTAGGCTAGTCCCCCTACAGGACGCCCTCTCCAATCTCTTCCACGCCGGTCCCTCCTCTTCTCCCATCCACTTACTCACCATTGAGATATTGGCGGCCCAGTAGTACTCACTTAGGCTCGGTAGTGCCAGCCCCCCCCTATCCCTACTACGCTGTAAGAATCCCTTCCTCACTCTCGGGGTCTTCCCGGCCCACACAAAACTCATGATACTCTTTTCGATCCTTTTGAAAAAAGCCTTCATGATCACCACCGGGAGGCACTGAAACACAAAGAGGAATCTCGGGAGGACTACCATTTTAACCGCCTGCACCCTCCCTGCCAGTGACAGGGATACCATGTCCCATCTCTTGAAGTCCTCCTCCATTTGTTCCAACAATCGCGTTAAATTTAACCTATGCAATGTACCCCAATTCTTGGCTATCTGGATCCCCAAGTAACGAAAGTCCCTTGTTACCTTCCTCAGCGGAAAGTCCTCTATTTCTCTGCTCTGCTCCCCTGGATGCACCACAAACAACTCACTTTTCCCCATGTTCAGTTTATATCCTGAGAATTCTCCAAACTCCCGAAGTGTCTGCATTATCTCTGCCATCCCCTCCGCCGGGTCCGCTACATATAACAACAAATCATCCGCATACAGAGATACCCGGTGTTCTTCTCCTCCTCTAAGTACTCTCCTCCACTTCTTGGAACCCCTCAATGCTATTGCCAGGGGCTCAATCGCAAGTGCAAACAATAATGGGGACAGAGGGCATCCCTGCCTTGTCCCTCTATGGAGCCGAAAGTATGCAGATCCCCATCCATTCGTGACCACACTCGCCACTGGGGCCCTATACAACAGCTGCACCCATCCAACATACTCATCTCCAAAACCAAATCTCCTCAGCACCTCCCACAGATAATCCCACTCCACTCTATCAAATGCTTTCTCGGCATCCATCGCCACCACTATCTCCGCTTCCCCCTCTGGTGGGGGCATCATCATTACCCCTAGCAGCCTCCGTATATTCGTATTCAGCTGTCTCCCCTTCACAAACCCAGTTTGGTCCTCATGGACCACCCTCGGGACACAATCCTCTATCCTCATTGCCATTACCTTGGCCAGAATCTTAGCGTCTACATTTAGGAGGGAAATAGGTCTATAGGACCCGCATTGCAGCGGGTCCTTTTCCTTCTTTAGGAGAAGCGATATCGTTGCCTCAGACATAGTCGGGGGCAGCTGTCCCCTTTCCTTTGCCTCATTAAAGGTCCTCATCAGTAGCGGGGCGAGCAAGTCCACATATTTCCTGTAAAATTCAACTGGGAATCCATCCGGTCCCGGAGCCTTCCCCGCCTGCATGCTCCCAATTCCTTTCACTACTTCCTCTATTTCAATCTGTGCTCCCAGTCCCACCCTTTCCTGCTCCTCCACCTTGGGAAATTCTAGCCGGTCCAGAAAGCCCATCATTCTCTCCCTCCCATCCGGGGGTTGAGCTTCGTATAATTTTTTATAAAATGCCTTGAACACTCCATTCACTCTCTCCGCTCCCCGCTCCATCTCTCCTTCCTCAACCCTCACTCCCCCTATTTCCCTCGCTGCTCCCCTTTTCCTCAATTGGTGGGCCAGCAACCTGCTCGCCTTCTCCCCATATTCGTACTGTACACCCTGTGCCTTCCTCCACTGTGCCTCTGCAGTACCCGTTGTCAGCAAGTCAAATTCTACGTGTAGCCTTTGCCTTTCCCTGTACAGTCCCTCCTCCGCTGCCTCCGCATATTGCCTGTCCACCCTCAGAAGTTCTTGCAGCAACCGCTCCCGTTCCCTACTCTCCTGCTTTCCTTTATGTGCCCTTATTGATATCAGCTCCCCTCTAACCACTGCCTTCAGCGCCTCCTAGACCACTCCCACCTGGACCTCCCCATTATCATTGAGTTCCAAGTACTTTTCAATGCACCCCTCACCCTTAGACACACACCCTCATCTGCCATTAGTCCCATGGCCATTCTCCAGGGTGGGCGCCCTTCTGTTTCCTCCCCTATCTCCAAGTCCACCCAATGTGGAGCGTGATCCGAAATGGCTATAGCCGTATACTCCGTTCCCCTCACCTTCGGGATCAACGCCCTTCCCAAAACAAAAAAGTCTATTCGCGAATAGACTTTGTTGACATAGGAGAAAAACGAAAACTCCTTACTCCTAGGTCTGCTAAATCTCCACGGGTCTACTCCTCCCATCTGCTCCATAAAATCTTTAAGCACCTTGGCTGCTGCCGGCCTCCTTCCAGTCCTGGACCTCGACCTGTCCAGCCCTGGTTCCAACACCGTATTGAAATCTCCCCCCATTACCAACTTTCCCACCTCTAGGTCCGGGATGCGTCCTAGCATACGCCTCATAAAATTGGCATCATCCCAGTTCGGGGCATATACGTTTACCAAAACCACCGTCTCCCCCTGTGGTTTGCCACTCACCATCACGTATCTGCCCCCGCTATCCGCCACTATAGTCTTTGCCTCAAACATTACCCGCTTCCCCACTAATATAGCCACCCCCCTGTTTTTCGCATCTAGCCCCGAATGGAACACCTGCCCCACCCAACCTTTGCGTAGTCTCACCTGGTCTATCAGTTTCAAGTGCGTTTCCTGTAACATAACCACGTCTGCCTTAAGTTTCTTAAGGTGTGCGAGTACCCGTGCCCTCTTTATCGGCCCGTTCAGCCCTCTCACGTTCCACGTGATCAGCCGGGTTGGGGGGCTTTTTACCCCCCCCCCTTGTCGATTAGCCATCCCCTTTTTCCAGCTCCTCACCCGGTTCCCACGCAGCTGTGTCCCCCCCAGGCGGTGCCCCCCCACCCATCCCACCCCATGCCAGCTCCCCCCTCTCCCCAGCAGCAGCAGCCCAATAATTTCCCGCTCCCACCCCCCCCGCTAGATCCCCCACTAGCGTAGTAACACCCCCCATGTTGCTCCCAGAA
Source organism: Scyliorhinus torazame (assembly GCF_047496885.1). Lineage (NCBI taxonomy): Eukaryota > Metazoa > Chordata > Chondrichthyes > Carcharhiniformes > Scyliorhinidae > Scyliorhinus > Scyliorhinus torazame. The sequence goes on along the minus strand of NC_092718.1, from coordinate 56,793,685 downwards.
GTCAGCAAACTCTGGCCGACCTCGGCTTCCCCCCGTGACCTCGGCTCGCACCGTGCGACGCCCCCTCCTTCCTGCTTCCCTATTCCCGCCATGATTATCATAGCGCGGGAACCGAGCCCGCGCTTCCCCCTTGGCCCCGCCCCCAATGACCAACGCCCCATCTCCTCCACCTCCTTTCCTCCCCCCACCACCTCCTGTGGAAGAGAGAAAAGTTACCACATCGCAGGATTAATAACATAAAGCTCCTCTTTCCCCCCTTTTTACCCCCCTCTTCGCCCCCCATACTCGCCCCACCACTTTGTTTCAAACGTTCTTTTTTAATAACCCGCTCCTTCCAATTTTTCTTCCACGATTAAAGTCCACGCCTCATCCGCCGTCTCAAAGTAGTGGTGCCTCCCTTGATATGTGACCCACAGTCTTGCCGGTTGCAGCATTCCAAATTTTATCTTCTTTTTGTGAAGCACCGCCTTGGCCCGATTAAAGCTCGCCCTCCTTCTCGCCACCTCCGCACTCCAGTCTTGGTATACGTGGATCACCGCGTTCTCCCACTTACTGCTCCGAGTTTTCTTTGCCCATCTAAGGACCATCTCTCTATCCTTAAAACGGAGGAATCTCACCACTATGGCTCTAGGAATTTCTCCTGCTCTCGGTCCTCGCGCCATCACTCGGTATGCTCCCTCCACCTCCAGCGGACCCGCCGGGGCCTCCGCTCCCATTAACGAGTGCAGCATCGTGCTCACATATGCCCCGACGTCCACTCCCTCCGCACCTTCAGGAAGACCAAGAATCCTTAGGTTGTTCCTCCTCGCGTTGTTCTCCAGCGCCTCCAGCCTTTCCACACATCGTTTATGGTGTGCCTCGTGCATCTCTGTCTTCACCACCAGGCCCTGTATGTCGTCCTCATTCTCGGCAGCCTTTGCCTTCACGACCCGAAGCTCCCGCTCCTGGGTCTTTTGCTCCTCCTTTAGCCCTTCGATCGCCTGTAATATCAGAGCCAACAGCTCCTTCTTCATTTCCTTTTTGAGTTCTTCCACGCAGCGTTTCAAAAACTCGTGTTGTTCAGGGCCCCATATTAAACTGCCACCTTCCGATGCCACCTTGGTTTTTGCTTGCCTTCCTTGCCGCTGCTCTAAAGGATCCACCGCAATCCGGCCACCTTCCTCTCCTTTTTCATCCGTATCCAGGGGGGATTCCCTTCTGGTTCACCGCACAGTACTTTTAGCCGTTAAAATTGCCGTTGGGGCTCTTATTAAGAGCCCAAAAGTCCGTTCCACCGGGAGCTGCCGAAACGTGCGACTCAGCTGGTCATCGCCGCACCCGGAAGTCCCTCTATTCAATCTCAGCAATGAGCTCCGGGTGTAGTCTCTTGTGAGTTATGTCCTACCACTGACAGCAATGGGAAATGGCCATGGGACCTCTGGATCTGGATTTCCGGTACCATTTTAGAAAAGTTGCGAGGTCACCATGACGTTGGAAAAATCTAGGCCTCAGTGTATGAACATTTCCCTCTCTTGCAAAGAAGCTTGGAATATTTCACAGCATTGAAAGAACTCTAAAAGTGTAAACTGTTGTCCTTTCTGTAAATGACTAATCAGGCTAACTAATCTAAATTCTGAAACAACTACAAAATAACTTCTTATTAAATAAAGCATCAACATTACTTCTGGACTTTTGCTTGGGTTTGAACTCGGATCCGGTGGCTCTATTGATCAATATTCAAACAGACATCACTAACAATCAATTGTGAAAGTTACTGAAAAAAGTACAGCTTGTTATTTAGGTGTAGCTGAACTTTTAAGAGCCATAATTACTGTTGAAGGACATTTCCAGCTCTGGAAAATTAATTTTATGTTTGTGCAACATCACCTCTTTCCAAGTTTTTTACTAATTGTGCTTGCTTATGATATTTCAGGTTCAAATGTACAAATCCTAATTTGACATTTCACTCCATATAAAATTTTAAAATGTGAATGATAATCAGTGCATTTTACTTCCTGGTGTGCTGACTGTTGGAATATTTCAATGTGACTGGCTACGTACCCTGTTTGGCAGCATCACTATTGCCTTACACCTGGAGATTCCTTTAATTTGCCGCCAGACCTGAATCAACAGTGAGCTAGGTGAAATTCACACCAGAGATCATTAGATCTTTCCGGACAATGTTCTTCAAGGTCAGAGGCAAGGTGTCGTGGTTATCCTACTGACTGCAAAATCTGGGCCTATGAGTCTTCAATGGACTAAAAACAGAATTAAAAAACTTTCACTGCAGTGAGGCGGAACGAAGAGGAAAAGAGCTTTCCATTAAGAGGAAAATTAATTGCTCGACTTTCTAAGTGTATGCGACAGAATGGACAGCCACTGACTGACGCACTCTTCTTTCTCTCTCTCACCCAGATATTTTAAAAGTAAAGTTTTGGTTGTTTAATACAGCAGCTGTTAGGAGTTAAAATGTAAATATTGCATAAAGAAAGATATGGAAAGTTTGCTTCCCAGTGAGTTTTTTGGGATAATTTGGAAGAAGATCAATCAGAACTCCAGTCACAGGACACGCAGCTGCTGTGCTGCAGTGTGAAAGTGATGATGATATATGGTGGGAAACTTCGTGTCTCACAGATTGAGAATGAAATATCTCACCCAAGCTCGGAATGACTGCTAATGGATCAAAAAATCAGGCGCTGGATTATCTGCCACCCGCTGCCCGCAGCAGAGAATACTGCATGGGGGAAAACGCCGATGCCTTTGTGATGCTCCGGTCCCCCGCTGATGGCAGCATCAATGTTCGCGCCCCGCACCAGTAGGAGGATATAAATGATTCAAAATGACCCGTTTGCATCCTATTAACGGGTTGGGTACCGGATTCTCCATGCCTCCATGATGCCCCGGCCCTCTGGGCCAAGAGTCACGCAGGCCTGGATTGGTGCAAAGTATTTGTCAGCGTGGCCCTGATGTGGTGGACCCCACAGTCGGTGAAGGGGGTAAGTATTTATGGTACGTCGCCACAAAGTCAATCAGAGGGCCCCCTCCCCCACACAATTAAAAACCTACACATCTCAAGTAGCCTGCTTTGAATTGAGCCGCAATGTTTATAAACATCTTGTTTTTTCATCAGAAAGCACTTAACTGTGTTTGATGTGGTGGTGACCTGTCAATCACAGCTAGATATTTATAAACATTGTGGTTAGGTTCAAAGCAGGCTACTTGAGATACACTAAAGCATGAAGGGAGATGAAAATAAACAATCCAGATATGTGACTGTCTGGAAGCTATCAATTACAGCCTACTAAAAGCTAGTTCTCTTTAAAGTGATTAGAAGTCTTGCAGATCAAGGGATCTGATGGGGTTTAAAGACGTGTGCTGTGGCTTTCTATTACGTTACAGCTGCTGCTTTCCAGACATCTATCTGAGGCAGCAGGTGTAAGGCACAGGTGAGTGAAAAGCAGTGATTTTTCACTGTTTCTGCCTGGACTGTTCTTTAGCTTCCAGGCAAGGGTGACTGATGAGGGGACGGGGGAGGGGATGGTTCCCTGTTATGGGGAGGGATTCTCTGTTATGGGGAGGGGTCTCTGATGGGCAAACAACAGGACCTCGCTATCGGGCGCCCACTGAAAATGTCAGCCCAAAAGTGTGATTCGCAATGCAATCCCATGCATGATTGGGAAGAGTTCATCGCTTCTGGGCGCCGCTCCCAGCACCAGCGGGAGGACATCTTCTACTGAACTGAGAATCCAGCCCCAGATTTCTGAAAGAACTGAATGCTAAAATTAAAATATGAATGAAGCTACTCACATACTCAAAGATAACTTGAGAGACAGCTATTTTGAAATTTGTGATGTTTTCATGTTTTATCATCTTAGACATTGAAGGTTCAATGACTGTGATAGAAAGTAGGCACACAAAAACGGACATGGAATGTTTTTCCTGAAGTAGTTTGATTGGCTTGCAAAGCAAAACGCCTGCTTCACCTTTGTCATCGGTATCAAATTGCTTTTTTTGGACCTTCCTATGCGCAAACCAGCTACCGTGTTCCCTACATTGAAATACTGCCCATGGCTCAAAGTGATTGGCTGGCTGTAATGTGCTTTGGGATTTTGCTGGGGTAATGAAAGGTGCGATAGAAATCAAAGTCTTTTGTGTTTCTTTTAATGCATCCTGGCAAATTTGGTGGAGCCAGCAGAAGGAAAGGGATTTTCAGTTGAATAAACTTACATGTCATTGAATCATTCTAAGTACGGGCACATTTCTGAAAACTAAACACTACATTTGGTTGCGAATCTTGGGCATGTATTACTGGGAGCATGCAGCAGTGTAACCTAAAAACAACAAATGTAAAATTGTGCACAGTACACTTGCCATTTCCCAATATCTTTTATCCAACATTAGCTCTAACAATGTACTGACAGAAATGTTCCATCTTATTGAAAATTCACCAATCACACGGACACACAAATTAAGAACAGTCGTAAGCCACTCAGCCCCTCAAACCTGCTCTGCCACTCAACAGGATCAGGATCTGGTTATAACCTCAACTCCACATTCCTGCCCACCCTCGATAACCTTTTATCCCCTTGTTTATCATGAATCTAGCTAGCGCTGCCTTAAAATATTCAAAGACTCTGTTTCCACTGTCTTTTGAGGAAGAGTTGCAAATTTTCAAAGGGAACATCCTCTCCACATCCACCCTGTCAGTACCCCTCAGGACCTTGCATGTTTAAATCAAACACAAGATTGACGTTCCACTAGCTGCCTTGGTGGGACTTTGATTCATGCCCCCGGAATATTAGCTTGGACGTCCCTGCTATTAACCCAGTAATATCACCATTCATAGAATCATAGGATTCTGCAGTGCAGAAGGAGGCCATTCAGCTCATCAAGTCTGCACCGACCCTCTGAAAGAGCATACCACCTGGGCCCACTCCCCCACCCTATCCCTGTGACCCCACCTAACTTGTACATCCCTGGACATTAAGGAGCAATTTTATCATGGCCAATCCACCTAACTGGCACATCTTCAGGCTGTGGGAGGAAACTGCAGGACCCGGAGGAAACCCACGCAGCCACAGGTTAATGTGCAAACTCCACACAGGCAGTCAGCCAAGGTCGGAATCAAAGCCGGATCCCTGGGCATTGTGAGGCAGTAGGGCTAACCACTGTGCCACCGTACTTCTCCAATCCCCTATTATGCCACAACCTCTACTGCAGTACATAGGACCCAACACACTCAAACACCCTCAGTGGGAAAACTTCTTTGAACGCCCGAGACAACGTGCGAGTGATTAAAAGCTTATATTTGACAATGCGTGTGAATAAATTATCAACATATGTTCCGTCTGAGTAACTACTGTCCGGGATTGCCTTCCTCGAACACACGGTCAGCTACTTCACCAGCTACAGGTGCATGAGGTACAACTCTCAGCAGCTATGTGCTGGATCTATTTCGTATGGATTAAAAGCCTGGATCGCGTAGAAAGCTATTTGTCCGCATCTCCATACCTAATACTTCCCTTTCTGCTCCAGCAGAAAGGATCTCCCCCAGGAGAACGCAAGCCCTGGAGGTTAGTTTAAGAAAATGAGATACCGAAACTGCCCGCAGTGTCATCAAATCACCAGTTCTAAACATTCCTAGCAGTTTCTACTCTCCTGACAAGAGCAGGCAAGCCAAGAACAGAACTGTCCTCTCCAAACTGAATCTACTCACCAAGCAAAGTGTCATCTCGCTTGCACCGTGACTACTGTGCCCCGGGCTCAAATACTGAATTGTTAATATGTGCAATTCTGGACAGATCCAACTGCATTTCAGATACCTGGGGCAGGATTCTCCCCTACCCGGCGGGGCGGGGGCTCCCGGAATGATGGAGTGGCGGGAATCACTCCGGTGTCGGGCCGCCCCAAAGGTGCGGATTTCTCCGCACCTTTAGGGGCCAAGCCTTCACCTTGAGGGGCTAGGCCCGCGCCGGAGTGGTTTCCGCTCCACTGGCTGGTGGGAAAGACCTTTGGCGCCATGCCAACCGGGGCCGAAAGGTCTTCGCCGGGCGACGCGGGTCCGTGTATGCGCGGGAGCGTCAGCGGCTGCTGGCATCATCCCCGCGCATGCGCAGGGGAGGGGGTCTCTTCCACCTCCGTCATAGTGAAGACCATGGTGAAGGCGGAAGATAAAGAGTGCCCCCACGGCACAGGCCTGCCTGCGGATCGGTGGGCCCCGATTGCGGGCCACACCACCGTGGGGGCACCCCCCGGAGCCAGATCGGCCCGTGCCCCCCCCCCAGAACCCTGGAGCCCGCCCGCGCCGCCTTGTCCCGCCGTTCAAAAGGTGGTTTAATCCACGCTGGCGGTACAGGCATTCCAGCAGCGGGACTTCGGCCCATCGTGGGCCGGAGAATCGGCGGGGGTGGGCCCGCCGACCGGCGCGGCGTGACTCCCGCCCCCGCCGAATCTCTGGTGGCGGAGACTTCGGGACACGGCGGGGACGGGATTCACGCCAGCCCCCGGCGATTCTCCGACTCAGGGGGGCTCGGAGAATCTGACCCCAGGTGTTGCATTAACTAATGCTGTGGCTAGCCCAGAGGCTGATCTCCCAGTCACTTTAAATGACACGGAGACACATGCCCAAAATTGATGAAAGCATTTAAAAAACAGATGTCAGGTCACATTTAAGTCCAGCACTGACAATCAATTTCACTTGCATACTTCAAGTAGGGTCAATACAAATTTTTTAACAATGCTCACAAAAAAAACTGCTTTTATGTACTACTATCCGACAATGTAGTGGTTCAAATGGTTATTATTTCCCAGAATGATCATTATTTCTATTAAATAACATTAGCATTTTAACCTTCGAACTGAAAGTGTATTTATTCAGACTAATTTGAAGGTTAATATTGGATGGAATGGAAAAGGAATGATCAAGCCACACAAGATTATACAATAATTCAAGTGCCCGAACGCAACAAATAAAACACTTCTCTACCCCCACACACACACGCTTGCAGACACGCACATAAATTACAAAATTTAATACCCTGACCTCTGGTGAGTTTGGTGGCGGTGAGGGCATTTAACTAGTTGGGTGGGTTGCAGGTGGGCGTCCCGATTAAATCCCTGACATTAGGGCCCATGGACAGCCTTCCTGCCTTGCCACCAATTGAGGCCCTTAAATGGGTAATTAATGCCAAGTTAAGGATCTCTTCATGTCACCACTACCATCAGCGGAAGGCTGGACCTACCACCTTGCGGGGAGTATGACAAGTCAATCTGTGCCAGTTGCTTGTGTCCCCTCATTCAAAGATACTTCGTGCCTGATCCAGGGACCCGGCATCGAGAAGGGTAGATGAGGGTGGAGAGGTGTGTATGTGTGTATGGGGGGCGTGGGGGGGGGTCAGTTGAGAGCCACAGCTGCTGAATACGCCGCACATTCTTCAGCATGACCCACATACCTCATAACTACTACTGCCATAATTTACCCCTGGCTTGGGTCACTCTGCAATCCTGGATCTTCGGTGTCATTCCAACAATAGCCACCAACTCCCCAGTGGCGCTTCAGAGCAAAAGAGCTGCTGGCCTCTGATTGGCCAGCAGTTCTAGGCAGGCAAGACTTCTCATCCCCAGGGCCCTGAACCCATGGAAAGTGGCCTGCTAATTGCCTGATTGGCTAACAATACTCACGGGGCTTCCTGTTGGAACCAATGCAGGTGCCTCACTGGCTCTTCAGCCGATGGCTGAGACCCATGTCACCTCCATAAAATTCCCTCCAAAGAGATTCCAGAAGTGAGTATCAACCTGCTCCACAGATGCAAGGTTCCTTTTATGTTCAACAAAAAAGCAAAACCCCCAGAAAGGAGGTCCTCAAACACATAAAAATAAAATTCCATTTGCTCATTGCAGTCTTGTTCTTCAGCAGAGCCAAAAACATTGGAACCTTCAACTTGTCCGTTCCTGGGTCTGGTTGTCACGGTGCAGACAACAGCTCCCAATCTTCTAAGCCTTGCAATGTCAAACAATTGTGTGGAAATTGGAAATGGAAGCAGGCCGTTTGAGCAGAATGGTTCGTTTTGAAGTTTAATCTTCACACAAGCAGCATGATGACCCAACGTGCAAATTCTGTTACCAAATTCCATTATTCCATTTCCCACGCACTCATAAGGAACTGCAATCGGAGGAACATTTATGGTGAGGTCCAGTTTACTAAAATCAACAATGGAAAATCATGCACAATGTCCTCTTTCAAGCAGCAGAAATGCAGCATCAGAATTTTAGGACTGATCTATTTTCACTATCATTACTGGGAATGCAAGATTACTCAATACCCTGGTCTCTGAACAAAAGTACAAAAATAAACCATGGAATAATAAATATTAAACAATCACTTAACACACTTGCTACAGCAGGGATAGAATTCAATGTTAGTATTTGAGGCAATGTTACAAGCAACTGAGTTACCTCGGAGGTACCATTATTACCTGCTGATCCAGTGATATCTACAAATCTTGCACCCCTCATTATGCAACTGGAATATAGCTGGGGGTTTTAAACTAGGCAATGAGTGGGCAACTCATGGGATCAGATGGAACCACCCATTTTACCTCCAATGGATTTAATGGGAAGTAAAATGGAGCAGGGTGCAAAACCAGCATCATGCCCAATCGATAATTTGGCTTAAAACCACCCTCCCTGTTGCTACCCGTGTCACTAACAAAATTGCACTGATGTCATCCGTCGTTTCACCAGTTCCTTTTTGATTATCAACTTATTCTCTGCCACAGGCCACTTAAATGTACACTTGTACAGAAAAAATCAACAGTCGCCACATCATTCATGAATGTATAGATAAATGACATGCAAGGAAAGACCATCCAGTCCAACCAGAAGTCAGGTAAATTTCCTGGGAGAGTCAGAAAAACACACACAATAAAACAAAGCCCAACTGATCCAGTTTTGCAAGGGGTATGGGGGCGGGGAGAAAAAGAGTGGGGAGGCAAAGGAATCTGGAAAAATGTTCTCTGATCTACAAACTGAGAGAATAAAATCCATATTCTGCACTGACCGTGTTTATATTACTTAGTATTCCACCTACATATTATGATCTTTATTTCAGCCTTTACGTCGATATTCTGGTACAGGGCAGCAGCAGAATTTAATGGTAGCTGTGTTGGGCCTATCCACCAGCTGCAGAGCTGGGGGGGCAAACCCGCCACAATCATTTTTGAGAGCATCATTGGGATTTAGTAACTATCAGGCAACCCGTTTACTGGCCAGTAACACAAAGGAGCTTACCAGAAGGATTGACACTGCAGCCCCCAGACCAAGGCGTGTGCGGTGGGATCGAATGATTCAGTCTGGGAGGTCCCGATGGGAGGGGTGGGGTGGAGTTGGGGGAAGAATGGGGAGGAGGTTGGGAGGGGAAGATGGAGTGGGAATGGGGAGGTGAAGTGTTGGGGGTGTGGGGGGGGGAGTAGTGTTGTCACAGGTAGAGGGGTGGCATCCTGCAGGTCGCTCCATTTCCAATGGCCCCTTCCTCTGTTGAGCTCAGGATGCCGGAGAATGAGAGATCCCCCTCGCACAGGCATACCCACCAGGGCTGAATACCAATGTCAGAATTAGATCCTCAGTTTGCCACTTAAGGTGGTCACTGGGCAGTGAGGCCCCTTCCCACTCTATATCTAATTAGGCAAGGGGGGAGGGGGCTCCACCCAACAATTATTGAAACATTTCAATAGAAATCTAAGAAGGCAGCACCAAAAACTGAAGCTGTTTACAGCACAGTTAAGGTTAGGGGCCGCACAATGGCACAGTATTTGGCACTGCTGCCTCACAGAACCAGGGACCCGGTTTCGATTCCGACCCTGGGTGAATGTTTGCACATTCTCTCCGTGACGGCGTGGGATTCCTCCGGGTATTCCTGTTTCCTCCCACTGTCCAAAGATGTGCCTCCAAAGAGGTTAGGTGGATAGGCCATGCTAAATTGCTCCAAAGTGTTCAAGGGTTCAATGGGGTTACATGGATAGTGCAAGGATTGGGCTTGTGTAGGGAGGTTTTCCGAATGGTTGGTGCAGACTCGATGGACTAAATGGCCTCCTTCTGCAATGTATGGATTCTATGATTCTACTTCTACCTCAAAAAGGATCTCAAACTTTGACGGCAGAGTTAGTGAACAGTAGCTAATTAATGTAGGTCACCACATTTAAACACGTCTTAAAGTAGGCAGAGCACGTATTGCAAAATAACACCAATGCTAACAAAAGATCTATTCAAATAGGAAATCCTGCAGTGACAGCAGGATATATACATGTAAACATTTCTCAAGTTTGAAAAGTTTCATCAGATCAACCATCCTGTATTAAAATTAACAGAATGACACCTGGAAGCAGTCAGAGAATCATGGAGATTTGGTAATTTCATAGAAAGTTATTTTCAAGTGCTAACCTTGTGACTTACAAAGCCAACAAAAGCTCTTAATCATGTTACAACATCTTAACACACTCCCTGTGAGCTACCATTTATTCAGTTTTCCTGTTATTCTATCCACTTTCAGAGCTTTCTTTAGTCTCACATTGTAATGTTTTTACCAGATTTCTGTTTCCATATATAATGCAGTGCAATATTGCATAGTTGGAGACAACTGCATAGACCTGTAACAGACCTGATTCTCTCTGTTCTTAGCATCATAAAAAGAATGTCGATATTCAGGTCTATCTCAAACCTTAATGCTCAATTTTAACCTTCAGATTGCTGAGAGATCAACAGGTGACCTCTTGTCTCCCTCAGGGGACTAGTTATTTGTGGGACTTTTGTGAGCTGGCTGATAAAACAGTAATTACAGTACAAAACTCACAAAAAATCCTGCGTAACTTTGTTCCTGTCCATTAGGGGCAATTTTCATATGTATATCAGACGAGCAGTGAGCAAAGTGGATGTTCCACCTGCCCTAAGGAACCCATCTTATTTCAGTCTAGCAGCATGAAGTGGGCTTCCTATATATGGCTGGCAGATCAGGAGGGTGAGTCACTCAGCTGGGCAGCTACTACTTAAAAGGCAGCCTGGCACGTTTTCAGCACGCACGCTATACCTGAGATGCCAGTATCGGACTGGGATGTTGAAATAAAAACCATAATAGTGTACTGAACTTGCAAGTGGGAATATTTTGTTGAATTGCCAATTTCAAGCTTGCATTTGCAAATTTGCTGGTTATGGGCATTTGAAGAAGATTAAACTAAAGTGGAGCCTTTTCAGAGTCATTCTCACACTTTGGTGAATCAACCAAGTGCTTGGGATTGAGGAAGAGAGGAGTGGGGTGGTAGTGGAGAGAGTGGAAGAGAAGGAGAGAGGACAGCGAGAGAGAGAAGAGACAGAGTGAAGAGATAGATGAGAGAGGAGGGGAGATAGAGTTAGGAGGTAGAGGAGACAGAGAGGGAGAGCAGAGTCAGAGTGGAGAGAGAAAGAGGAGGAGAGAGAGAAGACAGACAGATCGGATGGAGAGAGAAAGACAGAATGGAGCGAGACAGGTGAAGAGGAGTAGAAGAGAGAACGAGAGGAGAGAGAAGAGTAAAGAGAGAGGAAAGAAAAAGGAAGAGGCAAGGAGAGGAAAGAGAGCGAGAAGAGAGATACAGGAAATTTCACACTTGTCACCTCAAAGCAAGCAAGAATTCTCAACCACATATAATCAGTTCTCCTGCCAAGGAAATACTGGAAAGCAAGATATTCAGACAAGGCGTGGATTACAATAACAAAACAATGATTACCAATTTGAACTGCATGATGCACATTTTCCCATATTGTTAGGAAAACAAAGGTCGTTTTAAGGGATTTATATTTGTATTGGTAAACATTAGAAATATGGTATAGTCTTAGGTAAGTTCAATTTAATGTTTTTATGACTGGAAGGGTAAAACCAATAGTTACATTCATGCTGGACAAAGGTGTTCATATGTGTGGGGGTTGGTTAAGTTCTAACTGTGTTTCTATTGTGTTTAGAGAGGGCTACAACATGAATAATAAATAAACCAGCAGTGGTTCCTTAGCAATTGGGGCCTTTTGAGGTAGAAAAGCTTTTAAGTATTAGTTTAGCGAATTTGATTGCAGCTGAAGATAGGTAATAAGAGAGAAGGAAGCTCTCACTGCTCTGCTGGAAGCAACTGATTTAGAAGGCTAGAGAGAGAGCATATGTCTCAGCTTTGCCAGGTGAAAAGACATACCATAGAATAATGGTTAAGAAAACAAGTGCAGAGATCTGAAGAACAGCATGTTAGGAAACTAGAGAAAATGGAGAGAAGTTTCCAAGATGTCTCCAGTTAAAGGTATGAGAACAGAGCACTGTCTAGTAAAGACAGAGAGAGCTAAGAATAAAGTTGGATGCCAAAAAGATACCTGAAGTGATTTTCAGGTTTTGTGAGATTTAATTCAAGCCTACGGAACGTGAATTGAAATGGGAATTGGTGGTTGGATCCCAGAGTTTGTGTAAATGCAGTTCAGACAAAGGAAACCAAAAAGGGAGTGGTGTAACATCCTGGACTGGATTTTCTGTATAAGAGAAGTGGAAGCTTCGATTAAAAGAGTAATCTGTAAAATGTGGACTGGATTTTGGGCGGCAAACTGCACATGGGAAAGCGTTATTATAAGAGACGATTTGAAAGCATGCTTTTGGAGTGGAGTTTGGAAACGTTCACGGGATCATCATCTGGGGTTATTCTGAGGGAAAATCCACACACACTAGCTTGGGTTCAGAGTGCAGTGTGGGTATTTGATCACAGTCACCTTGTGAGCTTTAAAAGGACCTTGTGTTAATGAGACCATTGTAGGTTAAGATGTACTTTGCAATCCGTGTTAATCCTAAAACTCGTGTGGGGGGAGGTGGGGAAAGTAAAGATAATCCAATTTTTTCATGGTTAATAAATGTTTTTTCTTGTTGTTAAAACTAATTTGCAGTCCTGTGACTCTGCTGCTCCATGTTTCATAAAAAAAGTAAAAGTTACATTTTTTTGAGCCAGAGTTCCATTTTGGGATCTTCCCGTCCAGTTATATCAACTGGGATCATAACAATATGACTAAAGTAGACTGAGTCAGAAACTAATAGGTTTGCAGTATTTCTCCTCAACTCCAGCCAACAATAAGGTCTCACAGCATTAGTGACAAGTGCATCAAGTTCTGCATGCCAGAGACGTTTAGCAATAAATCCTGAAGAGCTCTCATTGTGCTGATTCCAATCCCAAACTATCCAATATAAACAAAGTGATACACACCCTCAGAACACGATTGAGACAAGGAATTAGTGTGGCTATCAAATTCCTGCAGTACTGGAAAAATGGTTTTGTCCAGAGTTTGGAAATCAAGACAGAAATCCAAGGAAACTATGAAAAGCAATTTAGAATAGAAAAGGTCAAATATTCTGAGTAAAGAAAAAAAAATCACGTTACTAACAGACCTCTTTCAGAACTATAATGCACAAAGGTAACCTAACCCGTATTAGCAATAACATTAACAATGATGAAAGTGGGCAGGTTTTTATTTTGAGGGTGGAAAAGGTCAAAATATCATTCACTTTTCTTTGTGTAGCTGCCAAAGGTTTTGAGCATGTTTGCAATGAGTCTTTCTACTGCATCAATGATCTCATTTAACAATGAGACTAGTTTAGATATGCTACAATCAGATTAGCAACCAATATTACAGTGATTCAAACCTTCTAACTAATGAGTGAAAGTTAACTAATTAAAGCCCTGGGGTTTCAAATGACTTTGGAGTGGGAGCGCAATGTGACTTCACCGAATGTGACGCAACAATCAAAGTTTCCTTCCCTTTGGGAAATATTTAACATGGGATCTGACCGATTACCTGAATCACACTGGTCCAACTGTTGAAGTTTGAATCTAATGAAATACTATTAAATTCTTCCCTGTAGAATTCCCCCAAACATTCAGCAAACTGAATGGAGAGAGACTGAGTAGACTGGGACTATACTCATTGGAATTTAGAAGAATGAGGGGAGATGTGATAGAAACATATAAAATTATGAAGGGAATAGATAAGATAGAAGCAGGGGGGATTGTTTCCATTGGCAGGTGAAACTAGATCTAGGGGCTTAGCCTCAAAATAAAAGAGAGCAGATTTAGGGCTGAGTTGAGGAGGAACGCCTTCACCCAAAGGGTTGTGAATCTGGGGAATTCCCTGCCCAGTGAAGCAGTTGAGGCAACCTCGTTGAATATCTTTAATGCAACAGTAGATAGATTTTTGAACAGTAAAGGAATCAAGGGTTATGGTGGCGCTGAGTCCACAAAAAGATCAGCCATGATCTTCTTGAATGGCGGAGCAGCCCGAGGAGCCGATTCCTGCCCCTAGTTCTTCTGCTCATATGTTCTAAACAGTTCTACTCTTTGGTGGGACATCTCCCATATTCCCTCACTGGCACTGAAGGGATAAATGGCTCAGAGCTTTCCAGCAGATGGTGCACAGTATGAAGTGCACCAAGATTGCTGCTTGTCTGTTTTTCAATGACCTTCAGTGCACATCGCGAAAGAAGGAACCACTGTTGCACAGCCATGCAGATGCACGTGAACTTCAAGAAGGTAGAAAATAATTCAACAACAACTGAAATTGAGAAGACAGAGAGAACAGGCGAAGGGAAGGGAGTTGGTGAGGGAGAGCAAGTGGGTGGGGAGGGGGGAGGCATTCAACACGAATAACAGACACAAGTCATAAGAAGTCAAAATGGTTCGTTTAAAGTCGCTCAGCATTTATACAACCCAAGTTTAGAGCAGATATGCACCAACAACCCGTGAGTGACCAAATCATGACCAATTTGAATTTTTAAAGTGCAATGTAAACCAGTGGGTAAAACCTAATCATTTAATACAGAAAGCACTGATACAAATCTAAGAATGATTGTGTGTTAGAAAGACCCACCTATGTAGTTTATATGCAAATTAAGAGGGCCTTGCATCTATGTTCCAGGTACCTCCTCGAGATTTTCCCTGAAAAGCCATAGCCAAATTCCATAGTAAGGTGGAGAGAGTCGGGAGGAAAGTTCTGACAACATGAAAACCTCCCGCACAGAAGGGCACACTGGTCCAAAACACCGCTCTGCGGAGCTCCAGAAAACAAGCTCCTAAATTACTCCAATTTTTCATATTTGCCCTCAGTCTCACCTAGCCCTCTGGCTACTGTTTAATTCATGCGTTCAAACTGATTACTGGGCAAATTAGTTCACACAGTTCAAATAAAGTCGACAGCACTTGATCAAACTGATCTACGCCCAGATTTGTAATCCACACAAGCCTCGCCCCATTCTTATTAATTCTAATTACGCTTCACACTTTGCCTTCATATTACACACGCATCCATCAAGCCTCTCGCCTCTCCTTCATTGCACCAAAGCTATGTGCTTCAATCACACCATGGGGCAGCGGGGTCCACATTCTCACCATTCCATGTCAAGAAAGTCCTCCTAAATTCTTCTGTTAGCGGCTACCTTATATTTATGCTCCCTTGTTCTGGACTCACCCACACATGGAAACAATTTTCTGCACAGCCACTTTATCAAGCACACATATAGTACAAACTTCTAAACTTTCCAAATCCTTTATTCTGCCTCCCCTTTCATGCGTCTTCCTGTACACATGGCTGGCCTTTCTGATTAGCTACAAACGAATAAATAATACGCGAGAATGTCACTCTCTTTTAGAAACAGTCATATTAGCCTTAACCTTTTGCAACAGGCTTATGAATGAACAGTTACATCTGTCAAATGCCTGCACCATGATCACCATTTTCTGACTCTGGAAAGCAACTTGCTTAAAGTCAGGATTGAGCCGTGGTATCCGGAGAGCTCCGTGCCAATTTGTTAGGCTGGAAAGAAATACTGAACTTGAAGAAGATGTCGTATTTGTCCGGTACCTAAAAATTCTTTTTTTTAAAAATTATTTCATGGGATGTGGGTGTCGCTGGCTGGGCCAGCATCTGTGTTCATCCCTAACTGTCCTGGAATTGTGTGGCTGCTAGGCCATTTCTGAGGGCAGTTAAGAGTCAGCCACTTTACAGTGGGTTTGGAGTCCCAGGTAAGGACGGCAGATTTCCTTCCCTAAAGGACATTAGTGTAACTGATGGTTTTTTTTTCCAACAAATCAATGGTGACTTCATGGACACAATTACTGATGGTTAAAAAAAGCTTTATATTCAAGATTTATTTACTGAATTTAAACTCCACCAGCAACTGTGGTGGGATTTAAACCCAAATCCCCAGTGCATTAGGCTGGGCATCGGAATGACCTGTGTCATTACCACGACACCATCATCTCCCATGGATGCATTGCATCCATTGTGTTGTTTCATTCTCCAACAGCAGAAGACGTTTATTCTCAAATGGACCTCTTTCAATTTCCCTTACCTTTAATGAAAGAAATTTCAATGAAGAACCCTCAACCAGCTCTCTCAATTCACCCCACAGAGAACATACTCAAGGGAAAAAGAAGTTATATCTTTGGGCTGAGGCAAGCCAAAGGTCTTTGGAAGGGATCCTCAACCTCCACCCTCCCCGTGGCGTGTTTTCCGGCAGTGGAGGCAGCTTGCCATTTCCCACTGATGTCAACGTGTTTTACACTGTTTGCCAGTTGCACCATCGGGGAGTCTGACGTGGGGGTCAGGAGAGGGGTCACCATCGCTGGGATTGGAATATGCTGCCAACGGGAAGCACCAGAATTTTCAGCCCTTTGCTTTTCTGCATATCTGAAATTTCACTTACATCTTCGCACAACTTTCGGCGACTTTGCAGAGCCATTAAAGGATGGAGGCGGCACGGTAGCACAATGGTTAGCACTGTTGCTTCACAGCACCATGGACCCGGGTTCGATTCCCGGCTGGGGTCACTGTCTGTGCGAAGTCTGCACGTTCTCCCTGTGTCTGCGTGGGTTTCCTCCGGGTGCTCCGGTTTCCTCCCACAAGTCCCGAAAGACGTGCTGTTAGATGAATTGGACATTCTGAATTCTCCCTCTGTGTACCCCAACAGGGGTCGGAGTGTGGCAACTCGGGGATTTTCTCAGTAACTTCATTGCAGTGTTAATGTAAGCTTACTTGTGACAATAATAAAGATTACTATTAGTATTATCTAAAAAAGAGAAAGGCTTGCATTTATCCAGCACTATTCACAACCAGCGGATGCTTCAAAGTAGGAAATGCAGATGCAAATGTGGGTATTGCAAACGTCCGTGAACAGGTGCGACAATGATCATATCATCTGTTTTTATTGTGATGATGGCTAAGGGGCTTAGGGCACTGCGTGTAACTCCACTACTCTTCTTCAAATTATTCCATGGGATCTTTTACAGGGAGGCAAATGAGGGTTTAACGTCTCACTTAAAAGTGCAGCACTCCCTCGGTACAGCAGTGGACTGTCAGCCTTTTTAAATTATTATTCAATGGTTGTGCTGGGCCAGCATTTGGTACTTATCCCCAAATTGGCAGCTAAGCCATTTCTGAGGGCAGTTAAGAGCCAACCACGATGCTGTGGGGCCTGGAGTCACACCTCTGTCAGACCAGGGAAAGACGGGAGATTTTATTCTAAAGGAGATCCATGAACCAGTTGGGATTTTATGACACTTGACAGCGTCATCATTCGACTTTTAAGTCCTGATTTTTATTGAATTCAAATTTAAATTTGGTGGGGTTTGAACTCGGGACCCCACATCATTACCTTGGGTCATGGGATGATTATTCCAGGGATAATAATACCACTACACCATTGCTTCCCCCACACTGCTTTCCTCTTGATGTTTGTGCTCAAGCCCTGGACTGGGAACCTTAGGAGTCAGAGGCAAGAGTGTGACCAAGTGAGCCACAGCTGATGCAAGGTAAAATATGTGTAAATTATTTACAGAAAGTAATGAATGTTTAGACAGAAATGTAACCGTAAACTTACGAAGTACTACTGAATCTAATCAACACCATCATATTCCTCCTCTCATAGAAAGTTCAATATCAGGCCAGCCACAACAGCTTTCTTGACTAGAATTCTCCTGTGTTGTGGAGGTAATCAGTCAACAACAATCTACCAAACACCACCATACAAATCGTCAATACTGTGAAGCCACATGGAGAAAAGGGCTTCAATTATATTCTTTGCCCACAAGTCATTCATTTTCTCCTTTTTAATGTTTGTTGGTATTTAAAAGCAGGCTGAATTGAGGTACGTGTGGTGAGCATTTTCGTAGATAGCACACTCAGTTTGGAGTGATAAAGTCAGTCTTCTGTTCAGGATTAAATAAATTCTATCGTTTAAACCAGAGCAAGTGTTAAGAGTCCATCCTGTTTATTTCCTTTGCTCTCATTTATTCTATTTTATTATTTTAGTCCATGGACCATAATCGAGTTGTGCCATTAAGCAGAAGACTCAAAGTTGAAAACAGCCTGCTTGCCATGGCACTGTGTTCCCAGGTTTTGTATTTTGTAAAGGAGAAGCCAGACTCTTTGGCACTGAGCGGAGCTTAGGAACCAATGTTTGAGGGAATCAGTACGATTGGGTAACTAGCAACCGGAGGGTTGGCCAAGGACAGTATTCTGCCTGGCAATGATCAGTGATTAGTTCCTGTGTAGTGCATTTTGAGATAACTGAGCAGAAGTGTTTAGACCTTGGAAGTAAAAGCAACTGTCTCTCTCTCTTTCCTGCTTGCTGAAGTGAAAGAACTGCCCTATTGTTCTGCAAACAGTGAGTGCCTGGTACATATTTTGCTGCAAACCTGAAATGATGCTGAGTTTGTGGAGAAAGTAGACAACCTTGCCAGAAAAAACAGTTTCAAGACTAGAAGGAAGAAACGAAAGCCTGAACATCAGAAAGACATTGACTGAAAGTCATCCCAGTGCATCAAAACCCTCTACTTATTTTGGATCAACTCACAAATTCATCCAGTCAAATATCA
Source organism: Scyliorhinus torazame (assembly GCF_047496885.1). Taxonomy (NCBI): domain Eukaryota; kingdom Metazoa; phylum Chordata; class Chondrichthyes; order Carcharhiniformes; family Scyliorhinidae; genus Scyliorhinus; species Scyliorhinus torazame. The sequence goes on along the minus strand of NC_092718.1, from coordinate 56,774,795 downwards.
CTTTCCATCAAAGTAAGCAGTGTTTTTTAGGCCTTGCTCTCAATGGCAGTCTGACACCAATTGGCAATGGGAGCACTGGACATCTACATCATTCCATTCTACCGGGCGAAGACTGATCTGATCAAGGAACCACTTGATTGTCTTGACAACAGACAAGGATCACAAAATCTGATTTTGTTCACCAATAATCATCTTTCCACAAAACTATGGGTGGAAATCGCCCAAGCCCCCATCGGCAGACTCAATGGCGGACAGGCAGGAAGAATTCAGCAGGAGACCCAAAATCGGTTTTACGCCGGCGTGAATTTCCTGTGGAATCGTCTGACAATGTATCAGGAAACTCACTGGAGGCTGGCATGGAACTCATTTGCATCCCGCTCTTGAGATACTGGTGAAAGTCCGACCATCTGCGCCCAATTCTCCATGGTGCCAGCTAGTGGGAAACACGTTTGTGGAACAATGTGACTTGTAGATACCGGGACACACCTGAACCATACCTTGGGCTGCCTCCAGAGTTCAGGATGAAGGACGGTGGCCTGATGGGTGGGGGGGGGGGGGGGGGGGGGGGGGTATTATTGGAGATCCATCTTCTTTCTCTGGAGGTCCATGTTCCCACCTCAGGGTGTGCCTGATGATCCATCTGCATTTACAGGAGGTCCACCTTCTTTCTTCAATCGGGTGTCATTGATGGTGGCCGCCTTTTCAGGATGGCAGTCAGATAAGACAGAGGACTATGCGCCATCAGGCACACACTGTCATGAAATACGACGTGAAACACCGGTTGCATAATAAATTAGGTCGGGCCCAAAAGATTTGCCGTGCTTTCTCGCCGGCCTCCGCATGGGGAAACCCTCCATGTTCCCACCACTGCCACGGGACTTAACATAGAACATAGAACATTACAGCGCAGTACAGGCCCTTCGGCCCTCGATGTTGCGCCGACCTGTGAAACCACTCCAAAGCCCATCTACACTATTCCCTTATCGTCCATATGTCTATCCAATGACCATTACTGTTGGCGAGTCCACTACTGTTGCAGGCAGAGCATTCCACGCCCTTACTACTCTCTGAGTAAAGAACCTACCTCTGACATCTGTCTTATATCTAACTCCCCTCAACTTAAAGCTAGACATCGCCATCCGACCCCAGATGGGAGAATTCTGCCCCATTGTTTTCTTTTCCGCTTTCTTTGAATAATGGACGACCAAAACCGCTAAAGATACATATCCTGGATCTAGGTGAAATGGCCAAAAATTAATTGCTGAAAGTCGTTAATGTTCGACAAGAAAAAGCACCAACTATAAATTTCAGAAATATTTTGTGATTTGATTCAATTCCCTCACTCCCACGGTCAGATCTGAAGCCGTAATAAGCACATGTTGTAAATAAATCACAGATGTGAATTGTACTCTTTTCAGGTTGCTGCTCCATAATTCCTCAGAAAGGTTGTGAAGGCTAACAGGCATTAAAACACAGAAAACCTTATAATAATCACAGCCTAGCACTCTCCAGAACGGTGATGCACTCCAGAATCATTTTAAGCATACCAACGGCACTTTCATCTCCAGTCCCGGTAAGCTGACAAGCCCCATTCTGCTGCTCTCCAACAAGCAGGACTGTGCATGTTTAGAACACTAGTCATTAACAAGCTCGATTTGATCCGACCGATTGTAACCTTGCTTATTCATAACATTCGAGACCGAAGAAATGAATCACCTTCCGACACATAAATGGACAATTCCGTCATGCAGATTTTTCCCACTGAGGTGTCACAAATCTGCTATTATGTTTTGGGATTACTGCTGATAAAAGTTAAGTGATTAAAATTCCTTCAGGATTACCTTGTTTCCTCATTCATTCATAAGGGCAAATGTTTGACCCATCGGCAGCAACTGGCATTTGTGTAATATCTTCAGTGTGGAAAAAAAAGAGTCCTGAGATGCTTTAGGAATGGAAATAGAAAAGAAAAACTCAAGGAACAGAGCCATGATCAAGAAAGCCTGGCCAAAAATGCTGGATGTAAGAAGACTTTGAATTATATTAATTGTACAACAAGTAAATAAAAACCCAATTTATAGCATTAAAAGGAAAACTGCATGGCTGATGGCAGACAACAAAGATTTCTTGTTGTAGAATAACTAACCGGACTACAAGTAATGCTGTTGAAATTGAAGAACTGGAATGGGTTGAACTGGACCATTGATTTCAACAGAAATAGAGTACACAATTTTCCAGATGCAGGACAATAACCTTATTGTTGGGAACAATTCAATTATCAAAGAAACAAACAACAACACGCTGAATAAAAAACAAAATACTGCCAGGCCCCAGCATTGTCTGAAACCTGCCCTGGTTCTTTCCCAGGCATATTTTCCTTAGATATGGAAAGCAGGTAAGAAATAAAAACCTACCTGTTATTCAAAGATATATGTTTTGTTTTTTTTAATAGGTGATTCCGAAATTGATGCAACAGAGTGAAAGGGGCAGTTTGTGAATTCTCAAGGCCTTAGTTCAGTGCTGCATCCTAACTTCGTGTCCCATGGCTTTTGAATGCTTCAAAATGGTCACTCGTACGATCGCTTAGCCCCATCAACAGAAGTGAATTTGACGTTCTGTGCACAATCATCCAGAACCTTAGGAAATAAGCCAGGTCAACAGGACGTAACGTTGACTTCATTAAGATATATAGCTCCACAGTACAAGTCTTCAGAGAGTTTTACTCTTGAAATAAATCAGAGATTTAAAAGAAGTGCTTTATTCCACACGCACAACCAACCCGTCTAAACAATCGGATCAATCAGACATGCTTTCTATCTCTCAGCTGAATACAAGCCTGTGAATACTTCAAATGGAAATTAGAGACTACAGCAAAGCAATGATGTCTATACATCGAATATATATGACAGAAACAGCCCATTTATTAGCAGGAAAGCTCTAAAAATGTGACATTCCTTTGTCCATTATTGTAGTAGTGTCAAAAGTAGTACAGTTTCAGAACAAATAGGTTAATGGTGCTGTTAAAATAAATGGAAGAATATCATAAGAATATTGTTAAACAAACATGCAGTAATAACATCAAGAGTATTTCCCGTACCAGTCTCCCCGAACAGGCGACTAGGGGCTTTTCACAGAAACTTAATTTGAAGCCTACTTGTGACAATAAGCGATTTTCATTTCATTTCCTGCGCTTTAGCTGGTTGGCACGTGGGCCAGAACTTTCCAGTCTGGGATCTTTCGGACTCGCCGATGTGAACGGAGATTTCAATGGCTTGCCAGTCCCGCTATGGGTTTGGGGGGCCTGTAGAATTTCGACCATGGTGTGTTACAGTTCACTCAGAGTCCAAGTAGCCATGACAACATGCGCTTGTCTGGAGCTATGGAGAGTGATGCTGAGATTCCGTGTTCTTTCCATCACATGGCTGACCAGGCATCTCTCCCGCTCTAATTACCAGCCATTGGAGTTTGTTGGAAGGTTTTGCAGATTGATAATCAACCTTTTTGGTCACGTTATGAACAGACCTTCCTTGGCCATCAAATCCTGGAGCCTCTCGAACCCGGAGCTCCTGGCTCAAAGGCAAGGACATTCATTACCCACTGCACCACAGGAATGTTAAACACATAGAAGTTTATGTATCAACCACAAAATGTATTGCGCACCTAGTTGAAGAAATACATTTGAATCCATTCATTCTGAGATTGTATTTGGAAAAAATGTAGGTTTCGCTGTGGGAACCTATTGTTTAATAAAAGTTTGAAAACTTATTAGTGCATGAGAAACATCAGGAAATCACTAAACCTGGGCTATGTAGTGAACACTCCAACTACATAACTCAAACAATGAGCGGGATTTTCCAAGCAGGCAGAGGCGGCCCGCCATTGGTTGGCAGCTTGTAACACCACACATAGCTGATTTGTGGATTTTCAATCAGCCAGTCCCGCTATTGTCAATGGGGTTTCCCGTTGACTGCATCCCTCGCTGCCGGGATTCCCGTGGCAGTGGCACACCGTCGGTGGGACCGGAAGATCCCACTGCATGAACCGTAGGAAAATTCTGGCCGATGTAATTGTGAGTAAATGCAAGGCTGCTCACAAATTTAAACATTTCAAATATTTATGCTGCCAGTCTTATTTTGGCGAGCATAAGAATGGGGGGTTTTGATTACTCTTTCTCACAAAAATCTTTTGTGGTGCAACAATTAAATCGTTTGTTGCCCGAAGATGTTGATAAATACTTTGGACCTGATGAAAAAGTCACTATCTGAAAGTTTGACTTGATTTTTTTCTCGGCATAGTTGCTGCCTGGGCTGCAGAGTATTTCCAGAATTTTCTGCTTTTATCTACTGAAGACTGATGTTCTGAGGTGATGTGGGTTGATACATTTAAGGACGGTGAAGTAAAATTGCTCACGTTCACCAAGTGCAGCTAAGAAATGCCATTCAGCCCCTCTAACATATCTTCACACAAAGCAGAGTGTAAATCTGCACATAGTAAGGATCACTTCTCATCCGCATGTGATCATTTCAATCACCCCATCAGCACCAAGACAACGCAAGACATGTACCAACCTGTCCATGTGCCGTCAAGTATGACAGGTAATGGTCAAAGGTTTGAAGCAGTTGACAAAGTTATCTACCTGAGCAGCACCCTCCCTTGAGCAGTTCACATTGACAATGAAGTCAATGCCAGAATAATTAAAGCCTGCACTGCCTTTGACGAGCTACATAAAACTGTCTGCGAGCAAAGAGTAATCAGTCTTTCCACAGACATGAAGACGCACAGAGTGGTTTGTCCTTCCCACTCTCGTGTATACTTGGGGGTGTGGGCAATTGCTCCAGACAGCCTAAGCCATTTTCACGTGACCTGACACTACGCAAGGTCTGGTGGCAGGGAAAAGCTCCTAATACTGAGATTCTCTCCCTGACTGACATGCCCAGCATCCACACTCTGTTGCACACTCTGCTGCAAAGAGCTCAGATAAGATGGGCAGGACACATCGCCAGAATACCTGACCTGTGCTTGCCAATAAATGCTCATCTGCGATGAAACATAGAAAGAGAGAAATACAGAAAATAGGAGCAGGAGGAGGCCATTCGGCCCTTTGAGCCTGCTCTGCCATTCATTCATGGCCGATCATCCAACTCAATAGACTGATCCTGCCTTCCCCCCCATATCATTTGATCCCCTTTGCCCCAAGTGCCATATCTAACTGCTTCTTGAAAGCATACAATGTTTTGGCCTCAACTACTTTCTGTGGTAATGAATTCCACAGACTAACCACTCTCTGGGTGAAGTAATATCTCCTCATCTCTGTCTTAGGCTGACTACCCCGTATCCTCAGGCTGTGACCCCTGGTTGAGGACATGCCCCACCATCGGGAACATCCTGTGTTAACTGAAGGGACACGGACGCCAGAAAAAGTACTTCAAGAACACCCTGAAGGTCCCACTGAAGTGTTTCAACATTGCTCTTCAGATACAGAACCAAGCACAGGATTGCTCGATATAGCACAGTCTCATCAGCAAGGTGCCAGCTTCTACGAACAGAACCGAGTCCCACTGGCCAACAGGAAATGTGAACTCTGCCAGCCCTGAGCTGCAAGCACCTTCATCACAGCAATGATACTTGTGCGGCAACGTGCGGCAAACGTGCATTAGATATTTTAGTGCTGCAATTGGACTGATAAGTCATTTCCAAACACCATGGTAAGAGTGTTCCGATATTTCTTTCAAAGTGCAGATCCCGCCGGGAAAACGTGTTGAGGGTTCTCACGCTTGCCTGGTGCCCCCACTGCACAGGCGCGGTCCTGCTCCTCGCCGGCCAGCTCAAGGGCTCTCTCCCAAAAGGGCTTTAGGATTCTCGGTTCGGGTATGACTGCGAAGGCTGTGCCCACTCGGCTGGTTGTGCTTGAGGTTGTCCTGCAATGAGACAGCTGGGGAGGGTGAGGCGGGAGTCGTGACAGGTCTGATGCACTGTCATCTCGCTTCCCTTACAGGTCAACCAGCCCGGACCATCCTTGCACCCTCCGGAGACCACAGACCTGAGCAGCTCCAAGGGAGACATCTCGGAGACAAGCAATGAGGAGGCGTCACAGCTGTCACTCACACCCTCCACCAGTAACGAAATACACACCGTGGTGGCAATAACGCGGTGGTCACTTACTGTGAGCACCTCACAGCTGGAGATCCACAGCAGGTGGAGGAAGGAACGTCCCAGAAATCCAGTTCTCGGAGTGATACCAGAGCCCAGGCTCTGCTGAGCGCCAGGCCGATGACGTGCCCCTGGGTATGGTGGTCCCAGAGCTGATGGAGCTACAGAGACTGAATTGTGAACATCGGAAAGGGATGATACCAACCCTCCTTGACAGTAAGGCTGACTGGAGGAGTCCCATCACTTTCTGTTTGAGGAGATGATGCCGTCACTCCTGTGCAATGAGGCCAACACTGTGAGTGTGGCATCCGCAGTGGAGAACTTGGCACAGGATGTATACTCCATGATGCTGGATGTGTACTCCATGGCGGGGGATTTCCTCTCAATGGTTCAGCTTGTGACCTCCCTGGCTGAAGGCATGAGCTCCATGGGACAGGGCTTCAGCTGCATGGTGAAGGCATTGGTGGGAATCCGTGAGTATTGATGCCAGAGGACAGCGGGTCTTCCGGATCTCACTCCAGCCGCCTCTCTATCGCATGGAGGAGCACAGGGGCCCCCGGGCACCTGAAGAAAAGAGGATCGGCATGAGCACAGCGCAAGCCCTTCCATCCAGGGGACCTTGGAGCTGTCCAGACCACCTGACACCTCCCTCCTGAGAACGACACACCTCCACCCCAGTCCAATGGGGATCTTGGTCATCGTCGGAGGTTCTTCCTCTGCCTCCTCCACAGATTACCCCTCCTGGACATCCTCCTCATCAGAGGAGACATAGCGCTCTTCCATAGCCACCTGGTCAGGCTGCGCATCGCATGGTCACAAACGATCTGGGTATTGAGGGAGTAGTATTCCTTGTGGTTCACAAATGGCACCCCATACCGTTCATGGTATAGAGGTACTACATGGGTGCGGTCAATGACATCCTGAACCTGGGACATACCTGCTATGTGGGTGAAGCCCATGGCCAGGGCATCCTGGCTCACTTGGCCCAGGTCCAAATTGATGGGCAGTGAGCCCTCGCAAATCGCAAATCTGTGACCTCTCTTATACACTTGTGCGCTGCTGACTGGGAAATGCCGCACAGGTCACCCGTGCAGCCCTGCAACGAGCCACTGGCATAGAGGTTCAGAGCAGCAATGACTTTCAGGGCCAAAGGCAGTGGGTGACCTCCCAGTCCGTGTGGCGCTAACTCTTGCATCACCTGGTCCACCATGCCCCAAGACAGACACAGTCTTCTCCAACACTGTAAAGGTAAGAAGTTCTATCACAGTATACACATGGCCGGAAGTTTCTCCTCCAAGACTCCGCCATCTGTGGCCCTGCTCCCAGATGATCAATTGGCCCTACTTCCCGTTCCTCTGCAGGGCGCTGGTCCTGGCCGTGTGCAGCAGAATGTCAATATCACTGCTATTGCTCGATAACAATCAAAAGAATTGCCAGTTCGACTGGCTCCATGTTTCTCCCGAATCAAAAACTGAAAGGAAGAGAAGATCAAAGTGAGTGATGACGAGTCCTGATACTCTGGCCCACAGCACTACCAGGATCTGGGACATCCACCGTTCCACTGAGCCTCACTCCCTTCCCTGTCACACAATAGCCACCTCCGCAAAGTTGTCCTTCTCCACTCCACCTGAATGAAGAGCTTCGACTCTTGAGAGCCTCAGTGTGCTGTGTGACTCCCCAAAAGGTGAAGATTGAGGGTAGTTGTGTGCATTCAATGGACCTGCATTGTAACCTCACGGGGGAACGGGATGCTGCCACCCATCATCTCCTGAACGGGTTGATTGATGAGTGTCTTCCACCACAACGCCTTGAATTGGGGCCACATCTGTGTCACCTCTTTGTTATGGAGATGTGAGTATTTGCCTTGCAGTTCAATGCTTGGGTGAAGGGGTTAACAATTGGGAACCAATCAGTGGCACACTCATGCATTCCAATGCTGACTAGATTGGCACAATTGACTCATCAAGGAAGCATCAGGAAGCTGGTTGAGATTCCCTTTGTGACAAGCAAGGTACATCTGATGCATGTGAAGACTGAAAATAGCATGTCAACTTCATCCTCAGATGACACCCTCTTCCCCCATCTTTCATCGATTGCAGATTAAATTAGCCTTCCAACTTGAACAGCCAGCCATCCATGCAATACTCCCTGAAAGCCTGGCCTCCATAACCAGTGGCTTTGAGCTTCCATGCAGCTCATGCCCTCTGGCTTCAAAGTGCAGCCTGAAGGTGGAGCCCATTCTGACTGCACTCATCCTCATCCCTGTGAAAGGGTCTTCAGCCCCCCCCCCATGAGGTTGGGAAACATTACTTTTCAGAGTCCCCACTTTACCCATGCGGCTTGACATCTCACGGGACCCAATGCAGGGACCTCACGGTCACCCCCTGTGCTGACTCTGTGGATTCACCTGCTCCCATCCATTTCCAGCTACCACCCTAGGAGGGTCATCCCTCAGTGGTGATATTGTCACAAGCCCAGCAAGGAGGACATGGGAAGTGCTGCTTGCAAACTAGCTGCCAGACTCCTTAAATCCCAGAGACTCACAGACATGAAGGGCTGCTAAGGCCTGAGAGCAACCCCTCCCTACAAGATGCTGAGATCGAACCCCCCCACCCCAGGTTGAACTTATCTGGGTCCCACCGTCCTCTCCTATACGCCCTTTGGAATTGGCTCCCGGAGGGTAATGGTGAGCTGCGTTCACCTCCGATATCCCCTTGGGAGGTAAGGTCGCCAGGTTCTCGATTTTATAGATCTGTGGTAAATCACGCCGGCATGACATCACACCAGTGCCCGATGCATATTCAGTGAAAAGGGAAGTCCCGGCAGGAGGGCAGGCTAATGTATTTTAATGAGGTTCCCAGTATTCCATGGCCGGATTCTCGTTACATCGCCGGCGAGGAACTTGGAAAATCAGAAAATGTGAACACACCAGCAAGAATCGTGTTTCCCACTTCGCGCCATGCTTCGCGCCTGTGTCGCCATTCTTACTGATGGCTAACACGGGCTGAAAGTCGCGCAATTGCATCCAAAACTTAACTCAATGAATTCTAGCTGATGTCTTGGTCATCTTCGAGGAGGAATACAGTGTAGACCTGTATCTCTCCCCTCACCCCACCCCTGGCAAAAGGCTGCAGATACTGAAACAATTTAAACTTTCAGGACTAAGATAGATAAATTCTTGTTAGCTAAGAAAATCAAAGTTATGTCTTGAAGGTGGGTAAACAGCATTGAGGTACAGATCAGCTATTGTCTAACTGAATTGTGGGACGTTCTTGAGGAACTGAATGGCCTCCCCCTTCACCTATCTTTCTATTTCCACATTCTCATCTTGTGTCTGCATTTTCAAGATGAAGAGAGTCCAATCTGTCCAATTATTTCCCCCCTCAGCCAGTCCTCTGACTCTAGGGCACTTCAAGGTCCTCCCTCCCATGCAATGTTTCCAGGGCTTACATGTTTCCAAAATACTGTGTTCAATTTCTGAAGTTTAAATCAAGGAATGCTTTTCACAAAATCAGTGCACATCTTTAAAATAAATACCCTGAAGTAATCCTGAGATCCCGGTTTACAAATGCTTAATGCATTCATTTGAAATCCATTTGGATTGGCCATACTAAATTACCCCTTAGAGTCCAAAGATGTGCAGGTTAGGTGGGCTGTCAGGGATGTGATGGGGGAGTGGGCCTGGATTCTGTGGATTCTACGGATAGCTAACTTTAGCAGAGGGATTGAAAATATAAGGATAAAAGTAATAGCGAGAGAAAGATCAACTACCTTGTCAAGCTTTCATATATAACAACTTGCAATTGCATAGCTCCTTTAACATTGTAAAATATCCCAAGGCACTTCACACTAGTAATTTTATTGGGCAATTTCAATATAAAAAATGATATTTCCATTTGAATCTCGAACAGGCATGTAACCTCCGCAATCGGCGCGATGTCCGCCGACCGGCGCCAAAAACGGCGCGAATCAGTCCGGCATCGCGCCGCCCCAAAGGTGCGGAATCCTCCGCATCTGGAGCGGCCGAGCCCTAACTTTGAGGGGCTAGGCCCGCGCCTAACTGATTTCCGCCCCGCCAGCTGGCGGGAAAGGCCTTTGGTGCCCCACCAGCTGGCGCGGAAATGACTTTGCCGGGCAGCGCATGAGCGGGAGAGTCAGCGGCCGCTCACTGCATCCCCGCGCATGCGCAGTGGAGGGGGTCTCCGCCATGGTGGAGACCGTAGCGAAGGCGGAAGGAAAAGAGTGCCCCCACGGCACAGGCCCGCCCGCGGATCGGTGGGCCCCGATCGCGTGCCAGGCCACCGTGGGGGCACCCCCCGGGGCCAGATCGCCCCAGGACCCCGGAGCCTGCCCGCCGGTAAGAGAGGTGGTTTAATCCACGCCTGTGGGACAGGCATTCCAGCAGCGGGACTTTGGCCCATCCGGGCCGGAGAATCGCCGAGGGGGGGGGCCTGCCAATCGGCGCGGCGCGATTCCCACCCCCGCCGAATATCTGGTGCCGGAGAATTCGGCAACCGGCAGGGGCGGGACTCACGCCAGCCCCCCCGGCGATTCTCCGACCCGGCGGGGCGTCGGAGAATCCCGCCCCTGGTGTTCCGAAAACATAGACCAGGATTCTCCAATCTCGCAGTTCCAAAAACATAGGCCAGGATTCTCCAATCCCGCAGGCAAGTTCTGATGCCAGCGTGAAAAGCGGCGCCAACCACTCCGGCATCAACGGTCCTTGATCATCCGGTATACTTCCCTTACTAGGGGGCTAGGTCGGCGCCGGAGTGGTCCCTGCAGCTCCAGCCGGCGCAGAACGGCCGGCGCGAGTTCGCGCATGCGTGGAACAGCCGGCACGAGTTTGTGTCTGCGCGCTACGGCCGGTGTGATTCCTCGCATGCCCGTGTGTTCCTGTCTCCATGCCGGCCCCCTGGCAATATGGCGGAGCCCTACAGGGCCCGGCACGGAGGGACATAGGCCCCCACGGAACCTGCCCGCCCACCGAACGGTAGGCCCTGATCGTGGGCCAGGCCACCGTGGAGCCCCCCTCAAGGGTCGGAACCCACCCCCCGGCCAGGACGGCTCCCGCTACCAGGACTTCCAGATCCCACCGTGGGACCTGAGTAACCCATGCCAGCGGGCCTCGGCCGAACCCCAGCCATAATTATTGTTGCTATTCTTATGCCAAAGAAATGCTGATAAATGCTGGTTTTACTCAGCATTATTCTGTACTGTCTACAGCAGGCATTTTCAAAGTGGGTCGCGGGCAGGTGTCGGGAGGATCGCGGAGCCAGCCATCGCGGCGTTCCCGATTGTGGGAATTCATGTGCAACAGACGGCTTTTAACAATGCCAGCTGCGAGCGGATTTAAAATGGTGGCTGCGACCAGCTAAAAAAAATGCGGGCACTCTGCGCAGGCGTGTCTTCTTTTTAGTGTGCATGCAGCTGGAGAGTGTTGAGACCTGAACCCACGGTCAAAGTGCGATCGCGGCATGGCGGCGGCTGACTGTGTGGTTATCACCGATGATGAACAAGGCTACAACCTCGATCTGTTTTGCATCCCTAAACATTACTCAGATGATCTGGAGTGAGTATATATTCCTCATGGTTCAATCATGGACAGAACTGAATGTTTGGCAAGGGATATAATGAAAGCCACGGGAAATCATCACATTGTCGCCCTCTGTGAACTGAAGGGTTGTTATAAGTTTTTTGCTGACCTTAATTTAGACTACAATGCCCTTAGTGTTGGGTGGGGTTACTGGGTTATGGGGATAGGGTGGAGGTGTTGACTTTGGGTAGGGTGCTCTTTCCAAGAGCCGGTGCAGACTCGATGGGCCGAATGGCCTCCTTCTGCACTGTAAATTCTATGATAATCTATGACATTAAAGCATTGAATCGAAACAGTGACCAGTCAATCCCAATGACAGTGGACTTCATCCACTTGAAGAGTCATTATCATGATCAGTCAACACGGGAGCTACTCAGAGTTTACGAACTGAGGTACGAAATCCATGCTTTCCTCCTCAAGAAATTGTCCCCTCTGGCTGATTCGTTTGCTGATGAAGCTTGGATGCTAACTATGTCTTACCTTGCAGACATCTTTTCAGTTCTAAATGACCTGAACCTCATATTGCAAGGGAAGGATGATGATTGCTTTCGGCACTGTGAAGAAATCGCAGCTTTCCAAAACTCACTGAAAGTTTGGCAATTGCGACTGCAAAGCCAAAATTACTACATGTTCCCCACACTGCTGCGATACATCGAAGAAAACAGCGATAGTAAGGAAACTGTAAATGGACTCGCAAGCCTGACTCCAAATGAAACTGATTGAACTTCTGCGCCTCAGCTTTGACAGCACATAAAAAACACGGCAGATGTCAATGAAACTGTCAGCATTCTGGAGTAGCGTCTCAGAGAAATATCCAGAGCGGAGTAAAACAAGCAGTTTGTTGCTTTTGTCTGTCACAACGACCTACATGTGCAAGGTTGGATTTTCCGTTTTCACAAGATGAAGACGGCACAAAGGAACGGACTGAATCCTGCACCTGATATGTGCATCGCCCTCTCGTCCTGTGAACCCGCTTAGAGTGAGATCGTGAAGACCAAGTAGGCTCACCTCTCACATTAAAGGTAAGAGAAAATGGTGGGTCGCGAATGTCGGCCTGCGTGGGTCACGACGGTTGGCCGCCGTGGGTCATGAAGGTCAGCCGGCGGTGGTCGCGAAGGTCGACGGCGTGAGTCTGAAGATTGACCGGTTGGCAAAAATGGGATCCCGGAAAAAAAGTTTGAAAAACACTGGTCTACAGCTTGGAGTTATGAAACTCCACCTTCAATTGCCTGATATTTACTATGTTTAGTGACGCCAATACAGACTGACACCTACAGGCATGGAGCCTGATGCTAATGGAGGAGCTCAACTCCCTGCAGCGAGCTGCAGCAGCCTCAAACCTTGAAGTTGGTTGACAAAGCCCGGGTGACCGACAGTATAGATTTGAGAAGTGGAACAGGATTGTGCTTTTTTGCTGAGTACAGTTTTATTCCCAAACAATATCATTAGTGTTCACTTCTGTAACTTTTTAAACACAATTCACTTTGGTTAGAATTTGCCAAAAGGGCAGCGAAATATAGAAATGGCTTCGAGGCTGTATTACAAGCACAAAAAAAATGGCACTTTCAAACAGTGCTTAATCTTTTTCAAAACAAGTAACAATCAATACAAAATATCCCAAGAATCTGCATCAATGAGGGGAAGAGATTTATGGGTGCAGATTTAATGCACACTCTGACAACCCTGAATAGCCCAAGCAGGAAATGTAACATCACCCATGGACTTGACATCATGTTCACAGGGCTGCACAGTAAATACTTCAACTCTTTCAGCACTTGTCACTTTCCATTTCTAACAGAAACTTATCAATGTCACCACTGTAGCCTTTCACAATGGCATACTGTCTGCGGCACCATGCAAGCAGAGCAAACCGCGTGCAACATGCAAGATCTGAATTCTTTTCACTTACAATAAAATATTAAGTGTCAACTTCTGCCCTTTTTTTCTGACAATCCATTTGTGCGTGCACTTCAACATGCAAGCGCACAGCCATGAAATTTCTCCTTTTCTCTCTCGAAAATGTTTAGCGTGCTATCACTCCTTGGATTCTGTTCTCAAATTAAATCTCAAGTGGTTACACCTTCAACTGAAATGAACCTGAAAGGATCTTTTATAGTGCAAACTGACTCGCCGCACACAATCCAGATGACGCTCAATGGATTGTATTCTTTCATTTTCTGGAGCGGGCTGGCTTCTCCAGCATCATAGATGTCCTCAGCCAATTCGATTCACTACCTGTGATATCAAGAAACGGCTGAAGGCACTGGATACTGAAAAAGACCACTTGACACCAAACATGAATATTGATCCAAACATGAAGAGCTGAATTCTGAAGATGAGATGAGTAACTCTCCTTGACATCAAGGCAGCATTTGACCGATTGTGACAACGAGGAGCCCAAGCAAAATTGACGTCAATAAGAATCATGGAAAAAAATCTCCCACAGATTAGTCATACCTAGCACAGAGGAAGATGTTTGCGGTTGTTGGACGTGAATCATCTCAGTTCCAGGATGTTACTGCAGGAGGCCATCAGCGCAAACAATCTTCCAAGGACCAACCCCCTGTAGCTGCTTCAATGACCTTCCCAGAAATTGGGATGTTTGCTGTTGATTGCACAATGTTCAGTCCCATTCACAATTCCTAAGATACCGAAGTGGTCTATGTTCCCATATCGTCGGACTTGGGCTTCATTAACCCTAATGTCGATAAGTGACAAGTAATGTTTACATCACATAAGTGCCAGGCAATGACCACGCTGTTATGCCCTGGTATATTCTGACCTTCAAACAAATATTTATCTTTCAAAAACCCAACAGAAGGCTGCAACAGATGGCTGCCCGAGCGACACAAAGTTTATTTTGTGAGTTGAAAACACTTCACTGTCTCGAAGAAACAAAAATAACTTTCCAGATACTGTTGTCTCAATGCCCTATCCTGAAACTTATTTAAAAGTGTTTTATACCCTGAGGACCCAGGTTCGATTCCCGGCCCTGGGTCACTGACCGTGTGGAGTTTGCACATTCGTCCCGTGTCTGCGTGGGTTTCACCCCCACAACCCAAAGATGTGCAGGTTAGGTGGATTGGCCACGCTAAATTGCCCCTTAATTGGGAAAAAAAGGGTGTTATCAGTTGACTGGGTCATTCAAACACAAAGACACTGATGGATCAAACTCTCAAGGTGTCAAATGACAATACAGAACGTGTAATCAATGCACTGGCCTTTGTTTGGTGACTTATATGATGAGTAAGCCATGTTGGCGGTTCACATTAAATCAGCAAAAGCAGCTTGCAGACAGAAAGAATTCCAGCGAAACCCAACAGATTAGCTGGAGCCATTCTTGCAGCTTTTGCTTCCATGGCCTGAGGTACAGCTTCCATGGCCTGAGGTACAGCTTCCATGGCCTGAGGGAGCCCTCTTTTGATCCGACGATGGCGAATTTTATTTACTCCAGCCTGAGAAATTCCGCCAGGTTAGACAGCAGGCCTGCAGCCTTGGGTGGTGCTGCCAATCACCAGCTTAGCAGGGTTCTCCGCCCGGTAATAAACAGCAATACCTTGAAAGTGTTAGAAAGCCTCTCTTCAACCTCTTCAAACTTCAAGTTTACCTGAGAGCCAACCTCCGAGAAATTCAACCTTAAGAAACCTCGTCGCTTACTGAGGTTCAATTCAACTTTAAAGCATCATCGCCAACAAGGAAAAAGGCCCAAAATGAAGGGGACTGAGATGATTACAAGTTGCAACTCTATTATTTGACCTTAATCTGGCCAGAGGATCATTAGACAATAAGGCGTAGAGGAGAAGTAGGCCTTTGGCTCATCGAGTCTGCTCTGCTATCTGATATAATTCTCAACTCCACTTTCCCGCTTTACCCCCATAACCCTGCATTCCATTCCCGATTAAAAATCTGAATATCTCAGCCTGGAACATATTGAAGAATTTCACAGATTCATTACTCTCTGAGAGAAGAAATTCCTCCTAATCTCTGGTTTAAATGGGCGACCCCTTACTCTGAGATTATGTCCTGTGGTCCTAGACTCTCCCACAAGAGGAAACATCCTTTCAGCCCCTGTCAAGCTTCCTGAGAATCCTATGTCTCTCAATAAGATCGTCTCTCATTCTTCTTTTTGTTTTTGAAAATGTTTTTATTGAGTTTTCATATTTTGTATCCAACAGTTTACAAAACAACGCAAACCTACACATATATTCACAATAGAAGATCACCCAACAACAGCTGTGCCTGTGAACCCCCCCCCCCCCGACCCCCCACTTTACCAGCTGTACATTTCTTACATATTTGACATTCTCCAACATGGCCAAGACATGTATTTACCGACATTATGTACAGTTTGGTTCGGACCTTAACTTGCCTACAAGCTGGCTTTTGTCCTTCTTGCTTGTCCCTCATGTTACACTTCATGTCTTCGTCTCCTCCCCCCCCCCCCACCTTTCTTTCCCCTTTCTGTTCCGTGGCTAGTCCCGTGTCTCTCCCACCCCTACTACCCTCCCCCTACTTTCTTGGTTGCTGGCTAAGAACAGGTCTTGAAACAAGTTGGTGAACGGCTTCCATTTCCTGAGGAAGCGCTCTTTTGATCCGAGGATGGCGAATTTTATTTTCGTCAGCCTGAGAAATTCCGCCAGGTCAGACAGCAGGCCTGCAGCCTTGGGTGGATCTGCCAATCACCAGCCGAACAGGGTTCTCCACTCGGCGATCAGGGAGGCAAAGGCTAGCGCGTCGGGTCGGGCCTCGTCCCCATGAAGTGCTCTGACTGATATGATACCCCGAAGACCGCCACTCTTGGGCACAGCTCCACCCTCACCCCCACAACCCTGAACGTGGCCTCAAAGAAGGATGTCCAGTACCTGACAGCAACATGTGGGTGTGGTTGGCTGGGCCTCCCTGGTACCATTCGCATTTGTGCTCCAGCTCTTGGGAGAACCTGCTCATTCAAGTCCTGGTTAGGTGTACTCTGCGCACCACCTTTTGTTACGTGAGGCTAAGCCCTGCGCACGTGGAGGTGATGTTTGCCCAGTTCAGCGCTTCGTTCCAGAGTCCTTCCCCTATCTCCATGCCTAGTTCCAACTCCCAATTTTTCCTTGTCTCGTCCAGGGGGGAGTGTACCTCCTCCAGCAGCTGCCCATAAATGTCTGCACAGTTCTCCTCCCCGCAACCCCCCCCACACACACCCCCTCCCCCATCCCACCCCAGGCCACCCATGTCCAGCTGTCTATCTATTAGTGAGTGTCCTGGCATCGAGGGGACTTCGCTGTTTCTTTGCGCAGGACGTTTTTGACCGAAATGTACTTCAGGTCATTTCCTCTCGGGAGCTGAAACTTCTCTGTGAGTTCCTCCAGGGTCATTATTATACCATCTGTGTACATGTCCCTAACCATCAAAGACCCTCGTCCTGTCTCCACCTTTTGAAGAAGGAGTCCATTGTTGTGGGAGTAAACCTGTAGTTGTTGCAGATGTGGGCCATGGTAAACATTTTGGTTAGACCCAAGTGCTGCCTTATTTGGTACCACGTTCAGAGCGTGGCTACTACCACTGGGCTATTCGATATGGCCAGGGAAGATGGGAGTGCGATGGCCAGTGCTCGGAGGGACATCCCTGCACAGGAACTCACCTCCATCCTCACCCACTCTGCTCCCGGTTCCTTGACCCATCCCTGCACTCTTTCTGCAGTGGCTTCCCAGTGGTAGAACAGGAGGTTCAGGATGGCCAGACCTCCCACATTTCTCCTCCTCTGTAGGACCTTCTTTTGGATCCTCAGTTTCTTTTGCCCCCACACAAACAGCATGATTAACGTGTCGCCTACGTTGAAAAAAGTCTTGGGGATGTAGATCGGGAGGGATCTGAACAGAAAGAGGAACCTGGGCAGCACGTTCATTTTGATCATCTGCGCTCTCCCTGCCAGTGAGTGTGGGAGTGGGCCCCACCTCTGAACGTCCATTTTTAACTTCTTCCACCAGACTCGTCATGTTCCATTTGTGGACCCTTGTCCAGTCGTGGGCTATTTGGATCCCCAGGTTGCGGAAGTTAGTCTGGGCCCATTTGAACGACAGTGCCCCCAGCTCCGTCCCTTTACCTTGTGGGTTCACAGGGAAAATCTTGTTCTTGCTTACATTAAGCTTTAACCCCAGAGTACTCCGAACTCCTTTCGGAGTTTCATTATCCCTTCCATGCTGGCGCAGGCATTCAAGATATGTAGTGGAGCAGGTCATCCGCATAGAGTGAAACTCTATGCTCTCTCTTTCCCCTCTAGCTATCTCTTCATTGCTCTGAGGGCGATCGATCGCCAGTGGCTTGATTGCTGGGGCAAACAGTAGTGGGGATAAAGGGCATCCCAGTCTTGTGCCTCTGTGCAGTTGAAGGTATCTAGAGCTGGTGGCGTGTGTCCGTACGCTCGTCAAGGAAACACTGTACAGTAGTGTTCACCCAGGAGGTGAACCCTGGCCCAAACCCAAACCGTTCCAGTAACTCTACGAGGTACTTCCATTCAACTCAGTCGAAGGCAGATGAGATGATCACTTCTAGTGTTCTCCCCCCGGATGGGGTCATTATCACATTCAGCAGATGCCTGATGTCTGCTGTTAGCTGCCTGCCTTTGACAAAGCCCATCTGGTCCTCCACGACCACCTCTGGTACACAGTTCTCCAGCCAACTCGCCAGGGCCTGGAGTGAGATGGGTCTGTAAGACTTCCATTCAAACGGGTCTTTGTCTTTTTTGGGTATCAGCAATATTGAAGCTTGGGCCAGTATTGGTGGCAGGGTACCACTTGCTAGCGAGCCTGCGAACATCTCCCGCAGGTGCGGGGCTAGTGCTGCCGCATATTATTTGTAGAAGTCTGCCAGGAATCCATCTGGCCCCAGCACCTTCCCTGACTGCATGGAGTTAATACACTCCATGACTTCCCTCAATTTTAATGGAGCTTCCAGGCCTCGTTTCTAATCTTCCCCCACGACCGGCATTTCCAGTCCGTCAAGGGATTGCTTTATCTTTGAGTACCCCTCCGGGGGCTCATATGTGTACAGCCCTCAGTAGAAGGTTGCTAAGGCTTCATTCATCAGCTCTGGCCCTGCGACACCTGTCTTTGACTTGAGCTATTTCCCCTGTGGCTGCCTGCTTCCGCAGCAGGTGAGCCGGCAGGTGACTGGCTTTTTCTCCATGCTCATAAAAGGTCCCTCGTGTCTGGCGGAGCAGGTGCCTTCCTGGTGGAGAGCAGGTCAAAGTCCATTTGTCATTTTTGTATCTCCGCCAGTAGTTCCACGGTTGGCCGTGGAGTACCGCTGGTCCACCTCCAGTACCGAGTCAACCAGCTGTTGTTAGGCCTCCCTCTCTTCTTGTCTTTGCGCACCTTGAATGCAATAATTTCCACCCCTGTACCCCGCCTTCAGCACCTCCCAGAATGCGGACGGTGAGACCTCTCTGTTCTGGTTGTTGATAATGTACACGTCTATGGCCTGTGATATCCCATCGCAAAATGCTTTCTCAGCAAGGAGCACCATGTCCAGCCTCCACTGGGGGGACCCCTTCCAGGGCACCACTAACCAAGAAATACCGTCCCCCTGGGTCTGTAATGGTCTTTCTCGCCGTGAAGATTGTTCTCTTATTTGGTGGCATGACTACCCCCCTCACCCTTGATCCTGTAACACGATTGGTATGTCTGACCCACCCAGCTTTTCTCCCCCCACAGACAGTCCTTCTCCCTCTGGTGTGCCTGCTGGAGGATGATAACATCAGCCCTCAGACTTTTCAGGTGGGTGAAGACTCTGGATTTTTTCACTGGGCCTTTAAGTCCCCTGACGTTCCAGGCGACTATCCTGATGGGGTGGTTTCTGTCCCCCTCCTCTTGCTGGGTCAACCATTCACCCTTGCACTCTGGGGTTTCCCTTTGTTTGGGGGCCATGCAAGATGGCCGTGGACACTGCTCACCATGTGGCTGCGCCCCTGCACTCCGGGGTTTCATTTTGTCGAGGGAGCAGCTATGATGGCCACCATTACCATTTCCTCAATGTGGCTGGGCCCGTGCACTCCGAGCTTTCCCTTTGTTTGGGGGTCCGCCAAGATGGTCGTTTCTGTCATTGTTGTTTTCGCTGCCACCATGTGTGACCCGTCACAGCCAGCATTCTACCCAGCCTTCCTTCCTACCCCCTAATTCTCCCTCTTGTGTCTGTCACCCTCTTTTGTCTCCTCTCCGCGCAACCCCCCCATGTGCCCCTGTGGCCGCACCCTCACTCTCCCTCCCTCATGTCCCTCCCCCCTCGTCTCGCATCCCCCCCTTCTAGCAGGCATTCCCTCCCTGTCGGGAGCTGTGCCGCGGCCCACCTCCTCACCCATACTTCCCCGTGTTGCATTGCTCACTAGTGCGATGGCGCTCCCCTGAGAGCGATCCTTATCCTCCCCCAGCCACTGTCTTTTTCCCACCCCCTCCCTCATCTGATTCTGCACCTTATCACCCTCACCCCCACCTTCCTGGGACTCAGAGTTAGGTTGAAAGCGAGGCAGGTCTGTCCCGCGCAACTGTCCTTTTCTTTTCTTTACAGAGTTTGTTTCTACTTTTGCAGCTGTTGCTGCCTTCCTAACCCGTGTCTGCACTCAGCTCCTTCACGTGGAAGGTTACCCACAGTTTGGCCGGGTACAGCGTTCCCAACCACACCCCACTCTTGTATAGGGCTGCCTTGGCTGCATTAAATGCAGTACGATGCTTGGCCAGGTCTGCCTCAGTGTGCTGGTACACTTGATCTAGTTCCACTGGGAGAACCGTGTGTGTCTTGCCCAATTCAGAATCTTCTGCCGATCCTGTTCCCAGTGAAGTTTTGCTATGGTGACCCGTGTTTGTCCGCCCGCTTTAGGCTTTGACCTGAGTGCCTGTGGGCTCGGTCCATCTCTGGAGGATTCGCAAAGCTCTCCCTCCCGACTAGTTTACCCAGCATCTGGGCCACATATTCCGTTGGGCTCCTGCCCTCGATAACCTCTGGCAGACACGGAGGTTTTGGCAGCACAACCGGTTCTCCTGATCCGCGACCATCCCTTTCAGTGTCCCTTGCATTGCCGCCAACCTTGTCATTTCAGTCTCCAAAGAGGTGATCTGGTCACTCTGGTCAGTCGCCACTTTCTCCAGGCCTCTGATTGTCACCTCTTGTGTCTGCAACCATTGCTCTGTCTTTTTGAGTGCCATTTTGAAGGGGGCCAGGGCATCCACTGCTTCACTGCTTCCATCATTTTGAGCTTGATGATGTTCCTGTGTTTTCGTAGCTCCTAAGGAGGTCCATGATAATATAGAACCCCAACACGATGGCTCTTTAAGGCTCTAAAGGCTGAATATCAAACATTTTTTTTGAAATCCAAGTGTATTACATCTACTGGTTCCCCTTCATCTATCCTACTCGTTACCACCTCAAAGAAGTCTCATAAATTTGTCAAATATGTTTTCCCCTTCATATGCATTTAGAAATGCTCTATTATATCCTTTATAATGGACTCTACCATTTCCCAATGACAGAAGTTAAGCTAACTGGCCTATAGTCACTTGTTTCCTGTCTCACTCTTTTTTTAATAAAGGTGTTACGTTGACAGTTTTCCAATCCTCTGGGATTTTTCCATAATTTAAGGATTTTTGGAAGGTTACTATTAGTGCATCAACTTTCTCGAGCTACTTCCTCTAATATCCTGGGATGCAACTCATCAGATCCAGGGAACCTATTGGCCTTTATTTCGATTATTTTCCCTAGCACTTTTTCCCTGGTGATTGTCATGTTATTTGTTTCCCCCCTCCCCTTTTGCCCCTTGACTATTTAGCATGTTTGGAATGTTATTAGTGTCTTCCACCATGAAGACTGATGCAAAGCATTTGTTTAACTCCTCTGGCATTTCCTGGTTCCCGATTATTATTTCTCCAATCTCATTCTCGAAGGGATCTATGTTTATTTTGGCCACGCTGTACCCTTTTATATATCTAAAGAAGCTCTTACTGTCCGTTTTTATATTACTTGCTAGTTTACCCTCACAGTTTACCCTTTCCCCTCTATTTTTTGCCATCTTTTGTTGGTTTTTAAAACTTTCCCAATCTTCTGGCTTATTACTAACCTTTGCCACATTATATGTTTTTTCTTTCAGTTTAATACTATCCTTCACTTCCTTGGTTAATCATGGCCGATTTCATAGAATTTACAGTGCAGAAGGAGGTAATTCGGCCCATCGAGTCTGCACCGGTCCTTTTGAAAGAGCACCCTACCCAAGCCCACATCTCCACCTTATCCCCATAACCCAGTAACCCCACCCAACACTAAGGGCAATTTTGAACACTATGGGCAATTTAGCATGGCCAATCCACCTAACCTGCACATCTTTGGACTATGGGAGGAAACCGGAGCACCCGGAGGAAACCCACGCACACACGGGGAGAAAGTGCAGACTCCGCACAGACAGTGAACCAAGCCGGGAATCGAGCCTGGGACCCTGGAGCTGTGAAGCAATTGTGCTAACCACCATGCTACCATGCTGCCCTTCCTAGAATCCTTCGTCCTCACTGGGATGTATCTTTTGTTGTGAGTCACTATTTTCAGAAACATCTGCCATTGATAATCAACCGTCTTTTCTGCTAAACTCCTTTTCCAGTCCACTCCAGCCAACTCTGCCCTCATTCTTTTATAATTACGCATATTTAAGTGCAGCACAGTAGCTTCTGCCACAAGCTTCACACTCTCAAATTACATGCTAAATTCTACCATGTTATGGTCACTGCTTCCTAGGGGATCTTTTATTCTGATACTGTTTATTGAACCTGCCTCATTACGCATTACCAAATCCAAAATAATCTGATCCCTGGTTGGGCGGCACACTGGCATAGCGGTTAGCACTGCTGCCTCACAGCGCCAGGGACCCGGGTTCAATTCTGGCCTTGGATCACTGTCTGTGTGGAGTTTGCACTTTCTCCCCGTGCCTGCGTGGGTTTCCTCCGAGTGCTCCGGTTTCCTCCCACAGTCCAAAGATGTGCAGGTTAGGTGGATTGGCTATGCTAAATTGTTCCTTATTGTCCAAAAAGATGTGTAGATTAGATTAAAAGGTTTATGGGATAGGGCAGGGAGTGAGCTTGGGCGAAGTACTCTTTCAGAAAGTCGGTGCACACTTGATGGGCCGAGTGGCCTCCTTATGAATTGAATGGATTCTATGACCCACAAAGTATTGTTCTAGGAACCTGTCACGTATACACTCTATTTATTCTTTCACATGGGCTACCTCTTCCAATTTGATTTTCACAATCTAAATGGAGATTAAATTCACTCGTGCCTTTATTGTCTTCTGATTTATTCTCTGTCCTACAGTATAGCTATTGTTTGGGGCTCTGAAGTCTACTCCCACCAGTATCTTCTTCCCTTGTTATTTCTTAAGTCCACCCATATGGATTCTATCTCTTCTGAGCCAAGATAATTCCGTGCTATTCTGCCTTTCCTTACAAAAAGTCACTGACCCCTGAATATTTAATTCCCAGTTTTGATCTCCTTGTAAAAACGTCTCTGCAATGGATATAAGATCATACCTATTAACCTCATGTGCTGTTAATTTATTTAGTCTATGCCAAATGCTGCATGCATTTAAGTGAAGCGACATGGGGCGGGGTTCTCCTACCCGCCCCCCCGCCGGGTCGGAGAATCGCCGGGGGGGGGCGGCGTGATTCCTGCCCCGCCGCCCCGATGCTGGCTGCCGAATTCTCCGGCGACGTTTTTTTGGCCGGGGTGGGAATCGCACCGCGCCGGTCGGGGGCCGTTTGCAGTGACCCCCCCCCCCGCCGGCAATTCTCCTCTCCGCGATGGGCTAAGCGGCTGCCCGTTTTCGGCCAGTCCCACCGGCGTAAATTACACAAGGTTTGTACCGGTGGGACCTGGCTCTGCAGGTGACCTGCGGAGTCCTCGGGGGACACAGAGGGATCTGGCCCTGGGGGGGGTCCCAAGGTAGCCTGGCCCGCGATCGGGGCCCACCGATCTGCGGGTGGGCCTGTGCCGTGGGGGCACTCTTTCCCTCCTCGCCGGCCGCTGTAAAGCTCCGCCATGGCCGGCGCAGAGAAGAAACCCACTGCGCATGTGCAGGAATCACGGCAGCAGTTCTGGGAACACACTGGCGCTCCTGCGGATGCGCCAATGCGCGCTGGCCAGCGGAGGCCCTTCGGCGCCAGTTGGCATGGCGCCAACCACTCCAGCGCCGGCCTAGCCCCCGAAGGTGCGGTGGATTCCGCACCTTCCGGGCGGCCTGACGCCGGAGTGTTCACACCACTCTTTGGCGCCGGTACAGCCCGCCTGCCGGATTCCGGAGAATCCCGCCCATGAATTTTGCCCGGTTGCCATTTTTTCCCTTTTTAGAACCTATTTGTTGCTGTTTTTTTAAGCTTGTACACTCTGTGCTTTCTTGTCACACTCCGGGTATCATTACTTAAACAGCTGCCTTGTTAATGTCCCTAGGGCTGTTTAGAACAGGGCTAAATCGCTGGCTTTGAAAGCAGACCAAGGCAGGCCAACAGCACGGTTCGATTACCATAACAGCCTCTCCGAACAGGTGCCGGAATGTGGTGACTAGGGGCTTTTCACAGTAACTTCATTTGAAGCCTACTTGTGACAATAAGCGATTTTCATATGTCATAATGCTGTCATATCCTTTTGATGTGTAAGCCTATAATCCCCTCTACAGAAACACCACTTCCCCTACCTTACTTCTATTTAGTTCAAAGCCCCATCTACTTCCCTAGTTATGTGGTTTGCAAGAACATTGGTCCCAGCATGGTTCTGATGTCGACCATCCCAATAGTACAGCCCCCACTTTGCCCCCAATACTGATGCCAGAGCTTCAGGAACCAAAACCCACCTCTCCCACCCTAGTCTTTGAGCCACATATCTAATCTTGGTGAGTATGTGAGTGGTGTAAGATGAGCGAGTGAGACAATGGGCGGGATTCTGTGCAAATCGTCGGGGCGGGAAAAAATGGCGCAAACCCTGGCGAAACCACTCCGGCATCGAGCCGCCCCTACGGTGCAGAATCCTCCGCATCTTCGGGGGCTAGGACGGCACCGGAGTGGTTTGCGCCGCTCCGGCCGGCAGGAAGGGGCTTGGTGCCATGCGAACCGGCGCCGAAGGGCCTCCGCCAGCTGGCGCGAGTTGGCACATGTGCGGGAGCGCCAGCGACTGCTAGCGTCATCCCCGCGCAAGCGCAGGAGGGGGTTCATCTCCACGTCGCCCATCGCGGTTCGGTATAAGGCTGACGCGGAGTAATAGGGTGCCCCCACGGCACACGCCCGTCCGGGAATCGATGGGCCCCGATCGCGGGCCAGGCCACCATGGGGGCAGTCCCCAGGGCCAGATCGACCCGCGCCCCCCCGAGGACCCCGGAGGCCGCTCACGGAGCTGGGTCCCGCCGGTAGGGACCAACCTTGATTTACGCCGGCGGGACCTTCGTTAAACGGGTGGAACTTCGGCCCATCATGGCCCGGAGAATTCGGGTGGCCCGGGGCCCATTGAGTCCCGCCGGTCCCCGCCTTCTCCGAGGCGGGCGGCGAGATTCACGCCGGCGTGATTTTTGGGGGGCCAGAGAATTTGCAGGACGGCGGGGGCGGGAATCGCGCCGACCCCTGACGATTCTCCAACCCGGTGGGGGGTCGGAGAATCCCACCCATGGTTTTGTTAAAAATCTGGAACAATTGTGTGGTAATAAATAACCTTCCAAATTTATAAAAACTCACCAAAAACTTCCTGCTGGAATGATTTAATTGTAATTCCTACTCTGAGGCTTTGAGAAATCAGACTTGGGGCGGGATTCTCCGACCCCCGCTGGAATTCTCCAGCACCGGAGATTCGGCGGGGGCGGAAATCGCGCCGCGCCGGTCGGCGGGCCCCCCCTGCGATAGGCCGAAATCCCGCTGCTGTAATGCCGGTCCCGCCGGCATTAATTAAACCTTACCGGCAGGACCAGGTGGCGCGAGCAGTCTCCGGGGTCCTGGGGGGGGCGCGGGGCGATCGGGCCCTGGGGGTTGCCCCCATGGTGGTCTGGCCCGCGATCGGCAAAGTCCGCCGGCCGGCGGATCCCCTTCAGCCAAAGGCCTTCCACACCAGCCGGCGGGCCAGCAACCACTCCGGTGCGGGCCTAGCCCCCAAAGGTCAGGGCTTGGTCCCTAAAGGTGCACCACTCCATCCCGCCGGGACCCCCCGCCCCGGCGGGTAGGGGAGAATCCCGCCACTTTTGTCTAACAACATAATGATTGCAGGCAGTAAAAAGGAACACGCAAATTCTGTCCCTTACAGAACCCTTCAAGAAAGTATCTGACAAATTCCCCATAACACTCAAAGGAATTACCGTCGCTGAATCCCCCATCATCAACATTCTGGGCTTACTACTGACTAGAAACTGAACTGGGCCACCCATATAAATACTGTGGTTACAGGAGCGGGTCAGAGGCTGTGAATTCTGGGACAAGTAACTCACCTCCTGACTCCTCAAAGTTTGTCCACCATCTACAAGGTACAAGTCAGAAATATGATGGAATGCTCGCCACTTGCCTGGATGAGTGCAGCTCCAACAACACTCCAGAAGCTTACGCCATCCAGGTCCAAGCAGCCTGCATGATTGGCACCCGATCCACCACCTTAAACATTCATCCCCATCACCATTGGTACACAGTGGCAGCAGTGTGTAACATCTACCAGATGCACTGCAGAAACTCACCAAGGCTCCTTCAACAACACCTTCCAAACCCTCAACCACTCTCACTTAGAATGACAAGATTAGCAAACGCATGGGAACATCACCATCTGCAATTTCCCCTCCAAGTTATATACCATCCTGACTTGGAAATATGTTGCCATTGGGACAAAAACCTGAAACTCCTTCCATAGCAGCACTTTGGATGTACCTACACAACATGGGCAGTATGGTAGCATCGTGGTTAGCACAGTTGCTTTCCAGCTCCTGTGTCCCAGGTTCGATTCCCGGCTTGGGTCACTGTCTGTGCGGAGTCTGCACGTTCTCTCCTTGTGTGCGTGGGTTTCCTCCGGGTGCTCCGGTTTCCTCCCACAGTCCAAAGATGTGAGGGTTAGGTGGATTGGCCATGCTAAATTACCCTTAGTGTCCAAAAAGGTTAAGTGGGGTTACGGGGATAGGGTGTAGGTGTGGGCTTGGCTAGGGTGCTCTTTCCACAGGCCTGTGCAGACTCGAGGGCCGAATGACCTCCTTCAGCACTCTAAATTCTATGATTCTATGATATGGACGGCAGCGGTTCAGGAAGGTAACTCATCATCACCTTCCCCAGGGATCAGCAATAAATGCTGGCCATACCAATGAATCTCACAACCTATCAACGATTGTTTCGAAAATACTATTTTGAATGCAATCTAATAGCATATAGCTGTTCTCACTAGGTTTGCAAGTTAAAATTTATCTTCAAAGTTGCCAATGAGTACACATGATCTTCAGAACATCATTTATTATATCATCTTGGTACTTTAAAGAACCTGGATGACTGAATATAAGAAAAGGGCATGAAATATTTACTTTGGTTTCAAAGCAATTTCACACATCGCATGAAACATTATAGGGTTTGTTAGTTCTAGACAGTATGACATGGATCAATGGGTATGGACATGTCATAGCTTGGCATAGGAGGCATGAGAGACCACGGAGGGTGGGTGGAAGGACAGAATTTGGCACTGAGTATATGAGGAGCAAAGAGGCATGGACGGGGCATGAGCAGTGTTCAAAGGGTTATGATGGATGAGGGCACGAACATCTTTGTGTTCTTACTTCAACTGGGACAAAGCCTCATGGCACCAAGGTGAGCCTTTTAAACAGCCTGTCTTCGCACTCGGCAGTCTGAAATCAGCCCACAGCCACTCTTTTGCTTTCTCCCAAGGTGGATGGGCTGAGACATTTCTCAAATCCTGCTGCCTTTTTCCAAGGAGGGAAATTCAGGCCCAAACATCAAAAATGATATGAGAGCCTCATTGAGGTCAGTGAATCAAAAAGACAAAGAACAGTAAAACTTAACAAAAGAGAAAGGAATGTCTAATGGGAAGCAAGGATATAATGGTGAGGATAGCAATGATGAGTGGGACTTCCAACAGTTAGTGTCAGAATCCTTCCTGTATCTGGTGCAGTTAAATGGTGCCGTGGCAAGCAGTTAAATTTATAGATAACTCCAAGCTGTGGGCTGGGGATTGGAGGCAAAGTGATAATGTTACTTGAATGCTCTGGGGACATGGGTTCAAATCCCACTACGACTGCTGGTTGAATTTATTAAATTAATAAAATACTGAATTAAAAGTTAGTTCCAGTAATGAAAAACTGGAATGAAAATCATAACCATGAAACCATTGTCAATTATCATAAAAACCATCTGGTTCACCAATGACCTTTAGAAGGAAAATCTACCATCCTTACCTGGTCTGGCCTAGATGTGACTCCAGACCCACAACAAATCATAACTGCCCTCTGAAATGGCCTAGCAAGCTACTCAAATCAACAGCAATTAGGGATGGGCAAAAAACGCTGGCCCTTCCAGCGATGCCCGCATCTCAGGCAGCAGCCACAATCTTACATATGTTTGTACCTGAGCTGATCGAATTAAGTTCAAACCAAACAAATGAAAAGCATATTGAGGAAGTAAAGAGATTTGTGCATACTGCAAGTGGGACAGAGGTTCACAAGAGGTGAGGTGTGGTGGGGGTTGTTAACCGGCTGAGTGGCGACATGGTGGCACAGTGGTTAGCACTGCTGGCTCACAGCGCTAGGGATCCAGATTCAATTCCAGCCTTGGGTGACTGCCTATGTGGAGTTTGCATTTTCTCCGTGGGTTTACTCCGGGTGCTCCGGTTTCCTCCCACCACCCAAAGATGTGGAGGCTGGGTAGGGTTATGGAGTTACGGGAGTAGGGCAGGGGGGTAGGCTCTTTCAGGGGATCAGTGCAGATTTGATGGGCCGAATGGCCTTATTCTGCACTGTACAAATTCTATGGTTCTATGATTGCTCACCATATCTAAGCATTGTAAGATGGCAATAAACAACATAAATATCGCAGAAGATGGCCACGCCCAGGGTCCCGGTTCTGACATTGCAACATGCAAACAATACCATGTTAAAGTCACAGGCTCATGAATTACATAAAGGTCAATTCACTCCAAGATCCTAGTGACAATTTTGCTTCTCAAATTCTAAATGCAGCTTAAATAGTGGCGGGAAAATTACTAGTTGTACTTGCACCAGTAACAAAAGACATACAGCATGAGGCAGTCTGTTGTTATTCAGTCAATGTGCTCTCTGTGGTGTGTGTACATGTTTGGGACCTCATGCACATTTCCAGCAGCAAAGAATGTTCCCCAGGTTATCTCCTTTCTATAGTTGATGACAGGTAGCTGTAGGAAGGTTTGGATCATTTTGTCATGCAGTGTGCACAAACGTTCATTTCTTGTTTGATGGGTAGGCATCCTGCTTAAAAAGCTAAATGTTTATTTTGCTCTGAGATAAGACGAAAGAAATTTGATAAGCGAGTGCAGAAGTGGCTTGTAATGACAAAAAGTGCTTCCGTTACCATTTATATAATGAGAGCAGTTTAACATTGATCAACAAACACAGAATTATACACCTTTGTTTTACAATTTTTTGACTACCGTCGCTGTATAAAATGTTCTCGTTCAATGCGTAGGGATTCAAAATCAGTGCATATATGGTATGTTACCAAATAAATCTGGCCCAACATAATGCAACTACAGATATTGGAATGAAAACTTCAAAGTTTTATACTGCAGATGCCGAAGCATTACTCCAACATCAGTTTGCCCATTTACTGATTCACCCAGAAGCAGTTGAGATATGCTGATATTGGATTTCTTGTTCATTATATGACTAAAACTCATGTTTCAGGTGACATAGATTTAGTGCTAAATGTGCAGCGCGATAACATATTAATTGTGCTGTATTGCATCAACACAAACGTCTTCCACTTCAATGTGATTGGTAACGCCCGGGAGTTGAAAGCTCTCAGCTGAGTTTGTGGTACTTTCAGGTGGAGTTGGACATGATGTTTCGGTAATGAACTTTTGCACAAGTGACAGGATCCTTTCAGGACCTGGGTTCAAGAATTGCTTTGTTATGTCCATACTTCAAAATGTAAAAAGCAAACCCTTGAAGGAGATTGTTGGTTAGTCATCTTCCAAATACTAACGGTTCTGTCACAACAGATTTTTCAGGATTTAAAGCAAAGTCTCAGAAAAGCTGAGCGTGCACCTCAATTATAAATTTCTGTACGCCCCGTGCCCCTCATTCCAATGGCTTTGTGATTTATTCTTAACTTAGCCCCCTTTCTCACATGACAAAACAGAAACATGGAATGCATGATCTGACTTATGCTTATACAAACAACTCACTTGACAATGCTAATCTGCTTTTTAAGAACCTCTTTGCTTTATAGATATATATACTTCTGATTTTTAAAAAAAAAGTTAAAGGGATATGAGCAACAGGTAGGGAGGTAGATTTAAGACCAGGAAGAGATCAACCATGATCTGATTGAACGACGGAGCAGGCTCGAAGGGCTGAATTGCCTACTTCTGCTCATAATTCCAATGTTCCTTTTTAATAGAATTACATTTTAGCATGGCTAAACAGAACACCTTGCTTTATTGCAATGATTAGTGAATTCAACCCATAATTTCTGGTAAAACAGATGCTCAATGCTTGATGCATAACAACAACTTAGTATCTCCAACATTCCCAAGAGCAGCTACATAGGCTTCGACACATCAATTCTGTTTTTCTCTCTCCACACACGCATGCTGCAGGCCGTGATGAGATTTTCCAGCACTTCGGTCTTTATTGCAGGTCTCCAGCATCCACGGTATTTTGCATAGTGCATTTAGACTAACTTTTGGCACGATTGAATGATCGGCAAATTCATTTATTGAGTGTTTGTCCCATTCTGAAGGATTCTGCATGTTTTGGGCATCACCACCTCAGTTTTGTTTTATAAAGTTAGAGTATCCAATTCATTTTTTCCAATTAAGGGGCAATTTAGCGAGGCCAATCCACCTACCCTGTACATCTTTGGTTTGTGGGGGCGAAACCCTCGCAAACACAGGGAGAATGTGCAAACTCCACACAGACAGTGACCCAGAGTCGGGATCGAACCTGGGACCAAGTCGTCATGAGGCAGCTGTGCTAACCACTGCGCCGCTGTGCTGCCCATCACCACCTCAGTTAACCTGTCCACTTACAAGAAAGAAAGCAGCGTCATTGAAATCACCACGACAGGAAAGTTTCCCACAGAAGCTAGTTGTAACATAAAACGGAAAGAGATTGCAGTCGACAAGCACATTTATTTGTTTCTCTGGCACCAAATGATTATGTCAGCTAAAGATTCCCTTCACCTACCCGTCCTGAACATTTAGATTTTTTTTTCCTGCATGGCTAGAATCATGTTATTCTTGGATAAAGATTTTATTTATTATTGATCTGTTTGATGATAGATGAGATCCAAGGCCCATTTATCAAAGTGACAGTATATTGGGCATATATTCCAGTTGAATTATTTATTATTTCAGATATTTCTAACCAGCTTTCATCATTTATTTTGGCACAATTTATCTCTTCTTCTTAAAAGAAAATCACTCAAGTACCACTGCTGCCAATGTACTCTGTATCATAAATCCTATTACACATGCAATCAATTTTATTTCACAAACTTGACTTGAAAGCATGCACAGAAAAGTTTAAAAGTTGGAAACTGTTCCACAACTGCTTTCTACTTATATTTCTGATATGACCAATGTCTACAACAGAAGTACCACAGCCACAGGAGTGAAGCAAATGGAGCTGGAACATGAGGCAACACATCCAACTCTTTATTTTAATAAATGTATGTGCAGCACCAGAGATTCGCAAGCACAATAAAACTATCTGGTAAATTTACTGATCGCACCATGCTCCCATTGGGGATCAGCCCTGACTCCAGTCCAACATTATAGTTTATGTTCCCACCACAGTGGCCAAACAAACCACTCAAATGTCAAGGAAAGAGGCCCACATCCACCTCTCAAAGCAACTGGGGATCAGCAGCCTTATCAGCATTGCACCTCATCCAGAGAACAATACAAAAAACACACCATCCAAAGGTTAAAAATAACTCTCAGTAAAGTTAATGCATGAGTAGCTAATGTGATTGTATCTAAACTGTCCTCTCCTCTGCCATATATATTTTAAGTTGATTAGGTTTAATGCCTATGAAAAAATAAGAGGAATTTGATGGGGGGGGGGTGCATTCAGTCGAGACAAAATAACTGTACCCCAAGATGATTAATCCTGGTTTGGGAACACTAACATTGGCTGAATTGTGTTTATAGTGAAACACAAAAGTTGCAACATTTTAAACTGAAAGGAGTCCCGTAGAATCAAAACCACCTTGCCACAACATTTCTATATTGGCACTACAACCCATTTAATGCAAACTGGCCCCGCCAAACTCTATATTTTCCTCTATATGTTGAAATCTTCTGTCCTTCCAACTTTTCCATGATAAATTTCTATGTCCATACATATGATGAAAATTGCCAATGTAAACTGGTTACGTGGTAATCATACCTTCTCACCAATGGATGTGTTGTAATGCCTCAGTTTGAAATGTACTAACATCTTAACCAGTGCTGAGTAGAGATTCTTGTGCTCCAGTAACTGTTTCTCTGCTTCTCAAATTTCTGAATATTTTGCTCTTTTACAGTATAATATAAAAATCAAAGTATTATGTAAAAATATGGTCAAGATACAAGATATCAGAATGGCAACTGAATTAAATCTTACGCTAATGTCCTGGCTTCCAACTATGGGTTATAGGGTTAAGGCGGGAAGGTGGAGCTGAGGAATACCTCACAAGATCAGCCATGATCTCATCGAACGGGAGAGCAGATTCGATGGGTCAAACGGTTTACTTCTGCCCCTACGTCTCATGGTCTAACTACGTTTTATCTGAAAAACCACATTGGGTCTTGGCTCTCCACAAGTAACTCGACAGCACAGAGATGAATGCGCCAAAAATAAATGAAGTATTAAAATTGATTGCTGCTATCATTTCATTGATAATATTTTCAAAATGACGATTGTATTTCATATCACAGATTGCACATTTTTGTTCATTGCTTTCTATTATTGTGTTTCAAAAGTAACAGCAGGCATGTAATTAGACTCGTTAGCATCTTCCATATTACGAGCATCTCAACCTGTAGTCTCAGGCCAGGTTTCAGTGAAAGACAAAAAAAGTCCTTCGCTGAGAAGTTTGCAGGTAATTCCCTTTGTAACACTTTGGATTGTGAGGCAATTCAAGAAGCAATATACCTCCATGAAAGCAGCGATGGGAGTGCAGAGCTGTCATTGCTTCTATTGAAGTCCAATAAATAATACAGCTAAGTCCATACAGATATTATCATGTTCAAGTAAGGAATGATTCCACATCTAGACCTCAATCATAATGAAATGAAAGCCATATTGTTGCAATATTGTCATACATTCTTGTTTGTAGAAAGGCAACTCACATCAGGCCAACACATGCGGTTTGCTTGCTGTCTCCAAACCACTGATTCAACTGACTAATGTAAAAATATCTTAATCCGGTAACAAGCATTTAGCCTCGCATTTTATTCCCATTAACTCCAGATGCAATACATTTTTTTCAAAAAACATTATTATCCTTGATGGTACCTTGAATTGGCAGTAGTTGACAGATTTTCCTCACCAACCTTTCATTTTCAAAAGTGGCGCTGTGTCACTGAAAAGAACAGTTGGGCTACACCGATGCATACCACCATCCACTGGTGTGTGCATTCAAGCAGGATTCACATGGTAGCATCCAGGGTATGTAATCAATTGTAGCTCTCTAATTGGGACTTAGTGGGGATCATAAATCAAGAAGTCCATATGGCACAGTGATAGCAGAGATTTGTCATCACTGACTAGGCATTGGGGAAGTCTAGGCTTTTCTGTCCAGGTTTAGAGCTCGTGCTACAAATTCATTGTATGCCAATAAAGATAAATGCAACACTGCACTGCAATGACTTAAAAAGATGAAATCATCGAGTTTAATTAAAAAATACTGAAATAGTCATTTGTTAGTACAAACCTGAATATTGCTGAAAAGAGAGACATGTTGTCAAAGCTTTTCATCTTGCACTCATCAGGACAAGCACAAGAATGCCAAATTTCAAATGATCACAACAATTTATACAATAGGAGGAAAGGGTGCTGATCTGTTGGTAAGCCTTTTTCTCCTTTAGTATAGATTGTTGTAATTATTTGAAATTTGTCATTCTTGCATTTGTCCTGATGAGTGCCAGATGTAGAAGCTTTGGTAACATGTTTCTCTTCAGCAATATTGAAATGACGATTCATCTTATCAAACTAACGATAGGGACAGGACAGTACAATCGAGACCTTCAATCTGATCACAGATTCTGTACTCCACAGCTGGCTTCACCTTGGGAAGAGAAATAATTGATATCACTGGTTCTTCCATTTGCTAGACAGCTGTCCTACCTACCATTGAATGAAAGCACGCAGATCACTGGCTGGCTAACTTGTGTGCTGCATGTGTTTGACGCAGCACACAATGAACTGAATCTTCAGGCAAAGTCCTGAGTAGTTTCCATAATTACAGCCTTCAGCTTTCACTTAGCAGCTTGTCGAGGTTTGCCCAAATGTTCCCTTCTTGCCCAGTTTTTATTTTGTCAACGTGATTCTCACAAACGTGCCAGCATTAGCTGGACAATGAAATTAATGATCTGACAATACTTTGAAACCTGGCAAGCAGCGAGCCACACAGCTTGAGCTTCATTGTGGTTGACAAGCTCAAAAGTCTGGGAGCACTAAATAAAATGCATTTGTCAGTATGTCTCAGCATTAGCTCCATTCTGTCTGGTCAAGAAAACACTATTGACGTGCGATTATTAATTACTAGGAAGTGTACGAATCAATTTTTCACCTTAACCCTATGGCTAATCTAAAACACATTTTTGGATGGGGTCACTTTTTTTGCACATTAAACTCACTGTCTGACTTGGAAGCTGATAGCGAGTTTCTTCAAATAAATGAAATCCAATCTTAGTAATGTAGCTTGTGCTGACTGAAACCAAAGTGGTCTCCTAATAAGGGAGGTGGTCATTTAATTGGCTTTATGGCGCTCAATACACATGTTGGCCAAAGTCTTCCGCTCTTGCTGAGAGCAAATGGAGTTTTGGCTGGAACGCCAAGTTTTCTGTTCTCACTGGCACTGGCCCCAGCACTGACGAGACCGGAGAATCCCGCCCAATGAAACTGAAAGTCGGTTTTAACATAGATCAAAGATAAAATTCACCAATGTCAAAGATGAGTCTAAGTGGAACAATGCCAGATATCAATTGAATCAAAAAGTAATGTCAATGATTCAGTAAAGATAAAGCTCTGCACGACTCTGCAAGGATCGTCTGCAAAGGGAGGATCCTTTAAAGCAGAAATTTTGTCAGCCAGAGAGTGTTGAATCCATGGAACTCTTTGCCGCAGGAGGCTGTGGAGGCCAAATCACTGGGTGTCATGAAGACAGAGCTAGATAGGTTCTTGATTAATAAGGGGATCAAGGGTTATGGGGAGAAGGCAGGAGAAAAATATCAGCCATGATTGAATGGCGGAGCAGACTCAATGGGCCGAATGGCCTAATTCTGCTCCAATGTCTTACGGTCTTGTGGACTTTTGAAAAAGTGAAGACATTTTAAAGCTCCACTCAAAATCTTGGAATGTAAGAAGGTAAACAGATTTGTAGGAAAACAAACGGCAAAAACATTAGGAGACCAAAAAAAGTAGAATCATAGAGTTCCTGCATTTCAGAAGGAGGCCATTTGACCCATCGAGTCTGCACCTAAAAGTGTATCCTATCTAGGTCCACTCCACTTCCCTATCCCTATAATACCACCTAACCTGCACATCCCTGGATACTAAGGTGCAATTTTACCATGGCCAATCCACCTAACCTGCACCTAACCCTACCTAACCCCACTCTGACACCCCATCCCTGTAAGCCCATCTAATGTTTGGACACTAAGGGACAGTTTAGCATGGCCAAGACATCTAAACTGCACATCTTTGGACTGTGGGAGGAAACCGGAGCACCCGGAGGAAGCCCACGAAGACACAGGAAGAATGTATAAACACCACACAGACAGTCACCCAAGGTCAGAATCGAGTCCGGATGCTTGGAGCTGTGAGATAGCAATGCAAACCACTGTGCCACTGCACCGCCCGCTGGGAGGACACAGTTGCACTCATCTAATTCTGGCCTCTTGAGCATCCCCGATTTTAATTGTTCGAGCATTGGTGACTGCACCTCTAATTGCCTTGGACCTAAGCCCTGGAATTCCCAATCGACAACTCTCCACCTTTCTACCTCACCTCCCTCCTATAAGACGTCTTGAAAATAGATGTCAAACGTTTACTTGCATTTTTCTTTTTACAGATGCTGACCGACTTACTGCATTAAAATAAATGCTGCTTTATGTAATATAATAATAATCTTTATTGTCACAAGTAGGCTTACATTTACACTGAAATGAAGTTACTGTGAATTAATATGAAACAGCTCTTTTAGAATGTCACATTAATAAACGTTAAATCTCCATTGACACAGCATCTATAACTCATTCATTGCCTATTGAAATATATGCAGCACTTACAACAGGAAATCAGTGGTCATTATCCCGATTCCCAATCCACAATCAGAGGTAAGCATAAATGGTCAGTTTTCCTCTTCTGCTTAATTAAACTTACAGGAAACTCTTCATTGTGTTTCGCATTACAACGATGATTTCCTGCATATACTGGTACTATAGGTATTACTTACAAGGCAACTCCAGTGAACTGAGAGAAATATTGAATACTGCACTTAATAGTCATTTGGTAGTGGTCTTTTAAACTTGAGAATTGCTGGAAAAAGAGACATGCTGTCAAAGCTTTTTATCTTGCACTCATCGGGACAGAATTTGCAAGAATTGTCAAGGGAACAACTATTTATACTGCATAAGAGAGTGCAGGTGGACTCTGATTGGTAGAGATGTTGCCATGGAAAATGCACCAGGGAGCAGTTAGCTGCCACGCTTTGGTTCAAATTCAAACCAGGATGGTCAACTCTTGCAAATTATGTACGATACTTAAGTTAGAATAACCTTCTGACATATTCCATAGTCCTGAGTTAGAGAAAGGGGAAAATGGTGGGATGTAGGGTGATATTCTCTGCCTCCCTGTGAAGTGTTTCTCAGTGGGGGGAGGTGATCACCGTTGGACTGTGGCGGGATCTTCTGGGCTCGGCGCCGTCAATGGAACTTTCCATTGAATCCACCCCATGTTGCCGGGAAACCTACAGCGGGGGGATGCCGTCGGTGGGGCCGAATAACCCCATCAGCGTGAACAACCGTAAGACCTTGGCCATAACTTTAAGCAGCCTTGTCATTGAAAGATAAAATATTAACTATCCTTAACTCTATTTTAGATTTAAAATAAAGCAGAACATAACTACAATAATTCAGTATTTCTGTCATCAAAACAAAGCTCATAAAGTTGCATTCCCCTTAGTTACAACATTTGCCAGGCAACCAAGTTTTAACTTCTTAATTTCAGCCAAAAAGTCAAATATCTTGGCCCCGGCTTAAATGAAACCAATTACATGGGTATTTTCATTACTAAGTACAGCATGCCCTGTAAACATAATTCTCGATTGTCTATTGTAGAACTTTCCAATATCACAATTGTTGGAACGCAGATACCATTGCAACCTTTTGTTTTATGTGCAGTGTTCAAACTTCTGTTGAAGAATATCACGTTGTGGAGTGTCACTGATCCACAATCACGATGGAACGGTTTGAACCGACCTCGGGTCGCTCACACAAAGGGTCTGAAGAGGCTAATTGAGGAGGGCATTCCGAGCTGGCTTTTGCACAATTGTTTCAACATGCTTTGAGTCTGTTTTAATGACTTTTATTGCAAAAATCACCATGTACAGTAGGAAGATTCATTTTCAGTCAAACTGTAGGTTTCCTTTTGTGTAGATTGCAATAGATGATTATTTAAGGAAATGTTCCCTTTGACAAAATCATTGCAGCTCCGAGCCATTTTATTGATAATTTTAAATAAAAGTTGCTGATAATCCGATAATCCACAAGTCACGTCCCAACGTATATGCGTATAAAATTTTGAAGTTGGTATTTTAATTGGTCTGCTATGTCTGTTTTCCTGATTTTAATTGATTATTTTCTGCTTTGGTTTTGAATTACATTGCACAAAATCAACCAATCTCAATAACATTGCAATAAATAACATATTATATCGTATTCCCCCCAAAAATCAGTCACCGTTCTGATCACAACCTATATTCAGAGGAAGGATGCCATTTACACCTAATGTCCTGAGTTCTGACGTGAATGCATTATGGATAGGTTTTTCTCAAGAAATATAGGTCTAGGCATGAAGGAGAATAAAACACGACTTAACATGTATTCTGTGAGGTTTCACCATTTGTGCGAACTCATCCTCCAGTCGTTAGTTATTCAACTTGATAACCTGCCAACAATAGTATCGTTAATACCCACCGGCACCTCTGTTGGTTGAGAGCCTGGTCAGGGTGAAATGAAAGAAGAAAATATCTATGATTTTCCAGCCCTTCCCGTTGGTGGGATCTTCCGGTCCTGCCAAAGGTAATCTTCCTTGGCAGGTTCCCCGATGGAGGGACGGGGTGAGCCATGCATAACGGCGTAGACATCCCACCAATGGGTAATGGCAGGCCACCTCCCTTCCCCCTGAAAAAAAACACCACGGATGTGGGGAAGGGACGGAAATCCCGCCTATGATTCTTCTTCTGGGTTGCTAACAAGTTTAATCTCAGTAGAACGTCAGATAATCCAAGATGCTCAGCAACCCTGGACCTGGGATTTATCTTCCGCGCACAGATCCAAAGATGGTTGGGCCTGCGAAAACTGGGCCTCAATTTCCGAGCGAACTAGTTAGAGGCACCAAATCATTTTAATTCAATAATGTCGACTGAATTTTGGGGGGAACTTTTTCAGTAAGCAATCATGCTGAAGGTATGCAATGCTGCAATGCTGCATTAATATTTTCACAGTCGAACAGGATATAAACAGCCCTTCAATAAGGAGTTAATTTTCATTTTTCGTTCAAATTCTTTTCAAAAGTCTGAAGCATTCCTGCAAGTTATTAAAACAATTTCATGTTCATCTAACTTTAAAGTGCCTTCAATTTTAAAAATGTTAAGAGTCAAGAAGCACTCACATCCTTTTAAAAATATAACAATGATAGCAATCAGTTTTTACAAACTTCTATATCTGGGAAACTTAATTAATTTCAGAGAGAGACATAAATAGCACTCTTTGTTAACTATGCTCCACAAAACTCTTATCTGTGTAAAAAGGTCTGTCTTTCTGTCTTCTGACATGGTGTGCACAAGTAGGCCACAGTAGCAGAGGAAAAAATCTACAAATGGATGTACTGTTGCACATTAAAGGTGTTCGTTAGACTCCCCTGTACAGTATTATATGCAACTCTGCTCACCATAAGAGGGTTATTGCGGCTCTTGAGAAGGCAAACACTGGAGGTTGCATTGGTTCACTTTTGAGAAAGTTTTGGGGATTGGTTGAGTTGTAATTATATTATTGGGCTAGTAATCCAGTTGTCTGGACTAATAATCAAAATATAAAAGTTCATATCCTACTACAGCATCTGGAAAATTTAGATTCAACAAATAAAACTGGAATAAAAATCTTGGGTGGAATTTAGTGTGAGGTGACGACCAGCACTCATCTGCTGGCCAGAGAAGCAGCATTGGCCCAAGTTTGCCTTCTTTTGAGAAGACCTCCCACATTAAGTGGCCTTCCCTGTGATCAAGGAACCCTGTGCATAGGTCCACCCGCCGAGAGCTGCCAGCCAATTGGAGGCTCGTAGTTGGGCATAGCTCAGCAGTGTCACTGGGGGGATGATGGCTACTGATGGCACTGCACCCACCTGAGACCGAGAATTGCTGAGGGGCCAGGTGAGTGATGGTTGGAGGTTGGCATCAAGGAAGGGGGTGGCATTCAGTGGGCCCTACCATTCATGATACTGGGCCCCTCGATGAGGCACTGAGTGACTTTGCATGAGGGACCACACTCTGCAAGCCCTCCACCAACACTGATAGGGTTTGTATTTTGGGACTGCCACATAGCGAGTTCCCCCAACCTGCCGATGGGTAAATACTAGTACTGACAAGATGAAGCCCTTAAGTGGACATTAATTGCCCTGGTTCAATGCCACTATGCCATCAATCTTGCCATAAGAGAGAGCATTAAATTCGGCCCATTGTGTCACTGATGCTGAAAATGTATTGTTGTAAAAACCCATTTGCTTCACTAATGTTTTACAGGGAAGGCATTCTGCCATCTTTACCAGATCTGGCATGTATGTGACTTCAACACACAATATCGTGACTGCTTTTTAACAGCCCTCTGAAGTGACCCAGCAAGCAATTCAGCTCAGGGAACTTGGGGATGGGTAATACCCATCAATGAATAAATAAACAATCAATGTGACCTAACTGAAGATGACGGAGAAATGTGATTCAGTGACTTTCTTCACTATGGTCGAGAAAACAAAAACTAATGGTCAAACATTCTAAATGAATAAGTTTAAAGGGAAGACAAGCAAGTTCTTCATTTTTAATAACACTAAGAGCAATAGATTTGCAAAAGAGATGCTACAGAAGACTAGAATTCCTACAGTGCAGAAGGTTGCCATTCGGCCCATTGAGTCTACCCCGACCATCTGATAGGGCACCCTACCAAGGCCCACTCCCCCGCCCTATCCCTGTAACCCCACCTAACCTGCACATGTTTAGACACTAAGGGGCAATTTAGCATGGCCATCCACCTAACCTGCCCATCTTTGGACTGTGGAAGGAAACCGGAGGACATGGAGGAAACCCACGCAGACACGGGGAGAACGTGCAAACTCCACAAGGACAGTCACCCAAGGCCAGAATTGAACCCGGGTTCCTGGCGCTATGAGGCAGCAGTGCTAACGACTGGCCCATCATGCTGACTAATATAGACTAAAAAGACAAATGGGTATCTTTTTAGAGAGGAAATAAATTGAGTGACAGATCAAGAAAACCACGAGAGTTTGGATGAATCAAAAGAGGACGGTTATGATTTGAATATCTAACTCTACGGCCTACTCTTTCAAATCACTCTTAATACACAACACAGCATCAATGGTAATCAGTATCACTGAATCAATTTACAGTGACATGAAGTGTTTATTTCTGAAAAAGAGAACCTTGGATGAACATTAAATTCAGTAGACATGCAGATAAAGCAAATTTGTATGCACACCAATGATTGACTTAGTTCTTTGAGGAATATGTCATGACATGTCTGATTTCAGATCATCTGGCTTGTGTCACATCGTTCTTTGCTCAAAAAATAGTCATGTTTCAGGAAACCTTGCACCGACCTGATCATCGTAGCGGTAAGTCAAGACCTGCTCGCCTGTTGTGTCTTCCAGAAAACTCCCCTGTGGAGAAAGTGCAAATTCGGGAAGGAAGTAGACAGTCTGTGATTGTTCCCCATTTCCCTAGAAAGAAAAAAAGAATGAATAGCATCACTTTTGTTCTTTTTCTCCATCGTAGAAACTAAATATCGACAAAAAGTTTTAAAGTGGTTTTATTCTAATAGCTCCAATTTTCCAGTCGCTTCAACCCATTTCACCAAATATCATCCATCATTATTAGCATGATTTCCTCTCTGAAACTATTCTCAAGGTATATGGTTGGTCACGTATCAAGAGAGCGTTCAAGCCCACGATGAGTTTTCAAATACTAAGCATGTCATGTGCATATATGACGAGAAAAAATTAAATGCGATTGCCTAGAGATGGTTGTTTTTAGTTTTCGTGTACGAACACTTGCTGAGCAAACACGTAGCCACGACAATCTTGGCTCGCTGGTAAAATATTCTGCGCAGAGTTAAGGGCATGGATTCAAATCCCACATCAGGAGGTTGAGCACAAAATCTAGGCTGATGTTTTTTGTGCCATGCTGAGGAAGAAGTGCCACTGTCAGAGGTCTCACTGTCAGAGAGTTTTTGGATGAAATATTAAGCTGATTCCCAGTCTGCCTCCTCAAATGGGTGTGAAAGATCCCTTCATATTATATTAAGGAAGAACAGGGGAGTTCTCCCTGGAGACCAGGCCAATGTTTGTGTTTCAACCAATATCACAAGAAAAACAGATTATCTGGTCAAGTTTACATTATTGTTTGTGAGATATCGCTGTGCAGAAACTGTCATGTTTCCTCTGTCACCATTTTAAAAATGGGTTGTTGATGGTCATGTGCTTTGGAATGCTTTGAGGTTGTAAACGGCAAGGCAGAAATTGAAGTTCTTTCTTTCTTATCGACTTGACAATCTTTTATTTGAATGGAGGAGTTAATCATTTTGTTTTAAATGCCCAACGCCTCTGTCAGATAAGTGGACAGAGGAATGTCAACATACATACGAACATGAGTTAGGAGCAAGAGTGGGTCACTTCGAGCTAGCTCCACCATTCAATAAGATCATGACTGATCTGACTGTAACCACCAGCCTACCCCCGATAACCTTTCACCCTCTCCCTTTTTATAAATCAAGAATCTACCTCTGCTTTGAAAACATTCAAAGCCTCTGCTCCCACTGCCATTTGAGGAAGAGGGTTCCAAAGATTCACTACCTTCTGAGAGAAAATAATTCTTATCGTCTCAGTCTTAAATGAGTGACCTCTTACTTTTAGACAGTGATCCCTGTGTGATGAATGGTTACTGTACCCTTAACACCCTTTGTGGGTTATGCCCCTTTAAGACCGGGTTTGGAACCCTGGGGGACTCCGCCTCCGGCTCCGCCCACCAGGGAGCCGTATATAAGGTGACACCCTGTAGGCAGCACTCAGTGAGCAATCATCTCTGTAGCTGGCTAGTTCTCTGCTTATTAAAGCCTTCATTTACCATTCCACACTCTTGTGTCGTTATTGAGGGTACTACAATTTAATAAGTCCACGTTTGTGTGGGCCAGCACTGATCGGCGCCTGACTGAGTGGGCCGGACAATCAATGGTGGCCGTTGCATCCTGGGCAGATAGGTCGTAAGTAGGTTTACGACCTACTTCCGCGAGCATCATTTGGTCCCGGTCATTTTGGGCAGAGTTCAGACTCTGATGTTTTGCGGGGTGAATCCCGCGAAGAGCGGAGGCTGTCGGGAGGTCCGCTGGAGGCCTCTCCCGAGATTCTCTGGCTG
Organism: Scyliorhinus torazame; assembly: GCF_047496885.1. Classification (NCBI taxonomy): domain Eukaryota; kingdom Metazoa; phylum Chordata; class Chondrichthyes; order Carcharhiniformes; family Scyliorhinidae; genus Scyliorhinus; species Scyliorhinus torazame. Next base: position 56,731,706 of record NC_092718.1, on the reverse strand, counting down.
CGTTGTGCTCTTGCTTGAGCGCAACACGGCAAGAGAATCACACCTTAAGTGTGGTAGTGAGCGAGAACTGCCGCGAGCTCTCCAGCGCTCTTCCTGGCGAGGCCGGCAACGCAATTCAACATTAATTGGTACACTTAACGAGACCCCACGGGCTTCTTGCCGCAAATCAAGGCTCGCCAGCTAATTCACCGGCATTGTATTCGTCAAACCTCCCGCTACAAGGTCGAGCAGCACTTGCTCAGCCAACCCCAGCCAGCTCACCGCGGAGACTGGCCCCAAGATTTGGGGATGCAGATCTGGCGAGGCTGCAAAATGCTGTGGAGGCCAGGAGGGATGTCCTGTTCTCCCAAGGGTCCCGGAGGGTCAGCCATAGGGCATCCAGTGCTGCCTGGGTGAGGTGGTGGCAGCTGTGAACGCTGGGAGTGTGACCCGGAAAAGGTCAACGTCTGACACCGGGTAGTACGAGTGAGCATACACCAAAGTCCATTCTCCTGCAGGTCCAATAGCTGATGGCGCCGATCCATCCCGGGTAGCCCCTCTCCAGCCTCCCATGAGACCACCTCGGAGGAGAGGGAGGGAAGAGGTAAACTAGGAATGGTGTGCAGTGTGAGGGAAAGCAAGGCGTAACGCACATTATTGTCTGCATTGAGAAACAGAGCAAGCTGTACAGATTTATTTTTTTATTGAAGAAAAGTGAACCTCACAAACTCGAGACTTGCTGGAACACAGCAAATAATCATCAAAGCTCTTCTGGGAAATAAACAAATCCTGGATCAGATATTCAACCAGATTTGCAACTGGAGAGAGATTTTCATCAGACTGTAATCATGAGGGACGCTGTGTGGGAGGACTGGGATCTGGCAACATGGTGGGGTTATGATCTGGAGGCCGGAAAGAAGAATTTGTGAGATTGGGAAAGTACCTTCTATTCTAGCCAGGCACGTCCGCTTTTTGTTCCCTATTGCGCTTCTCCTGCTTCTCCTGCTCTCAATCTCTTTCACTCCCCCACTGACACCCCACTCAACCATCCATAATTCTCTACTTCCACTATCAAATCGGTTCAAACGCATTGAACTGCCAAAACAGTGAGATCCAAAGCTGATCCCTTCTTCTGATGTCTTGCTGATATCCTTAAAAACATGTTACAGCACATAGATGGTCGAAAAGGTGGTGGTGGTGTGTCATTATTCACTCAAGAAGATCCACTTTTACATGCATGTTGTGGTGTAGAGCTGTGGATCGTGATGGTAGAGGCTCCAACTTACTTTCCATCACATGGCCAATCACATGTAATTTCTCACATTCTGCCTCCCTTGTCCACTGAATTTTGGAATATCATAACCAATGGATCCACTATCTCTGTTGCCACTTCCTTTACCACCCTAGGATGTAGCCCATCAGGCCCTGGGGACTGTCTGCCCTCAATCCCAAGAGTTTGTTAAATACCGTTTCCCTATTGATGCTGATTGTTCCAAGTTCCACCCTTTCTATTACCTCTGAATTACCCGTTCCTATAGGAATGGTACCAGTGTCCTCCACCGTGAAAACTGAGGCAAAGCATTGATTTAGCATCTCTGCCATTTCTGTGTTCCCCATTATTAACTCACAGTTTCATCTTCCAAGGGGCCAACCTTCACATTAGCGACTCTTCTTTCTTGTTGGAGAATTGTTAGAATGAATTATCAAGGACGTAATATCAGGACATTTGGAAAGCCAAAGCGCTATCCATCAGAGTCAGCATGGTTTTATGAAGGGCAAATCATATTTGACAAATTTCCTTGAGTTCTTTGAAGATGTACTAGGCAAAGTGGATAATGGGGATCCTGTAGATGTAGTATATCTGGACGTTTGAAAGGCGTTTGATAAGGTGCCGCACAGAAGGTAAATTCACAAGCTGAAGCCTTTTTCTGGATGGCAAGATGTAACTAGTGGGGTGCCACAGGATTCGCTTGGGCCCCAGCTATTTACAATCTATCTTAATGACTTGGATACAGGGATAGATGATTTTATAGCCAAATTTGCAAATGACACAAAAATAGATGGGACAGTAAGTTGCAATGAAGAAATGGATATAGGTAGATTAGGAGAGTAGGCCAAAATGTGGCAGATGGAGTTTACAGTGGATAAGAGTGAGGTCATGCATTTTGGTCGAAAAAATGGAGAGGCAACTTAATATCTAAATGGGGAGAGACTTCGGGGTGCTCCGATGCAGAGGGATCTGGGTGTCCTCGTGCATGAGTCACAGAAAACGAACATGCAGGTGCAGCAGATAATAAGGAAAGCAAATGTAATGTTGGCATTTATAGCAAAAGGAATTGAATATAAAGGTAAGGAAGTGTTATTGCAACTATACAATGCATTGGTAATACTGCACCGGGGGTAGTGTGCATAGTTTTGATCCCCTTATTTGAGGAAAGATGTAGTGGCATTGGAGGCAGTTCAGAGGAGGTTCACTAGATTGATTCCAGAGATGAGGGGTTTGTCGTATGAGGAGAGCTTGAAAAGTTTAGGCCTATACTCTCTAGAGTCTAGAAGAATGAGGGGAGATCAAATTGAGGTATACAAGATGCTAAAAGGTGTGGATAAAGTAGACATGGCGCTGATGGTTCCTCTTGTGGGGCATTCTAAAATGAGAGGTTTAGAATAAGAGGTAGCAAATTTAAAACAGATTTGAGGAAAAACGACTTCTCACAATGTCATGTGAGAGTACCTTTAAGAAATGGGTGTTTATAAATAGGTGTGTATATAAATATCTGTAGTGAGAGTACCTTTAAGAAATGGGTGTTTACTACTGCAGTGATGTCAGAGAGTGGGTGGAGCTGGGCTGTCTGTCAGCTTTTTGCTTTCGTTTTTGAGCAGGCTGCAGGGTGTGTCTTAGTTTCGTTTTCAGTGTTGGAGCTGAAGCCAGACCAAGCAGGTGTACTGCTGTTCTCTCTGCCATCAAAAGACTATCTCTTGATCATTTGGTGAATTCAGAATTATAAATGTTTTCAGTAGTGACTTTAACCTGATGTGCTTCTGACAAAGGTTTTGTTTTTAAGTTGTATGGATGTTATAAAGGAAAGCTTAAAGGCTTAGTGTTGTAGTCTTTGGGGGTTGTATTTGAATTAATGGTTGCTAAGATGTTCACTGTATGTTTTAAAAAGGTTAACTTGAGTTCATAGAATAAACATTGTTTTGCTTCAAAAAATACTTTTCCATTTCTGCTGTACCACACCTGTAGAGTGGGCCGTGTGCTCCCCATACCACAATCTAGTAAAAGCTGTGGGTCAGGTGAACTCCATGATACACTTTGGGGTTCTCTAAACCCTGGCCCATAACACAAAGGGTTATGAATCTGTGGAATTCGCTCCCCCAGAGAGTGGTGGATGCAGGGACAGTGAGTAAATTTAGACAGATTTTTAATTGGTAATGGGTTGAAAGATTATGGAGAATGGGCAGAACAGTGGAGTTGAGGCCAGGATGGGATCAGCCATGATCATATTGAGGGTTTTAGGCTCGAGAGGCTAATTGCCGACTTCTGCTCCGAGGTCATGTGTTCAAGGGAGAAGATACTCTGACTAATTTTGCAATCTAGCTCTTGTTCTGTAACATTGTAGGTAGCAGATGAGGAACATATCAGCCAAGATAGAATGGTGGAGCAGACTCGATGCGGTGAGTGGCCTAATTCAGCTCCTATATCTTATAAACTTATGGCTGACTAGGCATCTGTCCTGCATTTAATACCTACTATTGGCATGTGTTGAAAGGGTTTGCAGTTTGATACTCAATCTGTTTAGCAATCTGTTTGGTACTGTTTGATAGTACCTTCCTTAAACATTAAGCTCCAGGGATATGACTGATCTGATAGAAATTTGTGAAATTATGAAAGGATTTGACAGACTGGATTCAGAGACAATGACCTGGATTTTTGCAAAGTTGATTCCAGGATTCCCTTTCCCGGTGGCCCCAGTTTTTGTGGGTAGTGAGCCCACTCCCGATCTGCCGCTGCAATGTTTGTGCAATCGGGCCAACTTCTCAATAACCCTTGGTTCATTGCCCCTGAGGAGTCATGAGCCATAGTCTGGATTTGGGAACGGTTTGAAAAGCAAGTTCAATAAGTCTTACCCATCCTTCAATGCCAACGCAATGCCAATTCAATGCCCATTCATGTTCGCCAGCCACTCCCTAGAGCCCCTCACAATCGCCATGCCAACTCATACTCCCTAGCCACTCTCCATGGTCCCTCAAACTGCCCATGCCAACTTAGTGACAACTCATGCCCTTTTCATGCCCATTCACCGAACATACACCATGTGCATAAACAATGAGCCATATAATACCAATAGCATGTGTGAAACTGCTGAGAGAAAGAAAATGCCCATTCTCAAATCTTCTTTTGAAAATAAAACTGCTTTTCATACAACTGTGGCATTCAGACAGACGGTTAAGGATTTAAAATAGGCTTCAAACCTTCACACCTCTTAATCATTTCCAAATAAAATTGAGACATTGACAAAACAGATCACAGAAAGAACAACTTATTGTAACCACCTAAAGATATCAGTCAGGCAAAGTCAATACTTCTCTTCAGTTGTCAAAATAGAACTCCTTGCTGAGCTCATACTTCTGTTTATTTTTCTTATTTAATTGTGAATGCTTGGCTGTGCACCCAGACCAATAATAAAATTCTGTCCAACATTTCAGGTCTGTTCAAACAAAAGGTTCAGTGTGAATACTGCACAGTCGCCCCAGTGAGTGTCATGCCATCCTCGACAATCAAAGTCTCCCAAACACTGAAGGGTGCACTCCAAAGGACAGTTTATTAATTTGATTATGAACCCGGGCCTTTTCAGGGATCTTCAATTCTCTCTTGTACAGCAGTTCAAACTTCCTTCAAACCCTTTGCCCTCTGCAGCAAGCTTACCAGAACGACACAACCATGAATATCTTTCCTGCCAAAATAACAATATTTCAGCAGCACTTTAGCATACAGCGAAGGAGACATTGATCACAGAATCATATCATAGAATCACAGAATGTACAGTACAGGAGGCCATTCGGCCCATCGAGTCTGCCCCGGCCCTTGGAAAGAGCACCCAACCCAAGCACACACCTCCACCCTATGCTCGTAACCCCGCCCAACCTTTTTTGGACACTAAGGGCAATTTAGCATGGTCAATCCACCTCACCTGCACATTTTTGGACTGTGGGAGGAAACCGGAGTACCCAAAGCAAACCTACGCAGACATGTGGCGCGAACGTGCAGACTCCGTTCTATGATTCTATGATTATAAGGAAAGACAGTAACCTCCGTATAACAAATACCTTTTAATCCACGTCAAGCTCGGAGATTGCAGGTGGAGGTGGGGAGATTGTAAAAATGAATACATTTCAGCTCAAGCAAAATAGTATCTTTATACGGGGGAATGCTCTTTTCTACTCATTCACCTTCGGAGGATTATGTTGTGGAAGGACACGCCAATGAACAAAGTATTTTCTGAATCTCCAAAGCTGAACATCTGGAATAAAGGTTTTGCAGCAACCTTTGGCTCAGCAACCCATCATGAGACAGGCTTTAAGTGGCGTGGTTATAGTAGGTGAGAAAGCTTGGTGGAAATGTATTATATTCACTGGAAGGAACAGAAATTGTCTCAACGTTTGAAAATTTTACTCTAGAGGGGTAATTGTGTTGACATTCTGCAACCAGTCTGAGCTGAGCTTCTCTCAGTTTCACATTAGCATCTCAGAATTCTTTATATCCGAAAGAATTAATAGTGTGTATGAAACTGGTAATGTCGCAAAATTTGGCAAACTCACAAAATTGACCAATGGGTTCAAAAAACACTGGCATCGTAAAGCATCTGTATCTATAGGCTTCACTGTAAAGGATGTGTCATGTTAATCACCGTGGGGTAACACGGACTGCAACTGGATGCAGTTGTACTTGAAAGTAGACTCCAAACTTTGATGTTAGTTCAATATGCTTTACTGAACTTGTTAAGCAGTGCACACAGTTCGCTGTGGGTTTGACACTCTACTAATTTAAGCGTGCTTACTATAACTAACTAGATCAGACTAGCTCTGAGCCACGTGTAGAAGATGCTAACTGATATATACACCCTGACTGTCACTACAGTTGTCACTAGTGGAAAGAGGCAGAGTGTTGATGCCTCGTGTGTTTTATAGTGGGAGACCACCTTCTAGTGTTCTGCCTGGTGATTGGGTGTGTTCTATCCTGTGTGTTGATTGGCTGTACTGGGTGTCTGTCACTGCCTGTCTGTATCTCATTATGTGCATGAGTGCATATCATGACAGGATGCACTGAAAGTGAAAAACAGCGCAGGTTTATGTGGGTTGGAGCGATTACCCAGAATCCCATCATTTGCAGACTGGAAGTTTGTGGCAGAAATTGCAACAATTCTCTCCCCATTTCTTGCAGAGACATAACAGCCTAAGCTGTTGCAATAATTGTTTGAAACAACTGGTTGGCCTGTTAATACTGTTACAACCGCCTGGACTACTGTACGGTCAATTCCAGTTCACTTGATCCGGAGTCGCAACACAATTGAAATTAATAAATATGTCTTAGAAAAACACCCAAAGTCTTGCAAATCTTACAGCACCGGTAGCAGAATCTCTCAGCGGTCCCACTGTTTTCTTTATCCCTTTGATTTCCTTAATATGTATCTTGCCATTTTTCCCCCCATTCTTTTTACCTTTTTTCCAATAAACCATCTCTCACACCAGCATTTCTCAGTAGTGTGGAAGGGACGGTGTGTAATTAAGCCTGCGTTCTATCATTTGCCTGCCTGTCGGTGCTAGAAATGTACTGTGCTGGGAGGGTTAAGTCCTGGAGCTGCACACAGGATTGCGGCCATCACCAGGCGGGCCAGAAACCTCCCCTCCTCCAGATCCTAATCCCCTCCTCCTGACTGCCCGCCCACTGCTGGGCTGAGAAAATGGGTGAACAGCTTCCAACCACCACTTTGTCTCCTGCAGATGGGTGGCAGAGGATCCCACTCATGTGCAGCCAAGTGCACATGTGCAGGTCGGTATCGGTGACCATCTTGCCCAGCCATCTTGAATTAGCAGGAGACAGAGTGGAGTGCAAATCGGCTGCCATGTTTCCCGCAACAGTGACTACACACTTCAACAAAAAGTACTTCATTGCACTTTAGGGTGTGGGTGTGAAAGACATGAGATAGATGCAAGTCTTTCTTTTTTTTCTTTTTCAGCCAAAAACAGCTTCTTCCCCGCTGTTACCAGACTCCTAAATGACCCTCTTATGCACTGATGGACTTATGAACTGATCTTGTCACACATCTTCTCTACCGAGTAGTACAACATTCCTGTGTCTATATATTTACATTGTGCATTTTATGTTTGCCCTATTATGTATTTTCTTTTCATGTACGGAATGATCTGTTTGAGCTGCATGCAGAACAATACTTATCACTGTACCTCGGTACATGTGACAATAAACCAATCCAATCTAATCCAATCCAATGTTCCTCTCAATTAAAAATGTTGCTTCTACCCGCTCTCAGTTCAGGTAGAGCCTCTGTCCTATGCCTCTGACCGGATCACAACGACACATTTCATAGAATTCTGACTGTGCAGAAAGCCATTCGGCCCATCAAGTCTGCACTGACCTTCCAAAAGAGCACTCTACCCAGGCCCACTCCCCAGCCCACCCCATTGTATCCCCGTAACCTAACCTGCACATCCCTGAACACTAAGGGGCAATGCAGCATGGCCAATCCTCCTAACCTGCACATCTTTGGACTGTGGGAGGAAACCGGAGCACCTGGCAGAAACCCACACAAACTCAGGAGAATTTGAAAAATCCACCCAAAGCCGGAATCAAACTCGCGTCTCTGTTACTGTGAAGCAGCTAACCACTTTGCCACCTTTTCTTAGCTTCACCCACAACACCGCTCTGAGCCTCCTTTTCGCCCCACAACCCCGAACAAAATTCCACTCATAGTTCCTCCCCCACCGAGCAGTGCTTTGAGGTGTTATTTTCAGTGGTTGCTGTCCCAATCTATTCTGTAATGAAGAAGATCCAATGTGAGAATCGCGACCCACAAGAAGCGACAGCATTCAACCTTGTGGGGCAATGTGGAGCACTGGCTTTAATCCACAAATACAGAAATGATAACAATCCCCTTAACATTGAATGCCCATGTGAAATATTCATGGTTGGTTCGGGCGCATGCAAAACTCCTAAACTGACATGGTCTGAAGGCCTGCCAACTTTGAAAGCTTTGCAATCTGTTCCTCTGGTTAAGTAGAAGCGCATGTCAGGTGAGCTGGCTGCACGTTTGAGGCACACGATCTTACTCTTCTGCTTCAAAAACACATCCTGACATATATTCCCTCAGAGGAAGCTTTCAAATCCAAGCAACAGTCAAGATAAAGTGGCACTCAGCTTGACTTTCTCTGGGCTCCAGTGCATCTGTTCAGCGACTGTTGGACACAAAGATGAAGATCCCACTCAGTGTAGGGGGTGAATGGTAAAGACTGCAACCTACACCTGGGTTATTTTGGGTCATCTCTTCACAACAACAATATCTCATGCATGGCAATGAAGTCTTCTTTTTCTTAGTCTCTTCACTCCTTGACAAAGCACAGGCCACTGAAAAATTCGCTACATCTAATCCCATCTTGGGCCAAACTCTCCAGGTGAATTGGATTTGATTTGTTTATTGTCACGTGTACCGAGGTGCAGTGAAAAGTATTATTCTGCGCGCAGCTCAAACAGATAATTTAGTATATGAAAAGAAAATACGTAATAGGGCAACAGTGCAAATACCTAGACACCGGCATCGGGTGAAGCATGCAGGAGTGTAGTATTAATCAGATGAGTCCATAGGGTCATTTAGGAGTCTGGTAACAGCGGGGAAGAAGCTGTTTTTGAATCTGTTCTTGTGTGTTCTCAGATTTTTGTATCTCTTCCCGATGGAAGAAATTGGAAGAGTGAGTAAGCCGGGTGGGCCGAGGAATTGCGGTCTTGGGCCGAGCAATTGCCATGCCAGGCTGTGATACAGCCAGATAGGATGCTTTCTGTGGTGCACCTGTAAAAGTTGGTAAGAGTCAATGTGGACATGCCGAATTTCCTTAGTTTCCTGAGGAAGTATAGGCGCTGTTGTGCTTTCTTAGTGGTAGCGTCGACGTGGGTGGACCAGGACAGATTTTTGGTGATGTGCACACCAGTTGTTGCCATGTATAGCCCTCGGCTCTCATCTCCTTTCCTGTATCTCGCCTTCATATGTATCTTGGTCTGCCTCACTTTCTCTTTCCTTGCGGGTTCCAAGTGAGAGCTTACCATGTAATGTTGCTCCGCGGCTCCTTGAGGTTATGGCCTATCCAATTCCACTTTCCCCTTTTGATGTGGAGGACCACTGGATCCTGTTTTGGCTCCTCCCATAGCCTAATGTTATTTTCCCACTCAGGGATGTCCACAAAACCACGTGGATCTCTGCAACGTGCACAACAGAGAACCAACGTGGTCACACCTGCATCAGTAAGACCTTCAGAAGATCTTCGCCAGATGTCAGAGTTCAACCGGGAGCAGATGCATGTTCAGACATCCAGCTGAAGCTCAAGGGAGGTGCACAAATAGGGTCAGCTGGAGTCAAATTCAACATCGACAATCTCAAGGACAAAGCAATATCTGACTTGTATCACTTCAAAACAGTTTCCAAGCCCTTCATGATTTACAGGCTATTGAAACATCAAGAGAGGATCAATGGGAACAACCAGACTGCTTGGAAGAGAACACATGAGGATGTACTGCGACGGAAGAAAAAACGACACAAGCCTTGAATCTCAAATGCTTACTCCTGAAAAATTTGAAATCAGGATGAGGAAGAAAGAGGAGATGAACAATTGTCGCATCAGAGCACAAAGGGATACAGAGAGGTGAACAAAGAAGTTAACGCTAGTATAAAAGCAGATAAGTGGAGATACATTGAAGATCTTGCAGAAGAAGCAGATGGGCATAATATGAAAAATGTCTATGAAACAACTAAACAGCTATCAGGAAAATTCAAACTAACACCTAACTTAGGGACCTAGATGGCAGCAAGGAAGTAGGTGCAAATCATTTTTTAAATTGTTAACATGTTGCCTCTGCATATCGCAACTGGTCTTGACAGGCTTTTTTAGTAAATAAATCTGGTCCCTGCTTAATATCTCAAAAGAATGTTTCTCAAAGAATTAGTTCTCTTAACTAATTCATTCAATCACCTCTATTATTTTATAGAGAGACATACAATCTTAAATTTTATTGGCTATATATGATAATCATTATTATTTAAAAAAAAAAAATTTAGAGTACCCAATTCATTTTTTCCAATTAAGGGGCAATTTAGCGTGGTCAATCCACCTACCCTGCACATCTTTGGGTTGTGGGGGCGAAACCCACGCAAACACGGGGAGAATGAGCAAACTCCACATGGACAGTGACCCAGAGCCAGAATCGAACCTGGGACCTCGGCGCCATGAGGTCCACATCATTATTATCAATGAATGGTTCTCACTGTTCAAATGTTGCCTCTCTACTGTAAATGTCTGTCATTACCCCTTACTCAAAAAAACAACACTTTTGATACCTCCACCATCCTTGCGAACTACCGTCACATCTTCAATCTCTCTTTCCTCTTCAAAGTCCTTGAGCATGTTGTCACCTCGCAAATCTGTTCCCACCTTTCCCGAAATGTCATGTTTGGATCCCACCAATCAGGTTTCTGCCCCTGCCATAGTATTGAAAAGGCTCCTCCCAACTCATTATAATAATAATCTTTATTAGTGTTACAAGTAGGCGTACATTAACATGTAATGAAGTTACTGTGAAAATCCCCTAGTCGCCACACTCCGGCGCCTGTTCGGGTACACTGAGGGAGAATTCAGAATGTCCAATTTACCTAACAAGCATGGGCGGGATTCTCCTACCCCCCGACGGGTCGGAGAATCGCCGGGGGGTGTCGTGAATCCTGCCCCCGCCAGCTGCCGAATTCTCCGGCGCTGGGGTTTTGGCGGGGGCGTGAATCGCGGCGCGCCGGTCGGCGGCTGCTGGCAGCGCCCCCCCCCAGCGATTCTCCGGCCCGCGATGGGACGAGTGGGCGCCCGTTTTCAGTGGGTCCCGCCGGCGTAAATCACAACAGGTCCTTACCGGCGGGACCTGACTCCACAGGCGCCCTGCAGAGTCTGCAGGGGGGCACGGGGGGGGGGGGGGATCTGGACCCGAGGGGTGACCCCACGGTGGCCTGGCCCGCGGTCGGTGCCCACTGGTCTGCGGGCGGGCCTGTGCCGTGGGGGCATTCTTTCCCTCCGCACTGGCCGCTGTCAACCTCCACCATGGCCGGTGCGGAGAAGAAACCCCTGCGCATGCGCTGGGATGATGGCAGCACTCGCTGGTGCTTTGGTGCATGTGCCAACTCGCGCCGGCTGGCGGAGGCCCTTCGGCGCCGGTTGGTGTGGCGCCAAGCCCTTATGCACTGGTTGGCGCGGCGCCAAATACTCCGGCGCCGGCCTAGCCCCTGAAGGTGCGGAGGATTCTGCACCTTCGGGGCAGCCCGACGTCGGAGTGGTTCACACCACTCCTCGGCGCCGGAGTGGCCCACCCAGCCGGTTCGCGGAGAATCCCGCCCCCTGTCTTTCGGGCTTGTGGGAGGAAACCGGAGCACCCAGAGAATCCCCACGCAGAAACGGAGAAACCACACAGACTCCGCACAGGCAGTGACCCAAGCCAGGAATCGAACCCAGGTCCCTGGCGCTGTGAAGCAACAGTGTTAACTACTGTGGTATGGTATCAAAATGGTTAGTGGGACATGAGCGTGCAACTTCTCAATGCCATGGGATATTCTCAGGGGCAGGTAGCTCAAATGAGGTAGCTGTCTACGTGGAGTCTACACGTTCTCCCCGTGTGTGCGTGGGTTTCCTCCGGATGCTACGGTTTCCTCCCACAGTCCAAAGATATGCTGGTTAGGTAGATTGGCCATGATAAATTGTCCTAGATTGGCCATGATAAATTGCCCTCAAGTGTCCAAAAACGGTTAGGTGGGGTTACGGGGATGGGGTGGAGGTATGGGCTTCGGTAGGGTACTCTTTCCAAGGGCTGGTGCAGACTCGATGGGCTGAATGGCCTCCTTCTGCACTGTAAATTCTATGAAATGTGTGGCTGCCCAGCAACCTGATGAAGGAAGCAGTCAGTTGAACCAATTCATACTCCCTTACCCAGATGCCATCATTTTACCAGAGTTGGGATGGGCCCAGCCACTGCCAGATAAGCCAAGATGGCCTCCCTGCCAGCTCTCATCTGGGGCTTCCTCCTTGACTGCACCATGGCTCATGGAGGTTCTCTGCAGTGGCAATGGCTGCCCAACGCCTCATATACTGGCTCTGGAGAATTCTGCCCTTTGATTGTGTTATAACCTGCCTACTTACCATTGGCTGGGGACTAATGACTATCCCACAATCCTGTGGGAGTATGAGCTTCCCCAATGAGGGGGGCGGAGAAACCACTAGTAAACTCCTAGTATAAATAAAGCTGGCCAGTTCAGGAACCAGCAGGAAGGAGTATGTAGCAAGGGAAGTTACTGCTACTGTTATGTATATCATAGAATTTACAGTGCAGAAGGAGGCCATTCGGCCCATCGAGTCTGCACCATGTTATAGTAAATAAATGTTATTACTTTGTATCCTTAAAACTCGTGCTGGATTCTTCGTGGCCCTTACAAAACTGGCGACGAAGGTTAAAGTGAATATCCGTCTACACTGCTGAAGCCACCTCCCTGGATTTTTGTTGGATACAGGTTGGAAGTTGTTTTCTATTATACCATGCCTCTGTACGGACGTTTGGTTGTTTCTGATGCTGCGCTGGAAAGCTGGAACCAGTATACACAACGGATGCGTTACTATTTCCGGGCAAACAATATCACCGAAAACGAGCGACATGTGGTCATATTGCTCACCGCCTGCGGGCCGCATACGTTTGGGGTGATTAGGAGCCTTACGTACCCAGCTGCGCCGGACACCAAAATGATTGATGAACTTGTGAATATTGTGGGGCAACATTTGAACCCAACCCCGTCCACGATAGTCCAGCGTTACCGGTTTAATACCGCTGAGAGGACCCCTGGAGAATCCCTTGCCGATTTTCTATCCAGGCTACGCAGGATTGCGGAGTACTGTGACTATGGTGAGACCTTGTCAGAAATGTTAGGCGACTGTTTGGTTTGCGGTATTAACAATGCGGCCACCCAGAGAAAGTTATTAGCGGAGCCAACATTGACTTTTCAACAGGCCATTCAAATAGTATTGTCCCGAGAGAGCGCAGAGCGAGAAGTACAGGAGCTACAGGGAATAGAAGTGCATGCCTTGGGGCGCAACCCCTTCCGTCCGAAAACGTCCCCCTGCACTCCTGCGGTACCTTGGGCGAGGCAACGTCCGGACCGACGCCAGTGGCCGTCGGACATTGCTCCCCGAAGGGAGCCTTCTCCAGAGCCAATGGATGAGGAGCCATGTCCGTGTCTGACTTGTAGGCGCCGGCCCCGTCGCGGACGGTGGTCTTGGGGGAACCAGAGGCGCCGTCGTTCCGACCGAAACGGGGACCAGCCCAGGGGCCGTAACTGGGACCAGCCCAGAGGCCGTACCTTCCATGTGGATTAACCTGCGGCGACTACTCCTGAGGACGTGGAGACGGAGGACAACTGCCTGCAGCTGCATTGTGTGGCAGCTCCCCGTGTGGCCCCCATTAAGGTGACAGTATGGGTCAATGGCCACCCGCTTGAGATGGAGTTGGATACTGGCGCAGCGGTCTCCGTGATCGCCCAGAGGACATTCGACCGCATCAAGCAGGGTATACAGACCCTTTCATTAACCGACTCACAGGCCAGGTTGGCCACCTACACGGGGGAACCACAGGACATTGCAGGAACTACAATGACCCCTGTTGTCTATGGACGCCAGGAGGGGCGTTTCCCACTTATCGTGGTGTGCGGCCATGGGCCCAGCCTGTTAGGTCGGGACTGGTTGCGCCATTTGCGGTTGCAATGGCAGCATATCCTCCAAACAGTTTCTGAAGGGTTGACTGAGGTGCTAGGACGATACCCAGATGTATTCCAGCCTGGTTTGGGGAAAATAAAAGGGGCCGTAGCCCGTATCCAAGTTGAACCAGGAGCCACGCCGCGCTATTTCCGGGCGCGCCCAGTGCCTTACGCCTTGCTCGAGAAGGTAGAAGGGGAGCTCACTCGTTTGGAGAGTTTGGGTATTATCAGGCCCGTCCATTTTGCAGACTGGGCAGCACCAATTGTACCTGTAATGAAGCCAGATGCCACAGTTCGCTTGTGTGGCGACTATAAACTTACAGTGAATACGGTTTCCCGACTCGACCGATATCCAATGCCTCGCATAGAGGATCTCTACGCGAAACCTGCAGGTGGACTCTCGTTCACAAAATTAGATATGAGTCACGCCTACCTGCAGTTGGAGCTGGACCCTGCCTCCCGACCATATGTAACGATTAATACACACCGGGGCCTGTATGAATATACACGGTTGCCCTTTGGAGTATCCTCTGCCTGCGCAATTTTTCAACGTGGTATGGAAGGCATTTTGAGAGATTTACCACGTGTGGCTGTCTACCTAGATGACGTTTTGATTACAGGGACGTCGGAGCAGGAACATTTGGAGAATCTGGAGGCTGTCCTTAGACGCCTTTCGGAGGCTGGAGTCCGTTTACGTCGCACAAAGTGCGTATTTCAGGCAAAGGAAGTAGTCTACCTAGGTTATCGGGTGGACCGCTAAGGTCACAGAGAAGGTGCATGCAATTCAACAGGCCCCCGCTCCGACTGACACTTCGTTCTTTTCTCGGTCTCGTAAACTATTACGGGAAGTTCCTCCCCAATCTGGCAACTACGCTGGCCCCTTTGCACCTTCTACGAAAGAAAAATCACACCTGGGTTTGGGGTCAGCCGCAAGAAACCGCTTTCCGGCGGGTAAAGCAACAATTGTCGTTGTCTGGGTTACTAACCCACTATGATCCTGGAACGCCTTTGCTCGTCACATGTTAGGCATCCCCATATGGTATTGGGGCCGTCCTGTCCCACAAGGTGGAGAACGGGGCCGAACGACCGATAGCTTTCGCCTCCCGCACATTGACTGCAGCAGAGAAAAAGTATGCGCAGATCGAGAAGGAAGGCCTGGCAGTGGTTTTTGCGGTGAAATGCTTCCACCAGTACATGTACGGCCGCCATTTCACTATCGTGACTGATCATAAGCCCCTACTGGGACTTTTCAGAGAGGATAAGCCAATACCGCCCATTGCTTCTGCACGGATCCAGCGCTGGGCTTTGTTGCTTGCTGCATACGAGTATTCTCTGGAGCACAAACCAGGTACACAGATAGCAAATGCCGACGCACTGAGCCGATTGCCTTTATCGACCGGCCCCATGTCGACCCCCACGACCGGTGAGGTGGTTGCAACCCTAAATTTTATGGACACCTTGCCTGTCACGGCATCACAGATCCGTGAGTGGACCCAGACGGAGCCAGTCCTGTCAAAGGTTCGGCACATAGTCCTGCATGGTGGGCAGCATAAACAGCTCCCAGGCGAGTTGCGGGCATTTTCCTCCAAGCTGTCAGAGCTCAGCGTGGAAGACGGCATCCTCTTGTGGGGGACACGTGTGATTGTCCCAGAAAAAGGCCAGGAGCTGATATTATCAGACTTGCACAATGGGCATCCAGGCTTGACCAAAATGAAAATGTTGGCCCGGAGTTATGTCTGGTGGCCAGGCCTCGACACCGACATTGAGAAGGTGGCCCAAAACTGCTCCATTTGCCAGGGGCATCAGAAGCTTCCGCCGGCCGCGCCCCTACATCACTGGGAATGGCCAGGGCGGCCTTGGGCACGCTTGCATGCAGATTTCGCAGGCCCTTTTCAAGGATCCATGTTCCTTCTACTAATTGACGCCCAGTCCAAATGGCTAGAGGTGCATAAGATGCAGGGGACAACGTCCTGCGCAACAATTGAAAAGATGCGTTTATCATTTAGTACGCATGGCCTCCCCGAGGTGCTGGTCATGGATAACGGCACTCCATTCACGAGTGAGGAGTTTGCGAGGTTCACAAAGATGAACGGCATCCGCCATATCCGCACTGCCCCTTACCACCCGGCTTCAAATGGGTTGGCAGAGCGCGCAGTGCAGACATTCAAAAGAGGCCTAAAGAAGCAGTCTTCCTGATCAATGGACACGAGACTGGCTCGCTTTTTGTTTACGTACAGGACCACCCCCCATGCAGTGACTGGGGTAGCTCCCGCAGAACTCCTAATGGGCCGGAGACTTCGCACCTGCCTTTGTCTGGTTTTCCCAGACATTGGCGCAAAAGTAGGCCGCACACAAGAACGGCAGGGACAGGGATTTTCTCGGCATCGGCCGATTCGGCAGTTTGCGCCCGGTGACCCAGTGTTCGTTCGGAATTTTGCTGGTGGTGCCCAATGGGTTCCTGGTGTAATCTTTCGCCAAACGGGCCCTATATCGTACCAAGTGCAAGCCCAGGGTAGTCTCCAGCTAAAACATGTAGACCACGCTCGGTCCAGAAGACCATCTCCTCAAATGATTCCTCGCCCCCGGAGCTCATTTCAACAGCCGCAGAGACCAGAGACAAGGGAAGGTAGTCCTCACAATCTTCCACTGGTGCCTCACTCGAAGCCTGCGCATGTCGTTACGGGACCGAATGGAGATAGAGATGCTGACATGACGGAGGCAGCAGACTCTGACTCCGAGATGGAGACACAGGATGCATCAGAGGGGGAATCCTCGGGTCCACGGGCCGTGGATGTACAACCGTTGAGCCGTTCATCACGGAAGCGCCGGTCTCCTTCTCGTTACACGCCGCCTGATCCAGTGCCGCGTGCAAATGGTGTCTGGCCTGCGGCCAAACGAGTCCGACGCCCTCCTTCGCCAGGGTCTTCGGTGGATTCCTTGGACTTTGTGGGGGAGGGATGTTATAACCTGCCTACTTACCATTGGCTGGGGACTAATGACTATCCCACAATCCTGTGGGAGTATGAACCTCCCCAATGAGGGGGGCGGAGAAACCACTAGTAAACTCCTAGTATAAATAAAGCTGGCCAGTTCAGGAACCAGCAGGAAGGAGTATGTAGCAAGGGAAGTTACTGCTACTGTTATGTATATATGTTATAGTAAATAAATGTTATTACTTTGTATCCTTAAAACTCGTGCTGGATTCTTCGTGGCCCTTACAAAAGATTGCCAAAGTCTGCCAGCCCCTAGCACTCTTTTACTGGCCTTTCGAGACAATCTCAACATGGAGACACCCTCCCCTCTTTCCTGTAGCCTCAGCAGCAGCCACCTTGATCAGTGACGCAGCCCAGCCTGCTGAACTGCCAGCCGTCTGATAAGGACAGCAGCTCTGAGAGGTGGGGACAGGCACCTCAATTGAATGGCAGTTACAGCAGTGGCCTCTTAATTGGCTGCTGCTAGCAACATCTGTCCCAGGGTTCCGCCACTTGCCCAAGCAGGCTCAGTACCCACTTCTGGTCACAGGTGCAGGACCTCCTACCTGTTGAAAACATTTAGGCTCATGTCACACCATTTTCCCCAACTGTCAGCAATTGTAGCAGTTGATGCTGAATAACAGTGGTACTGTTAATAGAAGAGTAATCCAGAGGCCTGGCTTTGGAGACATGAGTTCAAAGCTCAGCATCGCAACTGGGGATATTTAAATTCAATTAATTAATAAATCGGGAATGAAAAGCTAGCCTCATTAATAGCGAGCATGAAATTACCAGATAGCCCCTAGGCTGGACTACAATTTGTGCATATGTATATAAGTTGTGTGTTATTAATAAACACTTTGGGCAGGATTTTCTGTCCCTTCCCACTGGCAGGATCTTGTGCTCCCGCTGAAGGCAGGCTCAGTGGCAGGTTCTCTGGCAGCGGGACAGGCGAGCCATGCAAAATGCCGTAGGTATCGGCAAGATCTTCCCATTCCACCAGTGGCCGATGGTGAGCCAGCATCTGCTGCGGGGAGGGGTCCAGGAAATTCCACCCTGAAATGGTTAGCCTTCCGAGTCTCTGAAACTTTTTGTCAGTCTCACTGAACAACCCTTACAACACAAAAGCCATTCCAGAGGGGAGTTAAGAGTTAATCATATGGAGTGGGTCCAGAATTACCTGGAGGTCAGGCAGATAAGGATGGCAGATTTCCTTCCCTAATGGGCAGTAATGAACCAGATGGGTTTTTACGACAATTGATGTTGCGTTTTCACACTCACCATTACTGAAAATAATTTTCAAATTCCAGATTTCTGGATTACTTGTCCGGTGACATTATAGCACCATCTCCCAACATTCACATTGCTGAGAAAAAACCTGAAACATCGAGTGAATCTCTATGCACGGAGCATGCTCGACTCTGGTCTTAGCTTCTTACAAATCATGACACCAACTCCCAAAATAACTGTTGCTTCAATAATATATACATTTTTAATGCAATAAATCACCCACGTTTTATATACCCTGCCTTCAACAATACAAAGGTGATTTAGAAAGCTGAAATTCAATAAAGTTGCATGAGTTTCCCAGCACGCCCAGAAGAAAGAATTTGCAGATTTTTCATTGGACCGTTTTTAAACTTTACTTTTTGTTGAAATTTTGAGCCACTCCTATCACGGAAAGGTTGAGTCTGTAACCTCCAAGCTCAAGGGCAACCTAACTTGTGAAGATGCTGAATTAGAACTGCTCTGATTAGAATGGCTGGTCAATCCTTTTCTCCAGTCTTATGTCATCAACACATACGAGCATGGGATCAGGGATAGGCCACTCGGCCCCTCGAGTGGCTCTGCCATTCAGTAAGATATTGGCTGATCTGATTGTAACCTCATCTCCACATTCCAGCCTTCTACCCACCCTTCCCCACCCCCGCCAACCCAGGATAAGCTTCCACCCCCTTGTTAATCAAGAATCTATCTATCTACCTCTGCTTAAACATATTTAAATATTCTGTTTCCACTGCCTTTTGAGGGAGAGAGTTCCAAAGACTCACAGCCCTCTGAGAGAAAATAAATTCTCCACACCTCTGCCTTAAATGGGCGACCCCTTATTTTTAAACAGTGACCCCTAGTTCTAGATTCCCTCACAAGAGGAAACATTCTCTCCACATCCATCCTATCATGACCCCCTCAGGATCTTATATGTTTCAATCAACAGCACATCCACAGTGTAAAATCCATGAAATGATGCAACCTGGTCTGTCAAACCTATTTGAATAACCAAAAGACCCGAAATGAAGGCTACACATACAATGTATCCTGGACACAAAGAGCCCCTTTTATCAAAACCTAATCAGCGCCTGTTTTCTCAAAGAGCACTGGCAAAGTGACACTTTCCTTCAGTTAAAACCTATAATCATGGAAAAAAAGTATAGCATTGTCAATCATCTGGACTTTTAAAAAAAAGTGTACTCATTTTGAGCCAACTGATTCTGTGTTGTGTACGTACTTAAGAACCAAGAGGAATGAACCATGCCTTTTGCATTTCTAATGTCATAAAACAGTCTCGGTTTAAAGAAAGGAATCTTCAGTGTTGCAAGTGTTCAGTTGCAAAAAAACTATACATTTGCTTAAATGCTTCTCCCTCCCATGAGCAACCAACTCTCTAATGAGAATTCCCAGAGTAGATCCGGCAGTTTGGGCTTGAGCTTTTTTTTCCCAAAAAGTTGGCAGCAAATTCTCATACTCATTGCCAAAATCTTTGAGATTTTGAAACAACTGGACAACAGAACGATGAAGGCAGTGGAAAGGTAATTCAAATGTTGTATTTTTTAATTAAAAACTTGCAAGATGCTGGTTACAGAATTGACGAAAGAAATGTTGAACTGGTCAGGGATGATATCTCAGTTTGACTAATCAATAAACGTCACACCAGTAGGGGAAATATGGATCATATGTTTAATCTGGGGCCTACAGTGAAGATCTACAGTAAAATATACAGATGTTAATCCCCTTGACATTTTCCATATTCTTCTGAATAATAAATTTTAAACATTCCTCTTCTGTGATGACCGGAACAACCTTACTTCTTTTAAAAGCAAAAGATATTTACTTCTTTTCCAGCTCTTACCGCATATGTACGTTTTTGGGTTTATTAACAACTTGTGCTAGGATTCCAGATTAACTGAAGCATGTTGGCTGTCTTCTGCGCTACAGCTGCATGAAAGCTTACTCCTGGAAATATCTAAGTGATAAAATCCCATGAGGCCCCCTTCAAATTAGCATCAATTTGAACAGCATTAAATCAATACTATGATTTGCAAAACTATTTGCATGTAAATCTGCAAAATAACTTCCACTCCAAGATAAATCTGGATAAAAAAACGGGGTCACCCATTGTGCCAGGAAATTACGAATGTTAAACGACCATGTACAGATGACATGATCTTTGCTGTAAACCTCTTTGTTGCCAGTGTTCCATAATCTACATTTAAAACAGATCAACTATAGAAGGGTTGCTTTGGAGATTATTTTAATGGAATGGGTGGCACGGAACACAGTGGTGGTGACTGCTGCCTCACAGCGCCAGGAACCTGGGTTTGATTCCGGCCTCGGGTGACTGCCTGTGTAGAGTTTGGAGGTTCTCCCCATGTCTGTGTGGATTTCCTCCTGCTGCTCCAGTTCCTCCCACAGTCCAAAGGTGTGAAGGTTAGGTGGGGTTACGGAGATATAGGGATATGGCAGAGAGTAGGCCTAGGTAGGGTGCTCTGTCGGAGGGTCGGTGCACACCCGATGGGCCGAATGGCCTTCTTCTGCACTGTAGGGCTCTATGGATTCTTCTATGGAATGAGTTAATGCCTGATCCTGTTTTGGTGGTGCCTTGGGAGCTGGGCGGGCAGAGGGGGATGGGGGTGGAAAGTGGTTAACTGATTAATCCTGCTGATAAATTGGGGGGGAGCTTCTCGAGCATAAGGGCCTTGGAGGAGAAATTCGGACTAGTCAGAGGGAATGACTTTCGGTACTTGCAAGTGCGTGACTTCATACGTAGACAGGTCCCATCCTTCCCACGCCTCCCGCCAAATGGGATCCAGGACAGAGTAGTGTCTATGGGAGAGGTAGGAGAGGGGAAAGTCTCGGATATTTACCGTGAACTTATGAAAGGGGAGGAGTCCAGACAGAGGAACTGAAGCTCAAGTGGGAGGAGGAACTCGGCGAGGAGATGGAGGAGGGGGTATGGGCGGAAGCCCTGAGTAGGGTAAATTCAACTGCAACATGTGCTAGGCTCAGCCTGATTCAGTTCAAGGTTGTCCACCGGGCTCACATGACAGTGGCCCGGATGAGTAAATTTTTGGGGTCGAGGATAAATGCGCTAGGTGTGCGGGAGGGCCAGCGAATCACGTCCACATGTTCTGGGCATGCCCAAAACATAGGAGATACTGGGAGGGATTTGCGGACGTCATGTCCCAGGTACTGAAAACTAGGGTGGTGATGAGTCCAGTGGTGGCACTTTTTGGGCCGCGGGTCTAGGAGGAGAGGGAGGCCGACGTCTTGGCCTTTGCTTCCCTGGTAGCCCGGCGACGTATACTGCTGGCTTGGAGGGACTCAAAGCCCCCAAAGACCGAAGCACGGCTCTCGGCCATGTCGAGCTTTTTAGGGCTGTAAAAATTAAGTTTGCCTGAAAAGGATCTGTATTAGGGTTCGCCCGAAGGTGGCAACCATTCATCGACTTCTTCACGGGGAATTAAATGTCAGCGGGGGGGGGGGGGGGGGGGGTAGATTAGAGTAGAATAGGAGGGATAAATAGGCGGGTACTGTATATGAGAGAGGAGTGGTCTTTTGCACTGTGTTTCTGCTTTGTGTTGATATTTACACATTACTGTACACTGTAACTGTTTACAATGCCAAAAATACCTCAATAAAATTGTTTGTTAAAAAAAAAATACTGCTGATAAATGCTTTGTTAGTTGCAGACATGCCAAATCATCATATTTAACTTAAAGCAAAGTATGTAACATTATACCAGCAAAATTCTTTAAATACATTTTTTTTAAAACAAACAGATGGGCCTTTTAGGGGGTTGGTACACCATATGATATTCTACAATTTAAGAGCATTGCAGATCGATCAGTAAAATATTTTCAATCACAAACAAGGCTACAGTTATATTTAGTAGCCTTATTTGACCTTCTTTAATTTATCATGACAGAGCCATGTGGCTTTTAAGTTCAACCAAAGTACAGGTGTGAGACACAGCAGTAACATCTTAAATAATAGACAAAATAGTCACACTATTTATTTTTTTACAAAACTATGTCTTATTTTATACAGACACATTAAAAAAATAGCCTTTAAGGAAGAGCAAAGAAGTATTTCAGAGATAAACTTTCAAGATTCTAATAGATAATCTGCATGAAAAATAAACTTTTACCATTGAAGATCGTGTGTGTGTCTCTGTGATTAAGAAAGTCCCTCAAAAGTTAATGCGTCTGTGTGTTGAAAAAGTGATAAGATCACTTAATTCTCTTGAATCTAACCATTTAATGTCAACATCATGTTGCTGATATAATCTTAACAGAATACAGTAGCAGATTTAGCTAGTCATTCACACCCAGATCAGCGTAGGTTCATGGGAACAAACAACCCTGGTCACGGTCTCTGCTCCAGACCATTAGACAACTTCCGAGTCAATGTACATGTCGATAATGGTCAGAACGTCCAAACTCCCCAGCATCATATTGTGGGGGGGGGGGGGTACCCAAAGATGAGCTGGAGAAACATCTTCATAAGTTCCCTGGGCAAAAGCACTGCATCTGAAAATGCGTTGCAATTCACAAACTTTGAATGGTTCTGACTGGGTGACACCAATAGTCACCCAAAAAATATTGGCAGGATGAAAACCTCTTAGAGCTTCTGGGTAATGATTGCATAATCCATTATGATACCACCACCACCACCCCCAAGCCCTCCATAGGCCCATCCGACCCGAGGCCCGACCTCATTCTCCGAGGCCTGACATTCTCCCCTGAGGCCACCCTCATAAGACACTGCACTTATTCCAGATATCAATCCTGTCAACCTCCTCTGGGCTGACTCCAACATACATACATACAATTTACAGTGCAGAAGGAGGCCATTCGGCCCATCGAGTCTTGGAAAGAGCACCCTGCCCAAGGTCAACACTTCCATCTTATCCCCATAACCCAGTAACCCCACCCAACACTATGGGCAATTTTGGACACTAAGGGCAATTTATCATGGCCAATCCACCTAACCTGCACATCTTTGGACTGTGGGAGGAAACCGGAGCACCCGGAGGAAACCCACGCACACACGGGGAGGATGTGCAGACTCCGCACAGACAGTGACCCAAGCCGGGAATCGAACCTGGGACCCTGGAGCTGTGAAGCAATTGGGCAAACCACCATGCTACCGTGCTGATATTTACATCCTTCCTGAAATAAGGAGACCAAAACTGCACAAAGTATTTGAGATGCAATCTCACCAATGTTCTCCATAACTGAAGGATAACATCCTTACTTTCTGTTCAATTTCTTTCATAATAAAAAGATAGCATTCCCTATTAGCTTTAATTACTTATTGCACCTGCAGACTAACCTTTTGTGACTCATGCACGAAAACACACCTTTGCAGCTCGGTATTCTGTAGTTCTTCTTCCTGTCCAAGTGAACAACCTCACATTTTCCCACATTATACGCCACCTGCCAGTCTTTTTTCCCCACTCACTCATCCTATCTATATCCAACTGCAACGTCCCTGTCTTCTTCACTACATACTTTCATCCCTATTTTTGTGTCATCTGAAAAACTTAGCTACCACGCCTTTGCTCCCCTCATCTAAATCATTGGTGTAAATTATAAAAAGTTGTGGCCCCAGCACAGACCTCTAGGATTCCACTTATCACATCCTGCTGACCAGACAGAAACTCATTTATGCACACTCTCTGTTTTCTGCCAGCCAGTCAATCTTCTATCCAGGCTATGTTACCCCCGACACTATCAGCTTATAGTTTCCGTCATAACCTTTGATGTGGCAACTTATAAAATGTTTTCTGGAAATCCAAGTATAGTACGTCTACAGACTCCCCTTTATCCAGAGCACATGTTACTTCTTCAAAGAGCTACAAATTGGTTAAACATGATTTAACCTTCACAAAACCATGCTGACTCTTCCCGATTGCCTTGCGTCTTTCTAAGTACCCAGCTACAACATGTGACTCCAGAGCTACAGAAATGCAGTTGATTCTTAACTTCCCCCTCAAGGGCAATAAATGATGGCCTGGCCAACGATGCCCACTGCCTTAAAAGAATCAAAATACATTTGTTACTTCCCTCTGCCATTCCCATATTATCTGATATTAACTCCCCATTCTCACTCACAGAAGGACCTACATTTACTTTACTTGCTCTTTTCCTCTTGAAATACCTGCGGAAATTCTTACTCTCTGTTTTTACATTTATAGGTAGCTTCCTCTCATAATCTAATTTCTTTATTCGGATTAACCTTTTAGTAATTTTCTGCTGTTATTTATATTCTGACCATATATCTGACCTGCCACATATTTTTCATAGAATCATAGAGTGCAGCAGGCGGCCATCCAGCCCATTGAGACTGCACCGACCCTTCGAAAGAGCACTCTACCTAGGCCCACTCCCCCACCCCATCCCATCCCTGCAACCCTGTAACCTAACCTACACATCTGTGGACACGAAGGGGCAATTTATTATGGCCAATCCACTTAAACTGCACATCTTTGGACTGTGGGGGGAAACCGGAGCACCCGGAGGAAACCCAAGCAGACACAGGTAGAACGTGCAAACTCCACACAGACAGGCACTCATGGTCGGAATCAAACCCAAGTAACTGGCGCTATGAGGCATCACTGCTAACCACAGTACCACCGTGATGACCCTCTTTGTAGTTATGTATTTTTTTTCTTCAAGTTTGATGCGTTCTATAGAACAGAATCATAGAATTCTACAGTGCAGAAGGAGACAATTTGGCCCATCTTCAGAGGCTCAGACAGTTTTCAGTTGGGGGGCCTAGCGTTACCCAATTTTCTCTTCTATTATTGGACAGCCAATATTGAGAAGGTGCTGGGGTGGTGCAGTGACCCAGATTCCACATGGGAACAATTGAGGCGAGTTTGGGTGCATTGGTGACGACCTTGCTGCCATTTTCTCCAGTGAGGTACTCTTCGGACACAGTGGTTGTGTCCACTTTAAGTATATGGAAGCAATTTAGGCAGCATTTAAGCTTGGATCCATGTTGATGTTGGCCCAGATATGTGATAATCACTTATTTGAGCCGTTGAGATTAGATGTCACAGTGGAGAGGGAAGGGGCTTGAGAGATTTGGGGATTTATTTGTGGAGGGAAGGTTTGCCAGCCTGGAGGAACTGTCGGTGAAGTTTGAACTTTCTGGGATGAATTAGTTCAGGTACCTCCGGATCCTTAATTTTGTGCAAAATTCCATCATTCCCTTTGGCACAGCCGCTGACTCTGAAGGGAAGGGTCCTTTCTCTAGCAGGGTCTGAGTGGGGTAGTATTTCAGGATCTACGGAATCGGCCCCGGTGGATGAGGTGAATGTAAAGTTTAAGGGGGAATTGGGACCTATTTTGGATGAGGAAGTATGGAGTAAGTCCTTCACAGGGTGAACAGCGGCTTAGCCTTTGATTAAATTAAATGGTTTCTTTACAGAGATAGAAGACAAGTGTGAGCGGTGTTCTCGGGGACCGGCCAGCCACACACATATGTTCTGGTCATGTCCCAAGCTAGTAAGCTTTTGGGTCTCCTTCGTTAGCACCATTTCAGTGATTCTTAACATTGATCTGGAGTCTTCTCCCTTTGTGGCCATTTATGGGCTGTCGGACTTGCCTTTGCCTCATTGGTAGCCCGGAGGCGAGTTCTGCTGGGGTGGAGGTCTCCTACTCTGCCCAGCGCCTTGGTTTGGTTGGGTGACCAAATTGAATTTTTGCCTCTGAAGAAGGTCAAGTACACCATGAGGAGGGTCAGTTGAGGGGTTCTACCTGAGATGGCAGCCATTCATTTCCTTCTTTAAGGAGTTAATCACGTACACTTGTTGGGGGGGGGGGGGGGCGGTTTAGGTTATGGGTGGGGAGAGGGTTTTTTATGTTTTTCTTCGTTTTTTGGATGAGGTTTATATGGTTGGCTGTGCTTTTGCTATTTTATTCTGAGTTATGTCCATTGTTTGTAATGTTAGTTTTGTTATAAATTTATTATAAATGGAAAATGTTTGTTTTAACACATAAGATACCTATTGGTTAGGGTAATCACTCCTGGGGTGAAGTATCCTTTCCTCACAGTTTGGGTTGTCGTCCAGTTTCCTAACAAATGTTGGGGTCTGGTCCAGTATCCTAGTACAAGGGATTTAGTTATATTAATAGAGTCAATCAGGATAATTCAAAAGGACACATATCATTCTATCACTGGTCAGACCACATCTCAAGCCCTGTGCCCAGTTTTAGTCCTTCCACGAGTTGAGTGACAAATGGACCTGGTGAAAAAGTCTGGAGGATAGCTTAAAGAATGGTTCCTATCTTTAAAAACCTTAGCTACTAAGAAAAGGTCAAGTATGCCTACTTATTTTCAAGTGGTGTCAACTAAACGGTGATTTATAACGATCCATGAAAAGATTAACGGGCTGGTTAGTGTCGCCATTGATGGATCTTTCCAACAGATGGGGGAGGACTCCGGTCATAAGTTTAAACTGTTTAGGAATTAAATACGTCGACGGCTGGGTGCTTCTTCTCACAGAGAATTACGAGCTTCGAGAATATTCTGATGGCTGGTGTGGAGTTTGGGGATTCTCTGCACACCTTCAATGAAGGTCCGTATCAGTTCCTGACTGGGGCAGAGATCCCATGATGTAGAAAGTAAGCTTCTGGGGAAAGCTTGGTTCACCTTATCTTCTGAACTGTTTTCAATCATCTGAGGGGATCGGAGGGGAATTTATCGAGCACTTTTCCCCTTATTGATCAAAACTTCCACCGATTTGTTTCCTCAACTTGTTCCAGGGGAGTACGTGGCTGTGGAGGTGGGGGGGGGGGGGGGGGGGGGAGTGTGGTGATATACATCACTGTTAGTAGACAAAGGGTTAATGTACATACACTACACCTAGCTAGACACTAGAGGGAACACCAGAGACATGACACACAGTCAACCAATAGGTCAGTAAGATAGGACACGACCAATGGACAGTCACGATACACAAAGAGGTGACACTACCACAGGAGGGCATTACACCAACCCATATAAAAGGACACATCACACATGCTCAGTCTCTTTCCAGTGGAGACACTCAGTGAGTACACAGAGTTGATTGAAACACCTCACTCCCACCACATGGATTGTAGCAGACTGGTTCGTCAGTCTGAGTAGCTATAGAAGGATTAACAGTAGAGTCGAATCCAAGTAGGAGAATTGTTAATAGTTTAATAAACGTGTTAAAGCTATTTCCAAGTCTGAACCTTCCTTTGTCAGAGTGCCCATCAAGGAAGCAGCTTATGCCATGTCAAGAGCATAACAAAACAGGAAGTGGATTAGTTTGAGGAGCTGGAAGCAATGTTTAGCCTCAGAGGCTCAGCCATCGGTGGTTTGACGCAGGCTTGATAGACCAGCTGATCTTTTCCTGTTTGTCAATTTTGTGTATTCACACAGGGGCGGCACGGTGGTACAGTGGTCAATACTGCTGCCTCACAGCGCCGGGGTCCCGGGTTTGATTCTGACTTTGGGTGGCTGTGAGGGCTTTTTACTTTCTCCCCGTGTCTGCGTGGGTTCCTCCAGGTGCTCTGGTTTTCTCCCACAGTGCAAAGATGTGCAGGTTAGGTGGATTGGCCATGCCTCATTAACCCTCAGTGTCCAAAGGTTAGGTGGGGTTATGGGGATACGGTGGGTGAGTGGGCCTAGGTAGGCTGCTCTTTCAGGGGGACGGTGCAGATTCAATGAGCTGAATGGCCTCCTTCTGTACTGTAGGGATTCTAAGATCAGTTTCTATAATCCGAACATTATACCCCAGGAGATAGCTATTCAACTCATAAATGTTTTGCAGGCTGTCTGGAAGGGTAACCCACTGAGTCACATACCACTGTTCTTTCATCAGTCTCTTCTTCAAATATTTGTTCCCTTCCCTTTCTGAGAACTACGATTGAACCTGCTTCCCGAACTGTTTCTGGTCCTGTATTCTACACTGTAACAAACTTCACCCCATCAAAGAAACTCTCTGAACCTCCACTTTCATTCCTTGATGATCTTGAAATTGTAAAAAAGACATTTGATGAAGTAAATTTGGAGGTGGGTGTGGGGGAAATAAATAAATAGTTAAACAAATAATTGAGAAACAAAATGTTTGAGAAGTGATTCAGCGTGTCCTTTTTCAGCTATACTCAAATACTGAGTACTGCTCAAATATTGTGATCAGATTAAGGAGTTACGCTCCGAAAGCTAGTGATTCCAAACAAACCTGTTGGACTTTAACCTTGTGGTGTTAGACTTCTTACTGTGCCCACCCAAGTCCAACGTCGGCACCTCCACATCATGACTCAAATATTGAACACCACAGTTAATCCCACCTGAGGCCTGGTGGCAGGGCTGGTTTAGCATCAGTGGGTTAAACAGCTGGCTTGTAATGAACAACAAGGCATCAGCGCGGGTTCAATTCCCATACCGGCCTCCCCGAACAGGCGCCGGAATGTGGCGATTATGAGCTTTTCACAGTAACTTCACTGAAGCCAACTTGTGACAATAAGCAATTATTATTATTATTATTATTAAATTGCCCACAGGCAGTCACAGTCTACACATGGCACAAGAATATCGCCATGTTTAGCAGGATGTGTGGTAACTTACCGAAGGGATTCTGCACACATCTGCAGAAAAAGCCATTGGCATATCCTCAGGAAATTGTAGCAAACTGCAGAACGTCACAAGGCTGTATTTAGACCGAGTGACATGATTGGGCAAAGTAATAATGAAACATCCAACCAGGCTTTCACTGGAGTGAGGACCGGAAGTTGGTGCAATGGAGCTTGGCAAAGCTAAGGGAGCGTCAAGTATCCTCTACTATGTTTTGCCTCAGAAAGCACTGCAGAATAATACGTGAAATGGGCTGCCACAAAAATCAGTAATGGGGTGAACTGAGGTAGTTGTGAGATAAAGATCTGCTGTAAATTGATACCAGAAACATATGACTATTCAAGTAATGGCTTTAATAATGTGTTCCAGATATCACAATACTAGACAGTGAGACTATATTGCTTTAAATCCTTTTTAAGCAAACCACATTTTTACCGTGCCCAATTTTACCTCTGATCTCTCCTCTTCTGAAGACTGTAAACTCTATTTGGCGACTTTCCATTTCAGAGCCCTCTTGACGCCTCGCCCAAATGGCCAATCCTCACAGGTCAGCTGCGGCATTTGGTTTCAGTAATTTGAGGGTGAGTCCAATGTTCTTCTTGCCTGACACTCACAGAGCTATTGCCGGATCCACTGGACAGAGTTACCACGAGCAAGAACTCAAAACAATGTTGCTGCTCTCAATAACTAGGACCTGCAATTCTCCAATTCCCAGCAAATATAACGCTGAAATTTTGCGACGCCCAGTCTAAAAGTCTCAGTGACTCAACAGAAAGAATGCGATTCACTCAATCAGCAAGGGGCAGGAATCTGAATCATATATTCAAATAAATTTAAAGCACCCTATTCATTTTTTTTTCCAATTAAGGGGAAATTTAACATGGCCAAATCATCTACCCTGCACATCTTTTGGGTTGTGGGGGTGAGACCCACGCAGACACGGGGAGAATGTGCAAACTCCACACAGACAGTTACCCAGGGCCAGGACAGAACCGGGGTCCTCTGTGTTGTGAGCCAGCAGTGCCAACCACTGTACCACCGTGCCACTCAGGAATCTGAATCATAAGGACTTTGTTGATTGAGAAATACACTGAGGGAAGCCCCTGATTGCAAGAGGTATGACAAACTGCAACCTTCAGAAATACTTATGAGGAGGTGTTAGAGTGGCCTCAGGCTTCCAAAATAAAAATAAAGATGATACATTACTGGAGCTGTTGAATTAAGCCCTTCTCACCTTTGTTGTGACACCATGGTTAAAAATGATATTTAAATTTCATCCCAATTGAGTTTCTTAACAAACTAAAGCCACAGTGGCTTGGGAATCACAGTCACAGATGGCTGCCTATTTTCATCACCTTCTACACTGTATAACCATTGCAAGGAACAATTTCCTTGCAACCTATGAGTGGGGGTCATCTCCTATCCCATTAGCAAAGCAGACTGACAATGACCAGGAGGTCTCAACTGGGTGGAGACCAACCATTCGATATCATTACTTATACAGTGAGGACCAGCCATGATTTAAATAATTTACAACTGGAATACACTACCCATGACCATATTTGGATCTCTGGGCAATTGGACACAGGGTCATGGGACAAACCAACCTGGGGTGGGATTCTCCGCGACTTCCCGCCGGGTCAGAGAATCGGCGGGGGTTGCCGTGAATCCCGCCCCGCCGGCCGCCGAATTCTCCTACACCGAAAATTCGGCGGGGGCGGAATTTGCACGGCGCCGGTCGGCGGAGCCCCGCCTGCCGATTTTCCGGCCCGCGAAGGGCCGAAGTCCCGCTGCTGTCATGCCAGTCCTGCCGGCGTGAATCAGACCACCTACCTTACCGGCGGGACTGGCGGCGCGGGCGGGCTCCGTGGTCCTGGGGGAGGCGCGGGGCGATCTGGCCCCGGGGGTTCCCCCACGGTGACCTGGCCCGCGATCAGGGCCCACCGATCCACGGGCGGGCCTGTGACGTGGGGGCACTCTTTTCCTTCCGCCTCGGCCATAGCCTCCGCGATGACCGATGCGGAAGTGACCCCCCTGCGCTCCCGCGCATGCGCGGACTTCCGCCGGCCGGCGGAGTCTCTTCTGCCCTGGCTGGCGTGGCGCCAAATGCCTTTCCCGCCAGCCGGCAGCGCACCAACCACTCCGCCGCGGGCCTAGCCCCTCAAGGTGAGGGCGTGGCCCCTAAAGGTGCGGAGAATTCCACACCTTTGGGGCGGGCTGACGCCGGAGTGGTTCCCGGCACTCCGCCCCGCCGGGTAGGGGAGAATCCCAGCCCTGTTGTGTGTTCAGACACCCGGGGCGTCATTCTCCGCCGGCGGGAGTCTCCGTTTTGCCGGCGCCCGGGGGTTTCCCGACGGCGTGGGGCTGCCCCACAATGGGAAACCCCATTGACCGGCCGGTGTTACGGAGACTCCCGCCGGCCGGTCGGGGCAGAAATGTGGCGGGGCGGGTAGGAGAATTTCGCCCCTGTTTTCTCTGCATAACAGAATAAGCAACTGAAAGGGCAAGACCCTAATTGGGTTCCAACTATCTCACCCTCTCTCCATTGAACTTGCAAGTTTCAAACTCTATTTGATGTTTTTTGACTCTCCATGTGTACACAGAACTTTCCAAACATAAACCAACCCACAGCTGCTATCTTTAGAAAAATGGATAAATCATTTGTTACATCTTTAAACTGCCGCACAATGAACCAACAGGAACGCCAAGTGAAGCTTGAAGCCAGCCATGACCCCAATCTGGACTTTAAATTGTTTAATCTATCCTTCCCATTCAGTAATCTATTTCTGTGAATGTGAACTTTGTGTTTGCATCAGAGAGTGTGTGAGTGTGATTGAGATTGCGTGAGGAGAGAAAGAGCCTTTGTGTGTGAGAGAAAGCGAGTGAAAGTGTGAGTGTGCGCATGTTTGTGAGACAGTGAGTAAGAAGTGAGTGAGTGAGGTGAGCGAGTTAGGTGAGTGAGTGAGGTGTGTCTGAGAGAGGGGGTGTCCTGAATCTTTCAGTAAGCGTGCACGTGTGATAGACATGACGCAATATCCACTCCCGCTCGCAATCACAAGCTGAACCCAATTTCACACTGTTTGCCCAATTAACGGCCAGCCTACATGAAACGCACACTGACAGCGGCTCAACGGGCAGGGCGTGGCAGGTGGTGGGTCCAATGGGGACCGAGAGGAGGGCTTTACAAATTACACCGGGAGCTCTCTGAAGGCTGCCAAGAGTTGCTGAGAATCTTCAGGGAGCTATGTGAGATAGACTCCAAGGAAGAACAATTGACAGCAGTTATGGCCTCAGGAGCCGCTGCCATGCCAGGTGGGAGGGCAATGCCAGTGGGCACTCTGCCCCCGCTTCTCAGATGAGAGCTGCACGCTCTGATGGAGCGAACGGTTGCACCTCTCCTCCACGTCGGTCCTTGAGTGGTTTCAAGAGGCACCTTTTCAGGGAATACCCTTCTCCCTCAGGAGCCAACCATCCAACTAAGTTGGACTGATGAATAGTCTTGCCACCTGGTAATGTCACAAGGTGGATGTATCATGGCAGCTGCCAGGGTATCTGGCGCAGACCTGCAATATGAGAGTCTTGTGGTCACAAACAAGTTGGACTTTCAGGGAGTGGAACCCTTTGCTGTTGACGGAGGCACCCAGCTCACCTGCTGGGGCCTTGCCGCTCACATGCTTGCGATCTATGGCTCCCTGGATGCGGGGTACCCCAGGAATTGCAGCAAAGCCTCTCTCGCTCGCTCAGCATGGCTGACTTCATCAGTCTGGAAACGAATGAAGTAACTCTGCCGCCTGAACAGTGCATCAATGACCAGCTGACACAACTATAGGCAAGCAGATTGAGAAACTCCACAGAGATCTCCCTCAGAGCCCTGGAAAGGACCTGAGGTCAAACAACTCAGAGCCACTGCAACCTGAAGGGCCATCTACACAGTTTGAGGCAATCTCTGCCACAATCACCTGACTAATGGAGGTCACAGTATCCCTAGAGAGATGGAGCATGCTTCAGTAATGGGCCTCAGGCATGTTCAGGCAGCAAGAACACAGCCTGTAAACTCCAGCTATGGGACAGTGGTAACTTCTGCTGAGTCTTACGCCCTTTACTTCCTTCTGGTTCTGCACCCCCTCTGGCTTTAAAAAAATCCATTTACAGGATGTGGGCGTCGCTGGTTAGGCCACCATTCAATGCCCATCCCTAATTGCCTGCACTTTTATTTCCCGAGTTCACCCTCGGCACCTAGCCTCCTCTCCCTTCTGGACCTCTCCTCCTCGTCTGAGGAGGTCCCTCTAGCACAGTAGACAATCCCCATTTGCTGAAATACAGATTGCCCAGGATAGTGCTCTGAAGAGGGCTCATGGGAGAAAGACTTTGAAAACACTCAGAAACTAAAGAATCCTCCAAAACACATGGGAAAATACAATGCACTGTCTGCAAAGCACCTCCAACAAACTGACTGCCAAACCTCCACCTACTCAACCTGCCAAGTGTTGGTTGCCTTTCATCCCACCGTGGGTCGAGTTTTTAATTAAAAGTGAGATGGGCGCCTCACTGATTGGCCCATGTGCCGAGCTCAAAATCCCAGTGAATTGCCTTTTTAATTGGCTTAATTTCCCCTTGATTGTCAGTGGGAGCGCTACTGACCAGAATAGCGCACCTGCAATGTCGTCTTAGGCAATTTTATGCAAGATTGAGACCACCCTCTTCGACACCAAAAGAGTCAGGCCAGTGTGTGTGTGTGAGTGAGAAAGAGAGAGACAGTGGGCGGCAATCTCCATTGCCCGTCACTGATGTCATAATCGGCAATCGGGCGGAGAATCGATGTCGGAATCGGGGCCGGCGCCGGTTTGACGCCGGGGTTTGCAAGGTTCCGCCCCCTCCAAACCGGCGCACACAAGGGGAGAACGTGCAGACTCCGTATAGACAGTGACCCAAGCTGGGAATCGAACCTGGTCCCTGGAGCCGTGAAGCAACCGTGCTAACCACTGTGCTACCGTGCCACCCATATGATTCCATGACAGTGAGCAGAGGAAGTCAAAGGTTATTATTTTAATTAGTTCATGTACAAACAAAACACTGCAGGGATTCTATCCTCGCTTTTTTAAAACTCAAAGAAACCTTACTGTGTGTATCCTTCACCTCACAACATGTGAAGAGTTAAACGCTCTGCATTGACAAACACATCCTTTTTGTCAAAACTGTTGAGTTCAAACAAGGAGTGTTTAAAGAGGGGAGCCATTCACCCTCTCCGACCTGGTCACAACACTTTGTACTGGCTGAATGGTGTTAGGAGCAGTGACATCTGTGCCGGAGGAAAGCACATACACACATTAAAGAGACAGAGATCCTGCCTGCAATACAGAAGTAATGATGGCTGCTAAGCCAACGTTGTTCTAAATTTACAAGATAAAATCCCTGATGCACGATCAATAACTACTAAAACGAGGTTGTAGCACATCTGAAGGCTTTAATAGACTAGAACTGTTCCCCAGCAGCTCAGGTACAGAATGAGGGCTGCTGCGATGGCACTGGTTCTAATACCCCGCCTATCAGGGCAGAGCTACATATAGACAGCCAATGGTAAACCCCCAGGTTTAACCAATGGAACTTCAGCCTCTCGGGTACTGCAATACCTGATAATACCACATTCACCCCCTGTTAAAAAGGAGTCCAGCAGGGGTGGTGGCCAGCGGCTACAACAGTATTCAACATGGTATGATCAGATATGGAGGTACCATGATACCTCCTTACAGTGTTTAGAGGATATTTACAGTCATGGCAGATATATACAGTCAGTGTTTATTATTTACAGTTACAGATCGGTTAAAATGAAGCAATCAGTCGGTCAGATGCCGTGGTCGTCCTCTGGGATCGTTTGAGCCTCGGTGGTGATTCCGGTGGGGGTCCAGGCGTCTGTGACTCCGGACGTGTGGCTTCGGCCTCCATGGCAGCTTCATCACCCCTAGACGGCGCTGGTGGGGAAAGCGGTTGACCTGGGAGGGGGCGCCTGGGGGGGCGTCGGTGGGTGGGAGGGCCCAGGCAGGGGCGGCGGGAGGACTGACCCTCCTGTGAGGTGCTGTGGAGGGGGGGGTGGGGGTGGTGGTTGGGGTGCGCGTGGGGTTCCGACGGGCGCCAGGTCCCGTAGGGAGACCGAATCTTGTCGGCCGTCAGGGAACGTCACGTAGGCGTACTGGGGGTTAGCGTGCAGCAGCTGGACCCTCTCGACTAACGGGTCTGACTTGTGCGCCCGCACGTGTTTTCGGAGCAGGATGGGTCCGGGTGTTGCTAGCCAGGTCGGGAGCGAGGTCCCGGAAGAGGACTTCCTGGGGAAGACAAGGAGACGTTCGTGAGGTGTCTGATTGGTGGTCGTACAGAGCAGTGACCGGATGGAGTGGAGGGCCTCCTGGAGGACTCCTTGCCAGCGGGAGACTGGGAGGTTCTGGACCGTAGGGCCAGTAGAACGGTCTTCCAGACCGTTCCATTCTCCCTCTCTACCTGCCCGCTTCCCCGGGGGTTGTAACTGGTCGTCCTGCTTGAGACGATGCCCTTGCTGAGCAGGAATTGACACAGTTCGTCGCTCATAAAGGAGGACCCCCTATCACTGCGTATGTAAGCGGGGAAACCGAACAGTGTGAAGATACTATGGAGGGCCTTGATGACGGTGGTTGTGGTCATGGGGCAGGGGATGGCAAATGGGAACCGGGAGTACTCATCAACCACGTTCAGGAAATACGTGTTGCAGTCGGTGGAGGTGAGGGGGCCTTTGAAGTCCATGCTGAGGCGTTCAAAGGGACGGGAAGCCTTTATCAGGTGCACCCTCTCTGGCCGGTAGAAGTGCGGTTTGCACTCCGTGCAGATTTGGCCAGTCCCTGGTGGCTGTCCTGACCTCCTCGATGGAGTAGGGCAGGTTGCGGGTCTTAACAGAGTGGAAAAAGCGAGTGACCCCGGGGTGGCAGAGGTCCTCGTGGAGAGCTCGGAGGCGGTCCACTTGTGCGATGGCACATGTGCCGCGGGACAGGGCGTCAGGAAGCTTGTTTAGCGTCCCGGGACGATACAAGATCTCGTAGTTGTAGGTAGAGAGTTCTATCCTCCACCGCAAGATCTTGTCGTTTTTTTCCTTGCCCTGCTGTGCATTATCGAACATGAACGCCACCGACCGTTGGTCAGTGAGGAGAGTGAATTTCCTGCAGGCCGGGTAATGCCTCCAGTGTCGCACAGCTTCTACTATGGCTTGGGCCTCCTTTTCAACTGAGGAGTGGCGGATTTCGGAAGCATGGAGGGTACGGGAGAAGAAAGCCATGGGGCTGCCCGCTTGGTTGAGGGTGGCCGCCAGAGCTACGTCGGACGCATCGCTCACGGCCTGGAAGGGGAGGGACTCATCGATGGCGTGCATCGTGGCCTTTGCAATGTCTGCTTTGATGCGGCTGAAGGCCTGGCGGGCCTCCATCGACAGGGGGAAGGTTGTGGATTGGATCAGGGGACGGGCTTTGTCTGCGTAGTTAGGGACCCACTGGGCGTAGTAGCTAAAAAAACCCGAGGCAGCGCTTCAGGGCCTTGGGGCAGTGAGGGAGGGGGAACTCCATGAGGGGGCGCATGCGTTCAGGGTCGGGGCCTATAACTCCATTTCGCACTATGTAGCCGAGAATGGCTAGACGGTCGGTGCTAAGCACGCATTTATCCTCATTGTACATTAAGTTAAGGATTTTAGCGGTCTGGAGACATTTTCGGAGATTGGTGTCGTGGTCCTGCTGGTCATGGCCGTAGATGGTGATGTTATCGAGATACGGGAACATTGCGCGTAAGCCGTACCGGTCAACCATTCGGTCCATCTCGCATTGGAAGACCGAGACCCCGTTAGTGACACCAAAGGGAATCCTTAAAAAATGATAGAGCCGCCCATCTGCTTCGAAGGCAGTGTATTTGCGGTCACTAGTGCGGAGGGGTAGCTGGTGGTAGGCGGACTTGAGGTCCACCGTGGAGAAGACCTTATAATGTGCGATCCTGTTGACCAGGTCGGATATGCGGGGAAGAGGGTACGCGTCCAGCTGCTAAACCTGTTGATGGTCTGACTGTGGTCAATGACCATCCTATGTTTCTCCCCGGTCTTTACTACCACTACTTGGGCTCTCCAGGGACAGTTGCTAGTTTTAATGACCCCTTCCCTCAGTAGCCTTTGGACCTCCGACCTAATGAAGGTCCGGTCCTGGGCACTGTACTGTCTGCTCCTGGTGGCGACGGGTTTGCAATCCGGGGTGAGGTTCGCAAACAGGGAAGGCGGGTCGACCTTAAGGGTCGCGAGGTCGCAGACAGTAAGGGGGGGTATAGGGCCGCCGAATTGGAAGGTCAGACTTTGCAGGTTACATTGGAAGTCCAACCCCAGGAGTGCAGCCGCGCAGAGGTGTGGCAGGACATAAAGGCGGAAATTGTTGAATTTCCTTCCTTGGACTGTGAGGTTTGCTAGACAGAACCCCTTTATCTCCACTCAGTGGGAACTGGAAGCCAGGGAGATTCTTTGATTTACAGGGTGGGTAAAAAGTGAACAGCGCCTTACCGTGTCGGGGTGTATAAAGCTCTCCGTGCTCCCAGAGTCGATCAGGCAGGACGTCTCGTGGCCGTTGCTGAAGACCGTCGTCGTTGCTGTTGAGAGTGTTCGATGTCGAGTTTGGTCCTGAGTCACCGAGGCCAGACGCAGTGGTTGTGAATTTTGATCGGACAGTGTGCAGTCTATTAAACTGATGCACGATCAATAACTACTAAAACGAGGTTGTAGCACAACTGAAGGCTTTAATAGACTAGAACTGTTCCCCAGCAGCTCAGGTACAGAATGAGGGCTGCTGGGACGGCACTGGTTCTTATACCCCGCCTATCAGGGCAGAGCTACATACTGTACAGTCAATGGTAAACCCCCAGGTTTAACCAATGGAACTTCAGCCTCTCGGGTACTGCAATGCCTGATAATACCAAAATCCCAAAATTCCCAAATTACAGAAAGACATCGGATTGGCAACCGTCTCTCCAGCTCAGGAGAATTGGATCTCCCAATGCCACCTCAGCAAGACGATGGAACTCTAAGCCCCAGTACTTCATATTTACCAATTTGAATCGAATTATTATTAAACAAGACTTCTGAACTTTCAAAGAACTTAAAACTAGAATGTTTTCCCCTGTTACATTTTGTAAAATGTGTAACCTTCCTGTTGAAGTTTATATTTATTGGAACTTTATGTTGTTTGCACCTTTAAGCTTAAATTTTAAACGTGGCCTGTAGCTTTTGGCAGAGTGACAGATATTCCTGTTAGTCTCAGGAAAGCATTCGAGCACAACATACTGTGTAACTTAGACAAGTCTCTGCATAGGAATAGTTCAGAAAATGTTTACGTACTGTATATCAATCATTGAACATAATATATCATGTAAAATACTGTAATTACTAAATCGGTGTTCAATACCATTATTGCCTTTTTTGAATTATTAAAACCAATGTTCTGTGCTGGAAAGCAATAGACAAACATACATTCACACATGAAAAAGACTGAATGAAGATTAGAATGTTCTACATAATAACAAGCACAAAAACACACATGTTCTTTTCGTGATTATTTTTAAAAAGCGGCAGCAGCTGTTAAAACATGCTAGCACACTTCAACATTCTCTCTTTAAATAATAGTAGCGAGTGCACTCATGCCGGCACACACACAGGGTGGGATTTTATGGCTCCGCCCCCCCACCTGGATTATCCAGTCCCACCGGACGTCAGTGGACTTTTAGCTGGGTGCCAAATCTCCCAGGACGGGTTCCACCATGATGGGCTGGAAAACCCCGGCCATTGACATGCCCACGCAAACCCCACAGGCACACCCACAAAGATTCAGTAATATTAGGGTCTTCGGGATTGTCATGTTAGGTACACTGGTATAACACTGGCTGCAACTGGATGCAGCTGAGATCAAAAAGATACTCCAGACCTTGAAGTTAGTTCAATCAGGTTTATTGAACTAATAGCAGTTAGCACAGTTCTCTGTGCGTTCGACTCTCTGCTAACTTAAGTGTGGTTACTCTGTCTGACTGAACCAGACTAGCTCTTAGCCACGTGGTGGAGGTGTGAGATTGTAACAACACCCTTGACTGACTCTCTAGATGTTCATCAGTGGAAAGAGGCGGAATGTGAGTGCCTCACAT
This sequence comes from Scyliorhinus torazame, assembly GCF_047496885.1. Classification (NCBI taxonomy): domain Eukaryota; kingdom Metazoa; phylum Chordata; class Chondrichthyes; order Carcharhiniformes; family Scyliorhinidae; genus Scyliorhinus; species Scyliorhinus torazame. The sequence continues at coordinate 56,692,636 of NC_092718.1, read as the reverse complement.
CTTTTATAGTCAGATCCCACCCCTGAGTGTCCTGCCTGCTTATTGGTCATGTCGTGTTCTCTGTGTCCATTAGCTGCTTGTCTGTGCCTGCCTGTATATCATTATGTGTGTGTCTGCATATCATGACATCTCCCCTTTTTTTATGTTTGGATGTCATATGTGAACGTATTTACAAGAATAGGCCAATATTAACATATATACATGCAGTGAATGTGAACATATGTACATGTGAAAACAGCTGTTTAATGCGTTAACACAGAGCATAGCAAACAGAACAAATGTTCATAAGTCCAGTTTCTGTGGCTTGCGTCTGATCCTGGTCGACCGCCGGAGAGGTGGTGGTGGGGACGACAGCGCTTTGATGGACGGGATTGAAGCCTGACTGGTGGCCTCGTGAGTCGAGGTATCAGGAGGTGGCAAAACAACAGAAGGAAACAGAGAAGAATGTGGTTGTGGGCAGGCAACTTTGCGCAGTGCCCATCTGTTTCGTCGCACAACAGAACCATCAGCCAGACGCACAACATAAGAGCAGGGGGCAGCCTGTCGAACGACAGCTGGAGCTGACCAGCTTTCATCAGGGATCTTGACCCGAACAGCGTCGGACGGGGATAACACGGGCAAATCGGTGGCATGCGCATCAGAGCCCTGTTTTTGCCAGTCTCGGAGTTGCTGCACCTTCTGCAGCACCGGGAGGTGATCCAGGTTGGGCACGTGTATGGCTGGATGTGTTGTTCGCAGGTCCCTGTTCATCAGGAGTTGAGCCGGCGACATGCCAGTGGACAGTGGGGTCGCCCTGTATGCAAGCAGCGCGAGGTAGATGTCAGGCGCAGAATCCGCTGCCTTGCAGATGAGCTGCTTCACTATGTGCACCCCTTTCTCAACTTTTCCGTTTGACTGCGGATAGTGTGGGCTGGAAGTGACGTGTTTGAACTGATACGACTGGGCAAACAGAGACCATTCATGGCTGCTGAAGCACAGGCCACTGTCACTCATGACAGTGAGTGGGATACCATGCCTGGAGAACAGCTCCTTACAGGCCTTGATGACTGTCTGAGATGTGAGGTCTGAGAGCTTCACAACTTCAGGGTAATTGGAAAAATAATCAATGATTAACACGTAATCACGACCATTTGCATGAAAGAGGTCGATGCCAACCTTGGACCATGGAGAGGTTTCGATTTCATGCTGCTGAAGTGTCTCCTTACTGGCTGGAAGCATTGACAGGTCGCGCAGTTAAGGACCATGTTCGCGATGTCCTGGCTAATCCCGGGCCAGTAGACAGCCTGCCTGGCTCTGCGTCTGCACTTTTCCACACCCAGGTGGCCCTCATGGATTTGATGGAGCACCAAGCTCTAGAGACTGTGCAGAATTACAATCCAGTCCAGTTTGAGGAGGATACCATCAACCACCATCAGGTTGTCCTTTACATTGAAAAATTGAGGGCACTGCCCTTTTTGCCAGTCATTGGCGAGGTGTTGCGTAACACGCTGCAAGAGGGGGTCTTTGGCTGTCTCCTCACAGATACGAATCATCTTCTCATCAGATGCCAGGAGGGTGCGAGCACACAGCTGCACCTGTGACTCAACCTGTGACTCAATTTGCCGGATGTCGTTCAGTGGTTCACTAGGTACGGTGATGGAGCGGGACAGTGTATTGGCAATGATGAGCTCCTTGCCAGATGTATAGACCAGGTCAAAGTCGTACCTTCTGAGTTTGGGGAGGATGCGCTGCAACCGAGGCGTCATGTCATTAAGGTGCTTATGGTTAATGTGGACCAGGGGCCTGTGATCCGTCTCGACTGTGAATGTTGGCAGGCCGTAGATTTAGTCGTGAAACTTGAGAATGCCAGTGAGAAGGCCCAGGCATTCCTTCTCTATTTGTGCTTACCTTTGTTCGGTGGGCGTCATTGCCCTTAATCCGTAGGCAAACGGTGCCCAGGACGAGGTGTCATCGCGTTGCAGCAGGACCGCACCGATGCCATCCTGGCTCGCAACTGTCGAAATTTCTGTTTCCCTGTCTGGGTTGAAAAATGCCAATACAGGTGCAGTGGTGAGCTTGGCTTTCAGCTCCAACCACTCTGCTTGATGGGCCGACTTCTACTCAAAGGCAGTGGACTTCTTCACTAGGTTTCCTAGGGCCGTGGTGTGTGAGGCCATGTTTGGGATGAACTTGCCCAGAAAATTGACCATGCCCAGCAAGCGCAATACCACCTCCTTGTCTTCCGGGACCTTCATGGCTGCGATATCCATGACCTTGTCTGTGTCGGGGCACACGCCCTGCTGAGAGATCTGGTCTCCTAGGAACTTGAGTGTAGACATGCCAAAGCAATAGTTGGCCCTGTTCAGCTTCAGGCCTTTGGTGTGGACACGGCGGAATACCTGCTGGAGACAGGAAACATGCTCCTCAGGGGTCGTGGACCATATGATGACATCGTCCACATACACACTTCGATGCCCTCCATCATCTGCTCCATGATGCGATGAAATATCTCCGATGCCGAGACGATGCCGAACGGCATACAGTTATAGCAGTACCTGCCAAACGGTGTGTTGAAGGTGCAGAGCCTTCTGCTGGACTTATCCAGCTGGATTTTCCAGAATCCATGTGACACATCTAACTTCGTGAAAAACCTTGCATGTGCCATCTCACTGGTGAGGTCCTCCCGCTTCGGCATGGGGTAGTATTCACGTATTATATTCTGGTAGAGATCCTTGGGATCAATGCAGATGCACAGGTCTCCAGAGGTTTTTTTTAACACACATCCCCCATCGAGCTGACCCAGTCAGTCGGTTTGATTAACCTGGAAATGATCCCCTGCTGCTGCAGCTCCTTGAGCTGTTCCTTCAGACGCTCCTTCAGCGGAGCCGGGACCCGGCATGGTGCATGGACCACTGGCTTGGCATCAGGTCGCAGAAGGATCTTGTACCGATATGGCAAAGTGCCCATCCCGTCAAACACATCTGAATACTGAGCGAGGATGCCGTCAATGCCAGCTTGAAGGATGTTGTTGAATAAACCCGCTGCACCATGTTTAGCTTTTTGCAGGCATGCGCGCCCAGTAGGGATGCCCTGTCCAGCTTGACAATTTCAAACCTTAGCCGTGCATGGGTGCTCCATAAGACCATAAGACATAGGAGTGGAAGTAAGGCCATTCGGCCCATCGAGTCCACTCCACCATTCAATCATGGCTGATTTCAACTCCATTTACCCGCTCTCTCTCCATAGCCCTTAATTCCTCGAGAAATCAAGAATTTATCAACTTCTGTCTTAAAGACACTCAACGTCCCGGCCTCCACCGTCCTCTGTGGCAATGAATTCCACAGACCCACCACTCTCTGGCTGAAGAAATTTCTCCTCATCTCTGTTCTAAAGTGACTCCCTTTTATTCTAAGGCTGTGCCTCCGGGTCCTAGTCTCCCCTGCTAATGGAAACAACTTACCTACATCCACCCTATCTAAGCCATTCATTATCTTGTAAGTTTCTATTAGATCTCCACTCAACCTCCTAAACTCCAATGAATATAATCCCATGATCCTCAGACGTTCATCGTATGTTAGGCCTACCATTCCTGGGATCATCCGTGTGAATCTCCGCTGGACCCGCTCCAGTGCCAGTATGTCCTTCCTGAGGTGTGGGGCCCAAAATTGCTCACAGTATTCTAAATGGGGCCTATCTAATGCTTTATAAAGCTTCAGAAGTACATCCCTGCTTTTATATTCCAAGCCTCTTGAGATGAATGACAGGATTCTCTGAAGGTAAACTTGCAGGTTGTGTCCGTAGTAGTGAGTCTGGTAGTAATCAGCATGAAGATAGCACCGAGACAGGACTGTATCCGGTATACATTTATGTGTTAATAATAAATAGTTATTGTTCAATCAGACAAATCTCTAGATCTCTTTCTGAGACAACATACAACCTTTCAACAGGCACACCCATAGACACATACATCCATGCAAAGATACCCACTCACACATGGCCCCACACAAATACACACAGGCACCAAGGTGCACATACGCGGACACGGAGAAGAGCGGGTTTATTTAAACAGCCCTGATTTTTCCTTTCACTTCCCGTCCACAGACAGAAAGCTGATTTTTAATTCAGATTTCCCCCTTTATAAATGTTGGTGTATTTTCCTCAACCCTTAAATTTGGAATGTCCAAATCCTCTATGAGTAACTTACACAGTAACAGCGAGGCAAGATAAAATACAGAGGGTAAATCCAGAGCCCGGAATGAAACGCGAATGGAATGGCCCTTCAGAGAAGAAGTAGCTGATTGTAGGGTGACCCTGTCTTTCCAGAAGCGAGACTTCCACGATAGGAGAAGGCACAGAGTGAGTTCGCCTTTGGTGGACGAGTTCCAAGGTTCCAGTAGTTTGAAGTTTTGATGAGGACCAGAGTTCTTGCTGCTGCCACTTGCTTGATGGTAGACAACACAGGCTATTGCCTGGAGTCCTGTTCTCATCGGAGGTCAAAGAGTATCTGACCACAGAACTAAAGGAGTTCAGACAGCTCAAGTCATGGTCATGTGATCCGGTCATGGTTTGGGTTGTTTAACGAGGCCATAGACGGGATTCTCCGTGAACCGGCAGGCTGGGCGACTCCGGCGCCGAGGAGTGGGTGAACCACTCCGGCGTCGGGCCACCCCGAAGGTGTGGAATCCTCCGCACCTTTAGGGGCTAGGCCGGCGCTGGAGTGTTTGGCGCCGCGCAGCTGTCGTGGAAGGGCTTGGCGCCATGCCAACCAGAGCCGAAGGGCATCCGCCGGCCGGCGTGAGTTGGCGCATGCGCAGGAATGCCAGCGTGTGCTGGCATCATACCAGCGCATGCGCAGGGGTGTTCTTCTCCATGCCGGCCATGTCGGACCATTACAGCGGCCAGTGCGGAGGGAAAGAGTGCCCGCACGGCACAGGCCCGCCCGCGGATCGGTGGGCCCCGATCGCGGGCCAGGCCACCATGGGGCCACCCCCCGGGGCCAGATCCCCCCGCCCCCCGCACCCACCCCCCGAGGACTCTGCAGGCCGCCCGTGGAGCCAGGTCCCGCCGGTAAGGACTTGTTGTGATTTACATCGGCGGAACCCACCGAAAGCGGGTGGCCACTCGGCCCATCACGGGCCAGAGTATTGCCAGGGGAATACCCGCTGCCAGCCGACCGGTGCGCCGTGATTCCCGCCCCCGCCAAAACCCCGGCGCCGGAGAATTCGGCAGCCGGCGTGGGCAGGATTCACGCCGACCCCCGGCGATTCTCCGACCCGGCGGGGGGTCGGATAATCCCGCCCCTTATTCTTGAAACCACTGTGTTCGAACAATTAATTATTACGCCATTGGTACCATTATTGGAGATCGGAACCTGCGTATATCTGTCGTTGTTCAAAGCTGCCTGGAGCAGACAAACCGTCTGCTGGTCCATTATGTTAGCTTGGCTGGATGGTTTATGTGATGTAAGGTGCTGGTTTAGCACACTGGGCTAAATCGCTGGCTTTTAAAGCAGACCAAGGCAGGCCAGCAGCATGGTTCAATTCCCATACCAGCCTCCCCGAACAGGCGCTGGAATGTGGCAACTTGGGGCTTTTCACAGTAACTTCATTGAAACCTACTTGTGACAATGAACGATTTTCATTACATTTCAGGATCTTTATGGTGCTCGCCTTTGTTCGTTTTAAAATGGCCAGCATATGACCACCTGGAATCATCTTGCCACCTGAGCAATTGCACATTTTTAAAACCACAGAAAAAAATGACTTCAGAAAGTAGCCCAGCTGACGAACATTATCTTTTCAAGTCTCAACCATGACTCCCACACGGACACACACCCTCACAGACACACACCCTCACAGACTCACCGACACACACAAATGCAGACACAGAGATACGTACGGACATGCACATAGACTGTTATGGGTCTGGGTTTACAGAACCCCAAAGTGTTTCATGGAGTTCAACCTGTAATAGATTGTGGTGTGGGAAGCACACCGCATACTCTCCAGGTGTGATACAGCAGAACTGGACAAATGGCTTATAAAACAAAACAATGTACTGAGGGGCTGTTTAGCACAGGGCTAAATCGCTGGCTTTGAAAGCAGACCAAGGCAGGCCAGCAGCATGGTTCGATTCCCGTAACAGCCTCTGCGAACAGGTGCTGGAATGTGGCGACTAGGGGCTTTTCACAGTAACTTCATTTGAAGCCTACTTGTGACAATAAGCGATTTTCATTTCATTTTATGAACTCAAGTTAACCTTTTAAAACAAACATTGAATATCTCAACACCCATTACCTCAAAGGTAACCCCAAAAGACTACAACACTAAATAATCCTTCAAACTGTTCCTTTAAACATCCAAAAGACTTCAAACCTTCAAAAATAATAACATATTAGGTTACATTCAATATATTTATACTCTTTGGATTGCAGACATCAACAGACCAGCTCTGTGTTTCTTCCTGCAGCTCACAGCAAAACACACAGACACTCCCAGCTGCCTTCTCAAACTGAAACTCAAAAAAGCAGAAGTGAGTTCAGCTCCCCCCACCCTCTGACATCACTTAGTAATATGATCAGCTCCATTTCTTAAAGGTACATTGCTTAAACATCTTTTTCTTAAAGGTACTCTCACATGACAAGACACATACACAACACAGACACACAGATGCACAAACATATTTCAGAGCATACTGACAGGTTTCACCACTATTTCAAAACCAGAATAGAAAATTGGCATGATTCATTTCTAATTTTATGCACCTTAAACTACAATGTGAATATAGTGCCTATTGATTTATTTCCAGCAATGGAAATATTTTCAAAAGCGTTAAGAATAAGAATCAGATTGATGCTGGAACCCAGCTTTAAAATTAATTTATTTTCCAGTCAGCTTGACTTTGGTTATCTTTGGTTAACAGGTTTGTCCTATAAAACACTAAGAGGCACAGGAGTGCAACTATTTGCTGCTACTTACTGAATTATCGTTTCCAAACACTGGTAATAATTAAATAATTTGAAAAGGTCTGTCCAATCACAAACAAGAACTGCTAAAGAACTGCTTAAAAGAAATTCTTCACTTTATTCATGGGGTAGAATTTTAAGCACAGGTGCAGACTGTCAAACCCCAACTGCCATTTAACGCTGATTGGCGTTGATTGGCAATGGGCAGCACTTTCATCCACCCTTGGAACGAAGTCCCACCTGTGAGAGCTTTCGGCCAATCAGATTGGCTGACAGCTCTTCAATCCGGCCAGGCACAGTGCTGCAGCGCTCTACTTGGAACTAACTCCCTGGACCTTTGAAAAGGTGCAGCCTGGGACTAACTCCCAGGACCTTTGAAAATGTACGCCCTGGGACTAACTCCCAGGACCTTTGAAAATGTATGCCCTGGGTCTAACTCCCAGGACGTTTGAAAAGGTACGGCTTGGGACTAACTCCCAGTACCTTTGAAAAGGTAGGCCCTGGGACTAACTCCCAGTACCTTTGAAAAGGTGCAGCCTGGGACTAACTCCCAGGACCTTTGAAAAGGTACGTCCTGGGACTATCTCCCAGTACCTTTGAAAAGGTACTCCCTGGGACTAACTCCCAGGGTGTTTGAAAAGGTATGCCCTGGGACTAACTCCCAGGACCTTTGAAAATGTACGCCCTGGGACTTATTATGTTCAAAGGTCCTGGGAGTTAGTCCCAGGATGGACCTTTCAAAGGTTCTGAGAGTTAGTCCAGGATGTACCATTTCAAAGGTCCTGTAGGTTAGTCCCAGGACATACCTTTTCAAAAGGCGTTGGGGAGGCATCTTAATAGGCCTTCAGAGTGAATCAACCACCCCCCAAGCCCCATCCCCACAACACCCTTCCCGCCCAAGATGGGCTACCCTAACCGCAGCGTGCCAGCCTACAAATTGAGCGGAGTAGGATAAAGTCCTTAAGAGGCCACTTGAGGGCCTTGATAGATGAATGGGAGGGTTTCCTGGTAGCCCAAGCATGAAATTGTGTCTGGATCTGCATGGGTTTACGCCCCTCTCCCCCTTTGCCTCAGAACCCACCTTGGGGGAGTGTAAGATTCTGCTCATGGTACAGAACTGAGCTTTACTTGCAGATTTCCGACTTTACATAAATTCTGCTCCTCAATGATCACATGTATGATCTTTAACTGAAAACCTCCATATACCATATTGAATCACACATTTGAGAAGGCGATTTATTACACTAATATCATTCAAAGACAGGTGCCAAATACAGGTCATTGCCAAGGAAAGCCAAATAATTGTTGACTATTAAATCAGCTGCAACGAGCATTTGCATTCCATTTTTCCAGAGGTGACAAATAGAAAATAACAGAAAGTGGAGCTGAGATATAAGTAAGGGGTTACCGTGTCTGAGCATATGCACAAACCAATGGCTACTTTCCCGAAGCAGTTTTTATAAAATCACTTGTGTGGACCCTGCTGTTTGTTTTTTGTAATTGACCTATGATCTTTATTTATTGAACAGGGACTTCTGCACCATCAGAAGAAAATGTGCTTCACTCTTGTTTCGACGATGAGCTGCTCAGAGCTTTGAAATTACCGTGGACAATATTTGTGGATAAAAGCTTCAAACCATCTTTCGGATGTTCGTGCAGGTCCCGCCGACGGCGCAACGCTGCCGTGGGTTTTCCCGGCGGTATGGGGCGATTTCAATGGGAATTCCCATTGACAATGCGGCTGTTTAGCACAGGGCTAAATCGCTGGCTTTGAAAGCAGACCAAGGCAGGCCAGCAGCACGGTTCGATTCCCATAATAGCCTCCCCGAAGAGGCACCGGAATGTGGCAACTAGGGGCTTTTCACAGTAACTTCATTTGAAGCCTACTTGTGACAATAAGCGATTTTCATTTCATTTCATTTCATTTCAATGGCGGGACCAGAAGATCCTGCTGCTGGACAGGGGGAGGGGGGACCACGCCTCCAGGAAACACGCCGCGGGGGAAGCGAGGGAATCTCGGCTCTGGCAACATTTTACCTGCAGCTATCCTAGTAATGGAATTAATCCTTTTGAATGAACAGTTTTTATGCTTACATCAGAAGAAGAGGTAGCAGAACATCATGCAGACAGGTTAAATATTCCTGCACTATTTGCACTAATATTAATTTGCAATCTTAAGGACATCAAAGGAAAGATATTGTTAACCTATCCGATTTATGAATTAATGTTGTGCCAGAATTAATATTTGCTGGTTTCAAGAGTGGTGAGTCAGCGCAATGAAGAGTGGGATTTTCCAGTCCGATCTGCTACGGGACTGGAAGTTCCTGCACACAGTCAACCAACCGTCTGTTGGTCCATCAATCTTTCCGTCCCACGCACGGAGATTGCCATCATGGGTGGGACCAGAAAATCTAGGCCTTCAAGAATGGTGTGGAGATGCCGGCGTTGGACTGGGGTGAGCACAGTAAGAAATCTTACAACACCAGGTTTAAGTCCAACAGGTGTGTTTGGAATCACTAGCTTTCGGACCACTGCTCCTTCCTCAGGTGAATGAAGCGGTGGCTTCCAGAAACATATATATAGACAAAGTCAAAGATACTTTGAATGCGAGTCTTTGCAGGTAATTAAGTCTTTACAGGTCCAGACGGAGCAACTGGAGAGAGGGATAATCACAGGTTAAAGAGGTGTGAATTGTCTCAAGCCAGGACAGTTGGTAGGATTTTGCAAGCCCAGGCCAGATTCTGGGGGGTGAATGTAATGTGACATGAATCCAAGGTCCCGGTTGAGGCCGTACGCATGTGTGCAGAACTTGGCTCAGCGATTCTGCATTGTTGCACGTCCTGAAGGTCGCCTTGGAGAACACTTACCCGTGAGCAGAGGCTGAATTCCCTTGACTGCTGAAGTGTTCCCCGACTGGAAGGGAACATTCCTGCCTGGCGATTGTCGCGCGATGTCCGTTCACCTGTTGTCGCAGCATCTGCATGGTCTCGCCAATGTACCATGCTTCGGGACATCCTTTTGCTGCAGCGTATGAGGTAGACAACGTTAGCCGAGTCGCATGAGTATGTGCCATGTACCTGGTGGGTGGTGTTCTCACGTGTAATGGTGGTGCCCATGTTGATGATCTGGCACGTCTTGCAGAGATTGCCATGTCAGCGTTATGTGGTGTTGTGGTTGCTGTTTCGAAGGCTGGGTAGTTTGCTGCAAGCAATGGTCTGTTTGAGGTTGCGTGGTTGTTTGAAGGCAAGTAGTGGGGGTGTGGGGATGACCTTGGCAAGATGTTTGTCTTCATCGATGACGTGTTGAAGGCTGCGAAGAAGATGTCGTAGTTTCTCCGCTCCGACGAAGCACTCTACGCCGAAGGGTACTCGTCGGTTGTGTCCCGTCTTCTGAGGACGTTGGTGCGTTTTTTTGCTGTGGCGCATTGGAACTGTCAATTGATGAGTTGAGCGCCATATCCCATTCGTACGAGTGCATCTTGCAGCGTCTGTAGATGTCTGTTACGCTCCTCCTCGTCTGAACAGATCCTGTGTATACGAAGGGCTTATCCATAGGGGGTAGCTTCTTTAATGTGGTTCGGGTGGAAGCTGGTGAAGTGGAGCATGGTGAGGTTATCCGTGGGCTTGCAGTAAAGCGAAGTGCTCAGGTGACCGCTCTTGATGGAGATAAGCGTGTCCAAGAATGAAACCGATTCTGGAGAGTAATCCATGGTGAGTCTGATGGTTACATGGAACTTATTGATGTCATCATGTAGTCGTTTCAGTGATTCTTCGCCGTGGTCCAAAGGAAAAAAATGTCATCGATGTATCTGGTGGATAACTTCGGTTGAAGGACCTGTGCGGTAAGGAGGTCTTGTTCAAACTTGTGCATGAAGATGTTGGCATATTGAGATGCAAATTTGGTCCCCATGGCTGTTCCATGCTTCTGGATGAAAAACTTGTTGTCGAAGGTGAAGACGTTGTGATCCAGAATGAAGCGGATGAGTTGCAGAATTGCGTCTGTAGATTGGCAGTTGTCGGTGTTGGGTACTTTGTTGCAGCAATGCCGTCGTCATGGGGAATGCTGGTGTAGAATGCCGAGACGTCCATTGTGACAAGGAATGTTCCTTGTTCAACTGGTCCATAGGTGCTGAGTTTCTCTAAGAAAGTATCACGACAGAAGCTGGGCGTTCCTTGTGCGATGGGTTTCAAGATGCCTTCGACGTAGCCAGAGAGGATCTCACACAGGGTCCCATTGCCTGATATTATCGGAAGGCCTGGTGTGTTGGCCTTGTGTATTTTCGGGAGGCAGTAGAGATCTCCAACACAGGGAGTGCATGGGATGAGAGCACGGCGGATGCTCTGAAGGTCTGGATCTAAGGTCTTGGTCAGTCTGTGATCAGTTGGGTGAACATCACCCAAGCACAACGCAATGCCATCCACGCTCTCAAGATCAACCGCAACATCGTCATCAAACCAGCAGACAAAGGAGGGGCCACCGTCATACTGAACAGAACGGACTACTGCAAAGAAGTGTACCGACAACTCAAAAACCAGGAACACTACAGACAGTTACCCACAGATCCGACCAAGTGTACCCACCAACTCAACAGACTGATCAAGACCTTGGATCCAGACCTTCAGAGCACCCTATGTACTCTCATTCCACGTACTCCCCACGTTGTAGATCTCTACTACCTCCCAAAAATTCACCTGTAATCTGTAATCTGGGCCTGTAAAGAGTTAATTACCTGCAAAGACTCGCATTCAATGTATCGTCTTGCATCTTTGACTTTGTCTATACATATGTTTATGGAACCCACCTCTTCATTCACCTGAGGAAGGAGCTGCGCTCCGAATGCTAGTGATTCAAAACAAACCTGTTGGACTTTAACCTGGTGTTGTAAGACTTTCTACTTCGAAGAATGGGTCACAGGTACAGCCCACAAAAGAGATGGCTGGTAACTCTTCCTTCTGATCGGTTCCCTTGGCATGACGCGAGATGCATTTCAGAAGTGAAATTCAACAAGTCTGTACTTTGTTTAGTCAGGAATCAATACACCGGTCTTCTCTGACTTAATCAAAATGAGAACAATTGCTGTAATAAAAGGGAATTCCAATTCTCTTACTGCACCTTGTGGTGCACTAATACAGACTTTCATTTGTCCATAACTAGTTATTCCTGGGATTGGTCACTAGTCTGTTTCCAGTGATTTATAATTTGAGGGGTGCCACTGCACATCAAGCACAGCTGACCAGGCTTTACAACCAATAAAGTGCTTTCAACAGTGAACTCACTGCCTTAATATTGTGCTGATATTAGAAAGTATGAACACACTATTTGTTTGCATTTGCTGCTGCTCAGAGGGCACCCACCCCTCTATAGGCATGTTAATGTTAAGTTTTAAAAAGCCCGATTTAAGTCATTGTTAAAGGACCAGCAACAAAAATAGTCAGGCCCTAACTAGGGCAATTGGCGCTGTGTTTCCAAATGTTTCCACCAGCTGAGCAACATACACAGAACATAGGTAGGGTCAGGCCCTAACTAGGGCAATTGGCGATGTGTTGCCAGAAGTTTCCACCGGCTGAGCAACATACACAGCCACAAACACACCACCACCCTCTCACCCCTGACACCGCTGCATGCAGAGGACACCAATTCTTTCGAGGTAGCCTCTCAACAACAGGCTAGGGAGCCATCAGAGGATGAGCCTCCATGTCCCAATGACAGGGGCAGAGAGGTTCCTCCCTCATTCTGATGTCCCTACTGGTTTCGGGAGTCATCACCACACCCCTTCCGTGTTGGCCTGTGAGGACATCCTCCCATGTCCCTGACCCGTTTTACTGTCAACATTCACCTCTCCCGTGGGTCTGCAAAGTTCCAGAGGAATAATGCTCAAAATTAAAGTGGAAACATTAATCCCATGTGAATTCCTTCAGGCTGCCATATGATTGGGCCTATGGTGAGGGTGGTGTTTGGTCAGTGTCGAGATTGTGATTCAGAGGCTTAACAAATTTGCAGCAACTTTCAAAGCAGATACGCAGGGCTTGTTAGGGATGCAAACTCGCATATTGATAGCTTCATGTTTTCTGGAGCAGGGTGAGGGAGGCACCCATGGGGGAATCTGGAATGTTGCCCTATAGACTTCAGTAAATTGGTAACCAAAACACTTTCATGACTTCATCAACCTCCCCACCACCACCTCAGGCAAACATGAAGCAAAGTGCTTGTCACCAAGTTCTCTGACCTTGGCAACAGTCCTCACTCTCATCACCATCAAATTCATGCATTAATTATCAAAAGGCTCAAGCCCTAACCCTAGGCTTATAAGACAATCAAAACTCCTCAGTTTGCAGCTTCATCTGCACGATGTCCCACAATTCCACCACCCCAGCCTTCAGCTGGTACACCTGTTGCAGATATCTGGTTCATGGCTCATGTGTTTTGGAATATAACTTTTGGTTTTAAGAATTAAAGTCTCAACTGCAGAAAATGGGGAACGCAAAGTAAACAAGCTCTCTCTTTTTCATCCCCCCTCCCCTCTTTCCCATCTCTCCTCCCCTCAGTCCCCTCCCTTCTTCCATATGCATGTATTGAAAGAGGAATACGTTTTTGGCCTAGATGAAAAAAATTGAAGTCAAATATTACTCAAGCAATTAATTTCCTTGTAGTTTTCTTTTTTTAAACATATTTTTATTCAAATAAATGTTAACATTTTAACAATTAAACATATAAAAACTATAATGTTTACAAAATAAAATCAACCCAAAACAAAACCCCAGGACCACTCCCCCTTTTCCCTCCCCCCTAGCAGTTGGTGCCAACCAGCTGCCCAAAATGCAATACAAACAATCCCCACCTCTTGTGGAACCCCTCACTCGACCCCCTCAGAGCAAATTTCACCTTCTCCAAATACAGGAATTCAGTTAGATCCCCCCAGCCATACCGAGGCATGGGGTGGAAAAGTGGACGCTCCAACAAGAGATCAACAAGGCGAAGGCTAAAACATCTGCCCCTGCTCCCGTCTGCAATTCCGGCAAGTCCAACACCCCGAATATGGCCCCCAGGGTGCCGGTCCCTAAGTCCACCTGTAGAATTGCAAAATGGTGCTGAAGAACGATCCCCAAAATATCTCCAAATTAGGGCAGGACCAGAACATGAATACATGATTGGGTGGGCCCCGCCTACACCGCTCACAAATATCTCCCCCACCCACTTCCAAAACTATCGGCTCATCCTCGACTTCATCAGGTACGCTCTGTGTACTAACCTTTGCTGCACCAACCCCAGCCTTGCACACAACGTTGAGGCATTCACCCTCTGCAGCACCTAACACAACAGTCCCTCCTCCAGCTCCATCCCCAGCTCATCTTTTAACCCCCTCTAGAGACGCGCTATCTTCCTCCAAAATGCTCCCCTCCAACCCCATCACGGACAACACCACCTCCAGCAACGCGGAGGGCAGTGCCACCGGAAAGCACCTTTTTCACAAAATCCCACACCCGTGTGTACCTGAAACCCTCCCCTTGAAGCACCCCAAACTTCACCCCCCAACTCCTCCAGACTCGCAGACCGTCCGTCTCGGAACAGATCCTTTATTTCCACCACCCCTAGCTCCTCCCATCCCTGAAGCTTCACACCCACCCTCCCAGCTCAAACCCATAGTTCCCCCGAATCAGCATCAACTTCGGCCCCGCAACCCAATTAAAGTGCTGCTGAAACTGCCTCCATATTTTCAGCAAGGCCACCACCACCGGACTCCCCCAATACCATCCCGGGGCAAATGGAAGTGGTGCCGTTGCCAATGCCCTCAACCGCTTACAAAAACCTGCCTCCATCTTCACCCACAAAACCACCTTCTCCCTACTCAAGCCCCACACCTTCTCAGTCTTTGTCGCCCAGTCATAGTACATCAGGTTTAGAAGGGCCAAGCCCCCAAATATTGCCCTCTCTGGAGCACCGTCCTCCTTGGAGGTATTAGCTGCCCACACAAATGACAAAATCAACCTCTACACCCCCATAAAAAACATTTGGGGCAAAATGACCGGCAGGCACTGAAACAAGAATAAAAACAGCGGCAAAATCTTAACCACCTGCACTCGGCCTATCAATGATAGTGGAAGACTATCCCACCTCAGCAAATCCGCTTTAACCCTGCCCACAAAACTCGTGAAGTTCAACTTACGGAGCCAAGCCCAGTCCCGAGCCACCTGCATTCCCAGTTACCTAAAGTGGGTTGTTGCCACCCGAAATGGCAACCACCCCTCCATCTCTCGCCCCTGGAGAAGACACTACAAAACACTCACTTTTCCCAAAATTTAATTTGTGGCCTGAAAAAGCCCTAATCTCCTAAGCAATCCCATTATACCCCCCACTCACGAGCCTGGATTGGAGATATACAACATCAGATCATCAGCATACAGGGACCGACTATGCTCCACATCCTGCCCCCCCATCCCGCTCCATTTATTCGAGCTCCTCAGAGCAATCGCCAAGGGCTCTATTGCCAGCGTGAAGAGAGGGGGGGCATGGGGCACCCCTGCCTCATTCCCCTGTGCAGAGGAACGGACCCTGAATTCATCTTGTTTATATGCACACTCGCCATCGGGTCTTTATACAACAGTTCTAGCCAAGCCACAAACTTAGGCCCAATCTCAAACCTCTGCAACACCACAAACAAATAGCTCCACTCCACACGATGAAATGCCTTCTCTGCATCCAGTGTCACTACCACCTCCAACGCCTTCTCTTCTGCCAGAGAAAGCTCCACATTCAACCAACGGCAGACATTAGACAGCAGTTGTCTGCCCTTCACGAACCCCGCCTACTCTTCACCATTCACCTTCGGGAGGCACTCCTCCAACCCAAGCGCCAACACCTTTGCAGAATCTTGGCATTCACATTCAATAATGATATTGGCCTCTTCAACCCACACTCCACTGGGCCCTTATCCTTTTTCAGCAGCAGAGAAATGGATACCTGTTCCATAGCCTCTGGCAGTACCCCCCTTGCCACCGCATCCTCGAACATCTCCACCAGAAGCAGCGTCATCTTAGCCAGAAATCCTTATAAAACTCCATCCGGTCCCGGTGTCTTACCCGTCTGTATCTTCTCTATCACTGTCCCCACTTCCTCCACCCCCAAAGGCTCCTCCAAACCTGCCTTCTCCTCCTTGCCCATTTCAGGGCACTCCAACCACCCCAGAAATTACCTCATGTCAGACTCATCCTCCGGAGGCTCCGACTTATCAAGAATCTTATAAAACTCTTCAAACACCTTATTCACCTGCTGCAGCGCCACCACTGACTCCCCTGTACTGTCCCGGACCCGAACAATCTCTCTGGCCACCGTCTTCAGGTAAAGCTGGCTCACCAACAAGAGTCTGGCCTTCTCCCCATTTTAATATATAACCCCCTTCGTCTGCCTTAATTGCCGAATCACCTTTCCCGTGGACCGAAGGTCAAACCTTACCTACAGCTCCTTTCTCCTCACCTGAAGATTCGGAATCGGATCCTCCGCATATCTTCCATCAACCTCCAAAATTTCATCGATCAATCGTTGCCGCTCCTCTCTTGCCTCCCTGTCCACCTGTGCCTTAAACGAGGTAGCCTCACCCCTCACTACTGCTTTCAACACTTCCCACACCACTGACGGCGACATCTCTCCATTCCTATTAAACATAGTCCTCAATCACCCTTCCCACTTTGGTGCAAATGTTTGGATCCACCAACAACCCACGTCCAGCCTCCAGGCCTTCGGTTTCGGCCGGAGTGACTGGCGGGCTCTGTCCAACTCATAGAGGGAGGGGTCCTCTTCCTCCCCCATCAACTTAGCGAACATCGTTACAAAGTACTCCACAGCCTCTGGCCTTCCAGCTCCTCAGGCAGTCCCACGATCCTGAGATTCCACCTTCTCCAGGTCCTCCACCTTGGCTCTCAGCCATTTGCTACTTTCCGCCACTGTGCGCACAGCTCTTCTCCCGTCGCTGTGCTGCGATAAGGCCTCCTCCAGACCCTCGCACCTCACATTGCTCCTGCACCGCCGTCGGCGTCCTTACCAAAGCCTCGGTCATCGGGGCAAGGGACTCACCCACTTACTCCTTGAGCGAGGTCATCATCTCCATTCGATGCTGATCAAAATGTTTTTTGAAAAAAGTCGCTCAAACTCTCCTGCCATCACTTTGGCCAGCTTATCCACCGTAATGAGCATGGCCCCACTCGGTGAGCTTACTCAAACCATCTTCCCTCCCATTGAACTCCCCACCAAACACGACAGTGGACTTTCGCTCGCCCCCTTTTTTCCTGTATTCTTTTTCTGGAATTTCGAAGCCCTTTAGTTGCCTTAAGCTGTCCCATGAATGATCATATGAAATTCTCCCCAAAAGCTTGGTACAAAGGGCCAAAAAATAAAGGCTCGAGAAGGAGCCACCAAACCTGCAACCTCCACCTACATGCCGCCATCAAAGTCCCCCTTAGTAGTTTTCAATGCAGGTTGTTGAGTGCTCTGGATAGCTTTGAGCATACTGGATAGCTTTGAGCGCCTTTTGCCATTTAATGTCAAAGATGGCAAAAGCCTGCTAACTGCAATCAAACCTATTCCAAATTAGAATATTTGACGTCAAGAGATCGCTGGTTGGTTTTGAGCGCACTGATCACAAAAACAATGTCAACATTTTCAGGTCGGAATGATCCACTGGATGGAAGGGAATATGATACACCAATTAGAGTGGAATATTTCATCTTCGATAGACAGTGATGGAGGAGATGAGTTGCCTCATGTGCCATGAGGGAGGAGACTCTAACAGACTAACTATAATTGGTATAGACTGCAAGGTGCTGTATCGATTGGGTATGGCAGCTTTGGGAGAAGAGAGCAGTTGAGCAGAAACTGCAACATGTGTCTGGGGAGTGGAGCAGTTGGATTAATAGGTCTGGAATGTGGCTGGAGCAGGTCACATGCCCAAGTTAAAATAGAGATGGGGCTGGATCACTGTCCTGTTAAATATGGGCTGAAACATCTGGTTCATAAAGCTTCCCTCAACTTATTGGCATTCCATGGATTCAACTTCAGAATGTTGAAATAATACTAGATTATCTACTAAACACGCTGAGGGATATGTTAAAAATGTTCTGTTTTAGTTCCCACTTTTGGTTAGTTTGGTTTTGTGTTCATTCTTACGTCTTTACAGCTCAAAGTACATTTTCTTATAGGTGTATGCAATTATTGGTATTAGTAATTCAACCCGAAAATTCAAGCATTCCTTGGCTGTACCCCAACTGACTTCAACTTTATGCAAATGAACAAAATCTCACTGCCAACCCCAATATTTTTGAATTGTTCCAAATTTGTGTCACGTTTCTGTGGAGTGAATTTTCCATCTCAGTGTTGTAGCACTGTGGACTTAGCACTTTCATGGTACAGGACCAAACTCATGAGAATTCCCTAAGGTGGCCTTAACCAGTCAAGTCAAGGTGCCAGACTGGATCTGGCACTAAAAGCTCACCAAAGGGAGGGGCAGCAAATTATACAACTGATCAGCCTTATAAGAGCTGCAGGCAAGACTGGTGAAAGAAAATGTAGTAAATTAAAAGGTAAGTGAACACATATGGGGAAAAAGATATTTCCAAGTCAGCTAAATTAATTTTTCAGCTTTTCCAAAGGCTACATTGGGATTAAGAACATAAGAACTAGGAGCAGGAGTAGGCCATCTGGCCTTTCGAGCCTGCTCCGCCATTCAATGGGATCATGGCTGATCTTTTGTGGACTCAGCTCCACTTTCCCGCCCGACCCCATAACCCTTTATTCTTCAAAAAACTATCTATCTTTATCTTGAAAATATTTAATGAAGGAGCCTCAACTGTTTCACTGGGCAAGGAATTCCATAGATTCACAACCCTTTGGGTGAAGAAGTTCCTCCTAAACTCAGTCCTAAATCTACTTCCCCATATTTTGAGGCTATGCCCCCTAGTTCTACTTTCACCCGCCAGTGGAAACAACCTCCCCGCATATATCCTATCTATTCCCTTCATAGTTTTATATGTTTGTTTAAGATCCCCCCCCCCCCCCCCGCATCCTTCTAAATTCCAACGTGTACAGTCCCAGTCTACTCAACCTCTCCTCGTAATCCAACCCCTTCAACCTAGTGAATCTCCTCTGCACACCCTCCACCACCAGTACGTCCATTCGCAGGTAAAACTGAACACAATACTCCAGGTGTATACAGTTACAGCATAACTCCCCTAGTCTTAAATTCCATCCCTCTAGCAATGAAGGACAAAACTCTATACACCTTCTTAATCACCTGTTGCACCTGTAAACCAACTTTTTACGACTCATGCACTAGGACACCCAGGTCGCTCTGCACAGCAGCATGTTTTAATATTTTATCATTTAAATAACAATCCATTTTGCTGTTATTCCTACCAAAATGGATAACTTCACATTTGTCAATATTGTTTTCCATCTGCCAGACCCTAGCCCATTCACTTAAACTATCCAAATCCCTCTGCAGACTTCCAGTATCCTCTGCACCTTTTGCTCTGTAGAAGTGTCTGGCACAAACTAAGGGATGGGAAAATAAATGTCGAGGAACAAGCAGTCTTTTTGCAAGTGATGTAGTGTTTGCATCGCCTTGGAGGATGATTGCTTTTGTCTTGCGGTAATGCCAGAAGAGGTGGCGAGTGACTGCCAAACTGAATGCCCCCCTTGAACCCTTCCCACAAGTTAGTGAGGGAGCATGCCTGGCAAGGGAGGACTTGCTGTTTCATACATCACTCATAAAATCCACATACTACAAGATGGTACATCTTGGGCGGCACAGGGATATAATGGTTATCACTCCTGCCTCAACAGCGCCAGGGACCCAGGTTCGATTCCCACCTTGGGTGACTGGCTGTGTGGAATTTGCACTTATTCCCCGTGTCTGTGTGGGTTTTCTCCAGGTGCTCCAGTTTCCTCCCACAGTCCAAAGATGTATAGATTATGTGAATTAGACATGCTAAATTGCCCCTTGGGGTAAGGTTACATGGGAGGAGATAGGGCCTAGGTAGGGTGATCTTTCAAAGGGATGGTGCAGACTTAATGGAATCATAGAATCATAGAATTTACAGTGCAGAAGGAGACCATTTGGCCCATCGAGTCTGCACTGGCCCTTGGAAAGAGCACCCTCCCTAAGCCCACATCTCTACCCTATCCCCGTAACCCAGTAACACCACACAACCTTTTTGGACACTAAGGGCAATTTAGCATGGCCAATCCACCTAAGCTGCACATCATTGGACTGTGGGAGGAAACCAGAGCACCCGGAGGAAACCCACCCAGACACGAGGAGAATGTGCAAACTCCACACAGACAGTGGCCCAAGCCGGGAATCGAACCTGGGACCCTGGAGCTGTGAAGCAACTATGCTACCGTGCCCCGATACGCTGAATGGACTCTTTATTTCCTGTCGGAATTCTACGAATCAATGATTTAAGGAAACCAAAATGACATGATGATCATTTAAAAGTTGCAAGCCACAATGTACAGCTCATCAATCTGTCCCAATGCTGGCTCATATTAGGCCTATGTAAAAGCTTATATTTAGTGGAGTTTCCCAGCGAGCAATGTTGGGACCACTGCTTTTCTCGATCTGTATTAATCGCCTACAATTTGGTGTACAAGAGCACAATTGCAAAATTTGCAGGTAACACAAAACTTGGAAGGAATTGTGAACTTTGATGAGGATAGTTGTCATAACCCTTGCAAGGACTATGGGGAAACCATCATTGATCTTCCCATGGGACTCGTGGCGTACGAGCTTCCCAGAAAGGAGGTGGAGACCACCGCCTGGGCCTCGTTATGTACTGCTATAAAAGCTGGTCCAAAGCAAGGCCTAGACGGACTAGTCCTCCCAGCAAAGCTTGTACTGAGGGCGAGATGCTGCTCTGTGCAGAACTTTGTACACAGTTAAAATAAATTAATGTCCAATTTTCGCCACTTCCTCAAGTTACTAAACTGGCAATGAGGATTAAAAGAAACTCTGGACTCGTTCGTAGAACCGCCTGACTTCTGGAAGTTGCTGTTTGGGGTGTAACATCGTAACGATTTAAGATGCTGTTATTTGAAAAATTGGAAGCCTTTGACACAGGTCTGGATGATTGGGATCAGAATACGAAGGGCATGAGGTATTTTTTGAAGGCAAAAGGGATTTTGGGGCAAGGCTGTCAGCAGGTCCTCCTCCTGACCGCCTGAGGGCCCCAGACATTTGGGATCATAAAGACTCTGGCTTATCCGGCTGCACTGGATTCCAAATCCTTTGTGAGCTAATCGCTATAGTTTTGGAACACCATGACCCCAAGCCATCCGTAATTATGCAACGGTATCATTTTAATACGGATGTGTGGTCCCCCGGCAAATCAGCCACGGACGTCTTGACCCGCTTAAGACATCTGACTGAACAGTACGAGTTCAGTCCATTCCTCTCAGAGATGTTGTGGGCCCAGCTCATGTCTGGTATTAACAATACAGCCATGCAGAGGAAGCTATTGGCGGAACCCACCCTAGGTTTGAAATGGGCCATTGGGTTATCATTATCTCGAGGGCATGTGAGGAAAGGAGTGAAGGAGCAGCAGGAGTCCATGGACTATGGCATCCATAGATTGGCCTGCCTTTCTTTTCGAACTCCTGCATCACGGGACAGTGCCTGTCTGGCAGACTTCCTAAAAAGGGGCAGCCTCAGAGTTAATTCCGCAGCAGGGCTCGAATCCTGAGCACTATCGCTGACCGGTGGGATACCTCCTCCGACGATGAAGGGGAGAGCCGGCCCCATTGCCAACCATGTGGGCGGACAATTCTTCACAGTCAGAGCCCCCAGGTTCGACGTAGAGAATGCCGTCCACGACAACCACCCAGATCACCACAAACCAGGGCCTTGCACGCGGGCACCCCAGAGGAGGAGGATTTTCTGATGCAACTGAACTGTGTCATAACTCCAAACGTTACACCAATCTGGGTCACTCAACAGGACAATGGGCATCCGGTGACGATGGAAATGGATACTGGTGCAGCTGTCTCCATTGGGATCATATCACTGACGCTTCGCAAGGTAAGATTGGTGACCTACACTGGGGAGCCTTTAAAGATTGTGGAGGCCATGGTGACCCCAGTAACTCACGGTTCGACTTCCATTGGTTGTAGTAAAGGGACCGGAACCAAATTTGTTGGGGCGAGGCTGGTTATGAATCCACTGTTTTGATTGGCAACAGGTGTTTCAGATGGGCACCAGAAGCCTATACGACGTGCTGGGTAAATACCCCAAAGTGTTCCAAGAGGACCTTGGACGAATCAATGCGGCCAAAACCCATGTCTATGTGGATCCTGATGTTCAGCCCCGCTATTTCAGGGCGAGGCCTCTACCTTCTGCTTTGCTGGAGAAGGTTGACACAGAACTTCGACCTCTGCAGGATCTGGGGATCATGAGCTGTACCATGGTGCAGTCTGCGGAGTGGGCCGCGCCGGTGGTGCCAGTAATGAGGCATGATAAGATTGTCCGCCTTTGAGCAGATTTCAAACTCACTGTGAACAGGACCTCGCGCCTGGACCAATACGGCGATTAGAGGATTTATACGCCAAATTGGCTGGAGGACGCTCCTTCATGAAGCTGGACTTGAGTCATGCATATCTGTAGGTGAAGCTTCGCCTCATGCAGTTGAGTGGCGGGAAAAAGGAGACCCTTCCGATAACCCTCTGGTCTTTCTCCCAGAGATTTGCTGAGCTCAGTATAGAAGACGGCGTCATATTGTGAGGAGCTTGGGTGGTTAACCCCCATAAGGGCAGGAAGCCATGCTACAGGCCCTTCACAGTGGCCACCCGGGTGTATCTAAAATGTAAATGTTGGCCCACAGTTCTGTTTCGTGGCTCAGCATTGATAGTGACATTGAGAGGGTCGTGCACAGCTGCACAGGGTGCCAGGAACATCAGAAATTCCGGCCAACGGCCTCAATGCATCCGTGAGAAAAGCCGGGACATCCATGGCTACGTCTACATGCAGATGCTGCAGGACCGTTCATGGGTTCCATGTTCCTTGTTGTTGTGAATGCCCACTCAAAGTGGCTTAAGGTGAGCGAGTTGTCCTCTATGACATCAGGGGCCACGATAGAGAAGCTCCCGGGCATTTTTTGGATTTATGGGATCCATGAGGTTCTGGTGATGGATAACAGGACACCATTCATCAGTGAGGAATTTGCCAGTTTTAAGAAGAAGAACGGCATTCGGCATGTTTGAACCACTCCATACCATCCTTCCTCCAATGGTTTAGCAGAACGGGTAGTCCAGACCTTCAAGAGGGGCTTGAAGAAGCAATCCACGGGGTCTGTGGACATGCGGCTCGTGCGGTTCCTTTTTAATTATCGTACGACGCCCCATGTGACAACGGAAATCACTCCTCCTGTGATCTTGATGGGCCCCAGACTCAGACCCTGTCTGAGTCCAATGTTTCCGAGTCTCGGTGGCAAAGTAGAGGCACAACAGGAAACTCAGAAAAGACACCATGACTGATGGCACCAGGGTGAAAATTTCACTCTGGTGATGGTCTCTATGCTCACAATTTTGGGAATGGAGCATTGTGGCTCGTGGGTGTTGTACCAGAAGGAATGGGCAAAGTGTCTCATAAGATGCGTGTTCAGGGGAATGTCCACCACAAGCATTTGGACCACTTGATGAGTCGGGGACCCATATGTCTCAACGACCAACCAGCAGCATTTGTGTTTCCGCCGCATCAGGAACTGCGCCTCAGCCTGGGGTCTCAGCCATCCGGGTCGCATGACCCAATCCAGCAGGAGGAGGATGACTCCAAATCCAACATGGAGGCCAGAGGAATCCATTCCAGCGGATGACAGCCTGCCGTGGACAGAGGCCCCAACAGTCACTCTTAGGTGGTCGGCCAGGAAACGCCGATCAGTGAACTGCTACTCTCCACCCGACCCAAAGCTGCCTCAGGCAGAAGCACAGCCACGGGCAAAGCGATTGTACTTGGAGCAGAGATGCTGCTCTACGCTGAACTTTGTACATAGTTAAGTTTAATTTTCGCCTGATTCCTCAAGTTACTAAAATAGTGATAAACCTCAAGAGAACTTAGTCAGACTGGTGGAATGTGCAGACAGGTGCAGGTGAAGTTTAATGCAGAAAGTGTGAAGCGATTCATTTTGGTAGATAGGGTAAGGATAGGGTAAGGAGAGGCAACATAAAAGATACAATTCCAAAGGAGCAGAGAGACCTGGATGTTTATGTGTACAAATCATTGAAGATGGCAGGACCGTTTGAAAGGCGATTCATCAAGCCTACAAGATCCTGGATTTTATAAATAGGAGCCTAGCGCATGAAAGCAAGGAGGTTATGGTGAACCTGTATAAAACACTGATGTGGCCTCAACTGGAGTAATGTGTCTAATTCTGGGCATCGGAAGAATATGAAGACATTGAAGAGAGTGCAGGATATATTTACAACAATGACTCCAGGGATGAGGAACTTCAGTTAGGTGGACTGATGGTGAGGTTCAGGCTGTTCTCCACAGGGAAGGCTGAAAGAAGACTTCATAGAGTTATTCAAAATCTGGATAGGGTAGAGAGGAGAAACAGTTCTTCTTGGCAGAAGGGTAAAGAACCAAAGGACATCAATTTGAGATGATTGGCATGAGGAGACCCTTTTTTACACATTTCACCTGGAATGTTCTGCCTGAGAGTGTGGTGAAGGCAAATTCGATCATGGCTCCTGAAGAGAAGTTAGATAATTATCCAAAGAGAATAAATCTACAAATTTACCGGGAAAAGGCAGGGGAATGGTCTCGGTGAGTTCCTCTGCCAGAATGCTAGCATGGGCGTGACGGGCTGAATGGTCTTCTTCCGTGCTAAAGGAGTAGATAGTCTCTGATGCTATAACATAAGCTTACAGCTCTTTCATTATTTACCACACAAAAACTCATATTCGAGCAGGACACATTACAAAATACAATTTACAATCGAAAGCCTGTCCACATTCATCCTGAAAGATTTGCATGCAATAAAAACATTGCAACAAAGCTTAGCTGCATGATTCCTGTTTAAAAAAAATGATGGGTTGCATGTTAGGGGTGAGTCTGCCACATTTTTCAAGACAGCAAACCCAAAATGGAGTTGGGCTCAGAAAGTAGATCCCCCTAATTTGCTTGAGAGAGTCAACACTGGACATTTATATATGGAAAAGTCTGGAAGGAACAGGGGACAGTCAAGTCAAGCATTTCCCCAAAACTCAGGTTTCAGACCAACCAACTCCATGGCTAATTCCCCCCTCTCTCTCTTGTTCCCTTTCACCACCTTCCACACCACCTCAATTCCACTCAGCGCTCAATTATACATAGAGCTACAAAAATACATGCATAATCAGCATCTTATGAGTAAACATTTCGAGTGGACATGTAAAACCCTTTCAGAGCTGTGTTTTCATCTTTATTTTAGTTTTCGATCTTTCTGGGGCAAAATTGTTGAAGGTAGCCAGCTTTCCACTGAATTAGCGAATGAATTAGGTTGGTCACAAACAGTATGTGCGCTCACAGAATGATTTGGAATATGTTTGTAAAGAATACATTGAGCAGACTCATAAATATGTGTGAAATAACCAAAAATATACTGCAAAGTTAAATGTTAAAGCGCTAAAAACTACCACTTTTCACGCGCACATGGAGTGGCAATTAGGCTAACTCCAAAGGCAGATAAGAAAACCCACTGTGCCTAATTTAAATATCATTGTCATTTTGGTTTCTTTTTGTGGACCATTATATATCTAAAGCACAACACATGAGAACAGTGATTTTTAAAAACATGCTCCAGCCTCATACTTCTGCTTTTGACTATTCCTGAGCTTTAAGCATTGCCTTATGAGTGTAAAGCAGCAGGTGACATTGACATGACATTTACAAGTCCTAAGGGAGTCACAATGTAAATTAAGGATTAACTAAGGGCATAACCTTGACTTAATTTTCCTATTCAATTTCAGCATTCACAAAATTCCTTTTCAAGTGCCAAACATCCTAAATGTTGGGTATGTATCTGTTTCTGTTATTATAAAACAACCACATTACATTCTAGAATTTTCCTTCTATGATCCATTTCAATTCAAACTACTTGTAATGCATTCATGCCCATCTGGAGTTGGTCTAATAGGGGCAGCATGTGTGCAGGAGCTCAAAGAAAGAGATAGATTTTAGCCTTTTAAAATTTAATTTCCCTCTGCACTTTATTAAAGGTAACTCGAATAACATGCCACAGAACTTTTTTTTGGGATAATGGCTAGTTTCAATGTCACTATTCATTCGCAGGTCAGCTGTTTCCCCAATGGTGCATCGCTCACTCTACACGATGCACTTGTATTGAATTAACTTCAATTTCAGACTGCCGATTCCTTCCTAAGTAATGCACAGCTATGCCTTGTTCGGAGAATTTAAATCATGAAAAGTCAAATTCGCAACGCCATTGGTCATGTACACTAAACCGATCACTAATCTTATGTTATTTTCGATTTGGCCACTCAGAATAACCTTCCTTCAGTATGCAGATGACACTTGTGCGTGCGCTCGCTCAGAAACTTACCTCCAGGGTCATTGTCAACTCCTTCTCCGAAACATAATGAGAAAATGGGTCTTTCACTAAACATCTGGAAAATGAAGTTCCTTGTCCAATCAGCTGTCATAGCACAAAACCTTAATGGCTAAATCCTGGAAGATATAGATCATTTGTCGTACCTTGGGAGCTTCTACTTGATGAAAGCAGATATAGGCGATGAAATTCATCATCATCCCCAGTGTACCAGCTCAGCCTTTGACCAACTGAGGAAAAGAGTGCTTCAGGACCAGAGTCTTAAAATCAAAACTAAGGTCATGGTTTACTGGAAAGCACTGATCCGCATGCTTTTACATTTATCGGAAACTTAGACAACCTACAGCAGTGGCCTGGAAGCAGTGGAGAAACCATCAGTGGTGTTATCATAAGATCCTCCAAATCAGGAGGCAAGAAAGATGGACCAGCGGCAGCGTACTCTCCCAAGCCAACTGGCTCAGGGTTGAGGTTCTAATCACTCGTTCGTACATCTGACATCAGACTCCCAAAGCAACCGCTCTACTCAGAACTTGGTCGTGGCACGGGACTCCCAGAAAGACAGCAGAAACACTTTAAGAATGTCCTCCAACATCCCCAAAGAGATCCAACATCCCCGTTGACTCATGGGAGTCTCTGGCTTGTGACTGGCGAAAATGGAGAAAGCTCATTTGGAAAGGCACCAAAATATCGAGAGATGTTGTTGAGAGCACGCAAAGATGAAATCAAGGCATCGGAGATGGCATGCAACTCTCCAAACACCTCCATCCTTCAAGAAACTTCTGAACTGCTGGTGACAGTCGGCAGATCAGGCATTGAACACATCAGTCATCTCAGAACCCATGGAACTGGAGTTGAAGCTAGTCATCCTTGATCCTGAGGGACTGCCTAAGTAGAATAACTTCAAAGATACTTTAGAAATTATTCTCTCAACAAATCGTTTTTGCTACCTCTTTCTGTATCTAATTAGCCATTTAATTAAATATTCTTCCTGACATTTCCTGCTTCAGAGTCTGCGCTGCTCATTAACAATTCAAAATCAGATTGCTTAAGGAGATACACTGCTGCTTACCCTGTTTAGGCAGATTGTAGATCCCCAGTAGAGGGTGCTACACTGCATCTACTCTATATAATTTATAGATAGCTCTAGTGCAAAATTCCAAAGAAGTTCTGTGAACCAGCGTGAGTGTCATGAATAGCTGATGTCATTCATTCACTGTAGGGAGCAAAATCCAGCCCAGAGTATGGATTGTTGCAATGCAGCCCACAAAGAGTTACAATGGTAAAAACATACTCCCCTTCCACAAAATGTCCATTCCCAAAGAAAACTTTTTTTTTAAATGTATTTTGTTCAGAGTTAAGAAATGGAGCTGTTAGTAGTTCGTGCTGTGATATTTTTGTCGCAAATAAATATATATAAGTTCTGGACAACAACTTTCTGCTTTGAGAAAAATGGATCAATCCTTATACAAAAATAACTACTTCCAGTATAAGATTTTCCTAACTACTGTACTTTGGTTCAAATACCTTGTATCTATTATTCTCCTTTCTCACGTTAGAATATGTAGATTGTTTCCTGATAATTTTACACTTATTACTACAGTGTTCTGTTCTGCAGTTACACTTGTGACTTCAAATAACCATTGTGGATTTTCTGCCTAACCTTTTCATCTGTGCTAATACCTTGGGATTAACTACAGTGTCGCCCAATATACATACTAACACAAATTGATTGGGAGTCACCTACCGATGCAAACAAGAGTCTCAACTGTATCCTATTTTTGTCCCAGACCAACTCAGGACCGCACATCCAGCTATTACTGACTACGGAGCAAACATCCAAACTCCATACATCCCATTTCTATCAAAGGAGAGAGAACTGCCACCATATGCCTGCAGCAAAACTCAGAATCTCACTTGGAATGCGGAATCCGCACATCCGGGGCTAGAGGTTTAAGTCGTGTGGGGGTCCCCAACCCACCTCAGTGTAAATACTGCTGGTGGGCCAGTCCCCCATTCCAGCCTGTTGCCCCAATGCCATTTAATATTCGGCAGGTTGTTAATTGGCCCACCCCCTCCCCCGCCCCTAACAATTCTGGGGAGGGAGTGACCGCCAAACAAATGGCCAGCAGCTCTCTGGTCCCAGGATTGGCGGCCATTGCTGGGACTGCAGCCAAGACTCATTGGTGGTCATCACTGGAGATGAATGGGGAGGTAAGTGCAAGGGATTTTTGGGTGGACACCCTGGCAAAGGAGGGGTGAGGAGACTGGAGTGGATAGGTCAGGGGAGAAGGGGAAACCATGACTGATGGTGTTGCTGAGGGGGGGGGGACACATTGGGGTGAGGAGGTATTGGGATGGGGCCTCTAATGGATCTGGGTGCCAATCCATAAAAGACTTATCCCCCCATCTTGTCTTAGGCTCGATGTAGAAACCTTTAAGCAGGGGCAGAAAGAGGCCCTTATATTGGCGACTTAAAAGCCTCAAATCTCCTACTGGTGGGTGACCGGGCATCCCAAAGCCTCCCTTGCTGTGTATAAAATTAGAGTGGGGCAGGTAGCTAGGAGCTGGGAAGAGCATTGGGATATTGCGCCTAGTCGTATACCTCACGTCTGCCTGCCAGCACGCCCCTGAGGAGGGTAGAATACTACTGAACATTATGTAAAAAAGGCTTATTTTTCTTGTCATTGCCCCGCAAAACATTTAGCGACGACCTGTAAACTTCTCCATTCTTCCAGACCTCATACTGATCTTTCCACATCGTTATCTCACGTGACCCATTCCACTTACAACCAATGCTTCTCCTCCAAGCCCAAGTCTTCACCTTACCCAAGCAACCTGCCTATTAATCCCTACTCCACAGTTTGGCTGTTTTCCTGATATTCTTACTTGCTTGCCATGCCCTGACCAAGCCCTGAATGTTTGGCAAAGTCAAACATTTACCCTTATTTTTGGATGTGGTTCAGGCACAGTGTTACACAAACCTGAATGAAAATTTCAAGCCAAGAGGTAACATCATCCAAGTTCTCTTCTTGAAATAAGATTTGACGAGACTTACTTTACTCCTTGATGGACAAAATGAGCATTTATCGTTTGCACAAAGTATAATTTTTCACATTCCTACAATGTTCCCTCCCCAACAATTTGAAAGGCCAATGATTCTAACATTTGCTCCTTGTGGTATCAACATCATTCAGGGCAACAGCAATCAAGGTAAAATTAGAGTTTGGATTCTTATAAAACATCTGAACTAAACGATCATGCAATACTGTAGTTCTTAACAATGTAATGTTTAGAATTAAGCTGCAGATGCAAGACATCGACATATTGAAGAAAAATAGGCTGGTTAGCACAGTGTCAAATATCATCCAGTTTTAAGTTACACCTTTTGTATGTGCTGATAGTTAACATTGCATTTAATTTGCAAAGAACCGATTCTCCAAATAACTGACTATAGACTGAAGTCAAATAAGTATTTAATGTTAGACAACTCTTTCATTCTTTTCTTTCTCAGTTTGCTCTGGAATTTCACTAAGGAATCAAGTGTTACATTAGAACAGCATCCCACATGGTGGAAATTTGAACAAGGTAGCTATCACTGATGTCAGAATCATAACTTTTTTTATTCTTCATGGGATGGGGACACTAGCAGGGCCAACATTTATTGCCCATTCCTAATTACCCCAGAGAAGGTGATGCTGAGCCGCCTTCTTGAATTGATACAGTCCATCTGGACCAAATCCACCCACAGTGCAGTTAAGGAGGGAGTTCCACAATTTTGATCCAGCGGCAGTGAAAGAACTGTGATACTGTTCCAACTCAGGACGTTTCATAGAATCATAGAATTTACAGTGCAGAAGGAGGCCATTCGGTCCAGCGAGTCTGCACCGGCCTTTGGAAAGAGCACCCCACTTAAGCCCCACACCTCGTAACCCAGTAACCCCACCTTTTTGAACACTAAGGGCAATTTAGAATGGCCAACCACCTAACCTGCACATCTTTGGACTGTGGGAGGAAACTGGAGCACCCGGAGGAAACCCACGCACACACGGGGAGAACGTGCAGACTCCGCACAGACAGTGACCCAAGCCGGGAATCGGACCTGGAACCCTGGAGCTGTGAGGCAACTGTGCTAACCACTGTGCTACCATGCTGCCCTCTTGTTTGGCGGGAAACTTGCAGCTGGTGGCATTCCCACACATCTGCTGCCCTTGCCCTTCTAGGTGGTAGAGATCACTGGTTTGGAAGATGCTGTCAAAGGAGAAATGGTGGAAAGTGGCCACAATGCATCTTGTAGATGGTACACACTGCTGTCATTGTGCACCATTGGTGCAGGGACTGAATTTTCAGAGGGTGGATGGGGTGCCAATAATGCAGACTGCTTTATCCTGGATTGTGTTGAGCTTCTCAAGTATAGTTGGAGCCACACTCATCCAGACAAGTGGAGAAAGAGTATTCCATCATTCTCCTGACTTGTGCCCTGTATATGGTGGACAGGCTTTGGATAGCCAGGAGGTCAATTCCTCACTGCAGGATTCCCAGCCTCTGACCTGCTCTTTAAAGACACAGGGCTGGGTTCTCCACTGTCGGGATTCTCCATTTCACCGGCAGCACGGGGATTTCCCGACGGCGTGGGGCTGCCCACAATGGGAAACCCCATTGGACGGCTGGCGAGACGGAGAATCCCAGCATGCAGCGGGACAGAGAATCCCGGCCACAGTATTTAAATCGCTAGTGCAGATCAATGGTAACTCCCAGGATGTTCATGGCGAGGGGTTCAGCGATGGTTATTTTGCTGAATGTCAAGGGGGGATTGTTAGATTTTCTCTTGTTGGAGATGGCCAATGCCTGGCATTCTTGTGGCCACTTTTCAGCCCAAGCCTGCACATAACCCATGTCTTCCTGCATATTGACATGTGTTTCAGTATCTGAGGAGTTGCGAATGGTGCGAAACATTTAGCCAATATAAAATTCCCCTGACACTATTACGTCTGCCTCAGGCATGCACATTTTAAGCATGACAAACAGTTGGAAGGGAATTGAAAATCTACGTTACAACTTAAGTTTCATCTCAGTGCCACTTCAATGAAGACCAAGATTTTAACATCGAACAAAAGAGTCGCTGAAGTCTGTAGTTTTAAGAGATGCATATGAAGTCCAACACATAGTAATTCCGACGGGTTCCTGCTGTGACTTGGAATTTACAAGCAACAAACCAATAACCCTACAGGACTTCACTTCAATGAGGTTTCTCCTCAAAGAAATAGTCAAGATAAACCATTTATAATAAATGTAACAAGTCGAGCGACTGCTACTGCACTAGTTTATTGCACTATTCCCGTCATAAGTTACAATAGCATTTCACCGAAAGTAATACTGTCATTCAAATTAAGTTTTTGGTAACTTCAAGGAGGAATATCTACAATGATACTTCATACTTCAAATACAGCTGTAAATTATTATAATTTTTTTTAAGGTATTCGTATTGAAACAGGATATGATGACATCAGAAACACTAACTGGGAACAGCCACCAAGATCAGTGATGTGAAAAAGCTGAAATAATGCAAGAAACTGTCGTTCACGCAGGTGTTGCAGCCAACACATCACATACATATGCTTACTTAGCTTGATTATGCTGCCAAACCTTTTGAATAGCTCTTCCGAATAGCAACGGATTTCACACATAGGGCAGTGACTGATGCTTACCACAACTCCACTTCAGTGTAATCATGATACATATTGACACAATTAAAGGTATTTTTCTCTTTTTCTTTCCATTCCTTCCACACTTCCAATTTACATTTCTGACTGAAGCGAACTCGGCACAGTACATTTTGCATTCTCCCTGCCCCCATATCGAGCCTCATGACCAACATCTGAATTGACCACCAAATCCTCATCTCAGCAGACTGCCTCAAGTCACTTTAATTGATCTCAAGGAGCAACTCAAATAGACTGCTTTGTGACACAATTCAGGTTCCATGCGACAGAAAATAACTGGGTCCCTACCAACACCGATAGCTCAGATTTACTTCATTCAATAATTTAAAGAGTATAAAACACAAAAAGAACCTGCATTTCTATAGCGCCTTTTCAAATCAGAGAAAGTCCCAACGCACTTTAGAGCCAATTAAGTACTTCTGAATTGTAGTCACAGTTATAACACAGGAAACAGAGCAGCCAATTTGCAAGCAGCAAGTTCACACAACCTTCAATCTGGTAATTGCCACATAATCTTTTTTTGTGATGTTGCTTCAAGGATAACTGTTGGCCAGCGCTACCCTGCTTTTGAAAACAGTGCAAGGGATCCTTTAGGTTCACACGAAAGGGCAAAGACAGCAGCACCTCAGAATGTAACTGTCCCCCCAGTATTTTTTTAATAAATATTTTTATTTTCCTTTTTCACATTTTCATCCAAATTTTCACCCACCAACAAACAATCAACGGTAACAAATGCAATGTCAATCACTTGGCCAACAATTCCTCCCTCCCACTAACCCCCAAACAACCCTTCACATTTTAAATACAAACATCAAAGAAAAGGATTCAGGAATCCCCCATCCACCCATACAGTCACCAACAACATAAACAGTCCAACCCACTCCCCACCCCAACCCTCGCCCCCTAATGTTCAATGTCATCCAATTCTTGAAAGTGCATAATAAACAAAGCCCATGAATTGTAGAATCCTTCCATCCTTCCCCTCAACTCAAACCTCACCTTCTCGAGTGTTAGAAACTGATCTCCACCTCAACAGGATCCGCCTTCAGGCAATCAGCGAGGCACCCGCTTCCAACCCCGGGCGATCCGATACCCCGAATATGGCCTCCAGAGGACCCGGCTCAAGCCTCACATGTACCACCTTCGAAATTACCCTGAACACCTCCTTCCAATACCCCTCCAGCTTTGGACAGGACCAAAACATATGAAAGTGGTTTGCAGGCCACCGCCACCCCCCCCCCTCCCCCCCCCCCCCGCAACGTTCAGAAACATCCTCCATCCCCTAAAAGAGTCGACTCATCCTCGCCTTTGTGAGGTGCACTCTATACACCACCTTCAGCTGTATCAGTCCCAACCTCGCGCACATTGAGGCGTTTACCCTCCGGAGCACCTCACACCACAACCCCTCCTCCATGCTCTCTCTCAACTCTTCCTCCCACTTTGCCTTAATCCCCTCCAGCGGTGCCTTCTCTTCTCCCAGAATCGCCCCATAAATCGCCGACACCACCCCCTTCCATCAGCACCTCCTCCAACAGTGTGGAGGCCGTGCCATCGGAAAGCTCTGTATCTCCTTCTTAGCAAAATTTCGGACCTGCATATACCTAAACATTTCTCCCTGCCCCAACCCATATTTCGCCTCCAGCTCCTTCAGTCCTGCAAACCGGCCACCCAGAAACAAATCCTTTAATGCCCTGATTCCCTTCTCCTCCCATCTCCGAAAATTCCCATCCCACTTCCCTGGCTTAAATCTGTGATTCCCCGAATCGGCATTTCCCTTGACCCCGCCCCCAGCCTAAAGTGCTGGCGCAACTGCCTCCAGACTTTCAATGTCGCTACTACTACCGGACTCCCTGAGTATTTCCCCGGGGCCATCAGGAGTGGCGCTGCTGCCAATACCCTCAGCCCCGACCCCCTACACAGACTCTCCTCCATTCTAATCCACTGGGAGTCCCCCCTCTTACTCACCTCCTCACTTTCTCCACTTTCACCGCCCAGTAATAAAATAGTAAATTTGGAAGACCCAACCCCCCTGATTGCCATCTTCTCTGTAACAACACCTTCCTAATCTTAGCCACCTCCCCCCCTCATATGAACAAGGTAATCACCTTTTCGACCTGCTTGAAAAATGCCTTTGGCAGGAGGATCGCCTATAGTTCCTCAGGAAACTAAGGAAATTCGGCATGTCCACATTGACTCTTACCAACTTTTACAGATGCACCATAGAAAGCATCCTATCAGGCTGCATCACAGCCTGGTATGGCAACTGCTCGGCCCAGGACCGCAAGAAACTTCAGAGAGTCGTGAACACCGCCCAGTCCACCACACGAACCTGCCTCCCATCCATTGACTCCATCTACACCTCCCGCTGCCTGGGGAAAGCGGGCAGTATAATCAAAGATCCCTCCCACCCGGCTTACTCACTCTTCCAACATCTTCCATTGGGCAGGAGATACAGAAGTCTGAGAACACGCACGAACAGACTCAAAAGCAGCTTCTTCCCCACTGTCACCAGACTCCTAAATGACCCTCTTATGGACTGATTTCATTAACACTACACCCTGTATGCTTCATCCGATGCCAGTGCTTTTGTAGTTACATTGTATATGTTGTGTTGCCCTATTATGTATTTTCTTTTATTCCCTTTTTTTCTCATGTACTTAATGATCTGTTGAGCAGCTCGCAGAAAAATACTTTTCACTGTACCTCGGTACACGTGACAATAAACAAATCCAATCCAATCCAATCCAAGATCGGCAGGCACTGAAAAATAAACAAGAATCGCGGCAACACGTTCATTTAATTGCCTGTACCCGACCTGCTAGCAGCAGAGGGAGACCATCCCACCTTGCCAGGTTCACTTTCCCCCTCCCCACCAGACTAGTAATATTATACCTATGGAGCCCCTCACCAATCCCATGCCACCTGCACCCCCAGATATCTAAAGTGAGTCCCCGCCCTACGGATTTGTAGCCCCCGACCCCTGTCTGAGATATCACAAAATATTCACATTTGAACTGTCCCCACAGTGTTAGTGTGCTCAAGTGCAGGTGTTGGACTTGGACCTATAACCTTCTGATGCAGCGGCAAGAATGCTACCAACTGAGCTACATGTACCTTCAAGTTGTTATTTGTGAATATTTGGTTATCACAATCCACTCATTTGTATCATTGTTCAGATGACTGGTAACACACAAGCATGCATGCACATTGTCAACAGAAAATAGAACCCCTCAGTCCTTTCAACCTATCTGCCACATGGTGCATTCCACAACAGAAGAATTAAAGTCATCAAGTTACATGGTTACTCTCACATATACTGAAACCCCGGAAACACTAAACCGAGGCGAGGAGTGGGGGGGGGAAGAATGATTTCATAGAATCCCTACAGTGCAGAACGAGGCCATTCAGCCTATCAGGTCTGCACCAACCCTCTGAAAAAGCTGCCCACCTAGGTCCACTCCCCTGCCTTATCTCCATAACCACACCTAACCTGCACATCCTTGGACAATAAGGCGCAATTTAGCATGGCCAATCTGCACATCTTTGGACTGTGGGAGCACCCGGAGGAAAGGAAGGCCTGAATCGAACCTGACTCCCAGGCCCTTTGAGGAAGCAGTACTAACCACTGTGCCATCTGAAGCACTGGGCTCCAGAGAGTGGCACAGGCCTACATGGAAAGGAAATCTCACAGGCATTTTTCATGGTAAAGAAATATTTTATTGGCAAGTCTCACGGTATTCGAGTATGTAAATTTAATGTATTGGCCACGTTGCTTTCAGTTGTATGAGCTGGTGTTTACGCCCCACAAGCCCCTTCCCACCATCATCAGCAAAGGCTTTGAGTCCTTTCTCCCTTATGCAATTATCAAACTTCCGTTTAAATGTGTCCAAGCTATTTGCCTTGACTATTCCTTGTTGTAGTGAGTTCGACATGCTCACCGCTCGCTGCATAATGAAGTTAATTTGCTCAGGTAATTTTATGACATTTATTAGTTTGCAGCGTTGAAGATGTATATTGAGGTATCCAGTTGTTCAATTTGCTGCTGGTTATTTATTCCTATGTGGTAATTTTTTTAGCTCTATGAAGTGTGCGTGTGTTAACTTTACTGATAAATTGTGACAAAGAGTTATACTTGGAGCTCCAAGGGAATCACAATTAAAATGTTTCCGGTCTCAAACCCAATACTCACTGGGAGCACCAGATCCTGCAACCGGCACCGAATCACGGAACATTTTGAAAATTAATTTACGGGATGTGGATATCGCTGATTAGGCCAGTATTTATTGCCCATCCCTAATTGCCCTTCAGACGGTGGTGATGAGATGCCTTCTGGAACCGCTGCAGGCCCTGAGGTTTAGGTACACTGATTGTGCTGTTAGGGAAGGAGTTCCAGGATTTTGCCTCAGCGACAGTGAAGGAACAGCGATATATTTTCAAGTCAGGGTGGTGAGTGACTCGGAGGGGAACCTCCAGGTGGTGGGATTGCCAGGTATCTACTGCTCTTGCCCTTCTAGATGGTAGTGATCATGCATTTGGAAGGTGCTGTCTAAGAAACCTTGGCAAATTCCTTGTACGAGTGTAGCAAGTGACAAAACAGATAAACTAAAAAAAGACAAAAAGAAAATTAATGTGGATGCTGGAATCAGAACCCCCCCCAGAAAATGCTGGACAATCTCAACAGATCTGGCAGCATCTGTGGAGACAGAATGGAGCTAACGTTTTGAGTCTGGGTGACTCTTTGTCAAAGGATTTTTGACAAAGAAAGAGGGCAGCTTTATTACAGTTTCTGCACCATGATGAGGGTTTGGAAACTATTTGTGCATTAGTGCAGAATTGAATGCTTGTCACTGATCACAGAGTAATCTAAATCTGGGCAAACACTGCAAGCTCACTTCAAAAGGCAGCTTCACGCTTACTTAAGCTTCACATTAATTGCAATACTGTATGATTCCAAACAATGCAATATTATGATCCTGGACCAGGCCCCAACAGTTGCTAGGATACTGAACAAAAACCCCAATATTTATTAATTATAAGACTGTGGAGAAAGGATACCTCGCTCCAGGAGTGACAAATAGGAATATGGTATCGGAAAACAAATTTTATCAATAACACAGGATTAAAATAACTGTAACGTCATACAAGGAAATAGCTTACAATTACCCATTAAATAATGCTTAACAATAAAATGAAACACTAAACTCTAACTGTAATCTTTTATCTCCATTCAAGCAAAGCCCATCACAGGTCAAAATCCACTTTTAAATACAATTATCAGACCCAGGAATAGTTTCTTTATTGAGATGTCTTGGATAAACTGCTTTGCGAAAGAGAAATATTTCAGGGACTAGCTTGTAGATTTTGGCCTCTGTCAGACCACCCTACATTTGTCAAAAAGCTGCTTGTCTGTTCACATCCCCAATCTAACCTGCTATTTTCCAGAAACTGAAACTCAACACCTGACTGCTTCAGCCTCTGTCTCCTCCCATTAACCACCTCATCTCACTAAAGGTGAAATACAATGGGCGGAATTCTCCGTTGCCCGATGCCGATATCATAATCGGCGATCAGGCGGAGAATCGACTCCAACACCAAAATCGGGGCCTACGCTGGTTTATGCTGGTCAGCCATGATCCGCCCCTTCCAAAATGGCATCATCGCGTTCCACACTGTGCACTGTTGCAACGGCATTGGCGCGTCATCAGCCGGCCCTCCCACGATGCTCAGCTCCTGATGGGCCGAGTTCCCGACAGCGCGGGGCACGTGTCGTCTCAGCCGTGCGGGAACCCAGCGTGGCGGCTGCAGGTCATCTACTGTGCGCATGAACAGCCAGGGACCCGGCCATTCTCCGACTGTTTTCAGCGCGGGAGCCGCAAGTTTCACCAGGTGGGCACCAGTGCTAGCCCCTCACTGGTCCCGGAATTTGGTTCACGCAGGGTTCCACGCAGATTGTTTGGTCGTAAAAGACCACACATGCTCCGCTGGCGTCAGCGCTTAGCCGCAGAAATGGAGAATCCAGCCCATCGACTTCCCAGGTTAACCCTCTTTATATCAACTAAATTCCATTAGCCCAACTTAAGGTCAACAATATACATCATTGGAATGAATGATGATTTAATTTTTTACAATGTTTTAATTGCATTGCTGTAGCCAAAAAGCCTGGCTGTCTTTCAAACCAGGATTTTTAAAACCACTACTGCAGCAGTCACACACACATTAACCGTTTAACCCTTACTGCACCAAATAGATGTAATACAATATATCTGAAATTCCTACATTCATCACAGCCATGTTAATATTTTTTAAATTGTTGGACTAGCTATGCATTTGGACATCAATGAAGAGCAATCAAGATAATTGTTCATTTATTAGAATTATTGACTCAATGATAGCACTCAACCTGGGTTCAAGCGCCCACTCCAGAGCCGAGCACCTGAATCTAGGTTGGCAATTTTGTTCAATACTGAAGAAGGGTTGCACCGCTATAAGAGTTGGCATATTTCGGACCTTAAACCTTACATCGAGAGCGACCATACACTCAAAGAGAAAGCTCACTGACTGTGATGTGACTTTCATGACATCTGAAAGCACTGAATAAATACTATCTTTTCCTGAAGAAACACTTACGCCACTGGATGGAGCTCTGCATATATGTTTAAATACACATGTGGAAAGTTCCACTGCAGGCAAGCATAAAACAGTGTGCAGCCAGTAGTTAACCTACTGCTGTCAGTTTGGGCTAGTTTGGTGTAAGTGCCAAAAGAGGTCCTGCAGAATTATCAAAGGAATAAAACAGTACCGGTTAAACTGCTGTCTGCAATGGCCATCACTTGTAATGTTAGCAAAATTAAATGCAATACCATCATTGCTTAAGACGTCTGACAGTTACCAACAAGGTCACCCAGTTCACCTGGACATTCAAGTGCATGCCATTAAACTCAACATTTAGAAAGACTGGCACCTTCACTGCCCATTCTAACCAATTTACGTGAGATTGCCAAACAATCCTGATTTTGGCGAGGGGTGGGGGGGGGGGGAATAAAATGTTGGTCAAGTTCTAATTCACCGTCATCTTAAAATATTCTAACTTTTTAACATCACCGCTGGCATTAAGAGATTCTTTTTTTTAAATCTGTGAACTTCACTTCTTTCTTTTTAACTTTTGGTTATTTTTTCGGGCGGAAAAAAGTTTTGTATTTAAGGCAGATGTTGAAGCCTCTGCTCCTGTGGAGTGCAGCAGCACCGTGCCGAAGCTGACAAGCTGAAACTGACCGAGAAGCAACAATTCCGCCGATAACTGCAGCTTGCAGACACGGCGCTAACATCTTAACAGTGAATCACGGACGCGTGTATTCTGCAGGCGAAACAAAATTAAAAAGCAGCTACGATTCCAACACCCCCCTCTCCCCCCCCCCCCCCCCCCCCATCCCCATCCCATATATGGGAGGGCGACTGAATGCTAAACTGAGAAGCCTTACCTGTACACAGTGAAACACACACAGAAGTGCATATATGGCTATTTGTTCGATTATCCTCATTTCCAGAACTTGGGTTTCTGCTTTCAGCCTGGGATTTAAAATTGGAGGGAAGGGGAGGAGGGGAAAAAACACAAATCAGCTCAATATTATACCCTGGCCCAAGGTGCAATCAGACGATTAAGTTTCCACTCGTACTTTGAAATCGCTACACTCTTAAACGCAGTAGCGAGACAATAAACAAATAGAGATATTGTGGGGAAGCAGAGAGGGGGAGATTGTCAAGAGCGCTCCCCTTTCGCCCCTAGAATGTGTTAGCTTTACTGTCCAAAGAAATCAGCTAGGTTGTGACCTGCTCGCAAGCATCTTCCTGCTCAGGGGACTGTCCCGGTTCGTTTCCCATTTAAACTCGCTCAGTTTAAACTCACATCAGGGGCAAAGCCAGCTCGGCGCTGCCAATGAATCTCGTGTCAATCATCAATACAATTTCGACACCGGCTCCACAAACGTTGCCAAGGAGGGGGCACACACACACACACACACACACGAAACGCTCTGTAAATGAAGGGGCAAGCTCTCACCTTTCACTGCAACCGGGAGGTTTTGCCAGCAATGCATTGATTTGTCGAGGTTTCACCACGAAAGGGGGCTGCAGTATTGGCAACCGCAGGCGAATTGTCCCAAGCACTAAAGTAACAGTTTGTGCGCTAAATTCCTCCCGCGGCTGACTGTCACTTTTCCATTCTCTTTCTCTCCCCCCTACCCTCTCTGCACCAAGTCAACTCAAAACTGCTGCGTGGCCCGGGGGGCGACTGTTCTCACCCACCCAGCTGCTGCTCGCTGTTTGCTGCTGCTCCTGTCCCGTGGATACTGAAGTTGGCTGGGTGGGTGTTACTGCACAGACCCGTCCTCTTTCTGTCTCTCGCCAACCCCCGAGATCCTGGAGAGAGAGAGAGAGTGCAGCTCCAATCCAACTTATTCCCAAAGAGGGATCTATCCATAGATATATATATATATATACCGCCCAGGAACACTCGAGATTCACCAGCATTAACGCTTCAACCCAAAGAACGAATGTAGGTTTACCAACGTGAAAGTAACGGGCTGGTTTAGCACAGGCGCTGGTTTAGCACAGGGCTATATAGCTGGCTTTGAAAGCAGACCAAGGCAGGCCAGCAGCACGGTCAATTCACGTTCCAGCCTCCCGAACAGGCGCCGGAATGTGGTGACTAGGGGCTTTTCACAGTGACTTAATTTGAAGCCCACTTGTGACAATAAGCGATTTTCATTTCAAACAACTTCAAACATTGAATTCGCTGCCGTTGTTCTCAAGTTTACAGGAAACCAACTTGAGTCCTGCCCAGCTATTGTTTTCTTTGCAACCAGAGTAAATACCCAACCTGCCCTCTCAACAAATAATTGCTTCCTCCAAGGAAGTGAATGGATGGATGGCCATTCATCCTTATAAATGCTGGAGTGACTGATTCCTGCAGGGTGCACAGCTACAAGAGCACTCTGCCCAGGAGTGTATGGCTCTCTGTTACACCCTGCCACTTCATTCTCCTCTCTTGATCAACCACAACAGCCGAGCAATGCAGCATCTTCTTGTAATAAAACTGTTGGAAATACTCAGGAGGTCAGGCAGCATCTGTGGAGGCAGCAAAACAGAGTTGATCGCTTATTTTCCAGTCTCCCAATCATCGGAGACTGCCCATACGACCGAAGATACGCGTCAGGATCCCACGAGGTCACAACGCAGTGACTCAGTAGAAATTGCTCGGGCAGTTTGACCTTCATGTGGGCGAATCTCCTGATCCCAAGAAGCCTCCGCCAATGTCTCCGACTCTGAGTGAGAGACCGAGGGCTGGATTCTCCGTTTTGCCGGCAGCCCGGGGGTTTCCCCAACGGCATGGGGATGCCCCACAATGGGAAACCCCATTGAGCAGCCGGTGAAACGGAGCATCCTGCCAGTGCACTGAACCAGAAATTTAGCGCAGCGGGACGGATAATCCGGTCCCGGGAAATTGGACAGTTCCAAAGAACAAAGAAAAATACAGCACAGGAACAGGCCCTTCGGCCCTCCAGGCCTGCGCCGACCATGCTGCCCGTCTAAACTAAAATCTTCTACACTTCCTGGGTCCGTGTTCCTCTATTCCCATCCTATTCATGTATTTGTCAAGGTGCCCCTTAAATGCCACTATCGTCCCTGCTTCCACCACCTCTTCCGGCAGCGGGTTCCAGGCACCCACTACCCTCTGTGTAAAAATCTTACCTCGTACATCTCCTCTAAACCTTGCCCCTCGTACCTTAAACTTATGCCCCCGAGTAATTG
Source organism: Scyliorhinus torazame (assembly GCF_047496885.1). Classification (NCBI taxonomy): domain Eukaryota; kingdom Metazoa; phylum Chordata; class Chondrichthyes; order Carcharhiniformes; family Scyliorhinidae; genus Scyliorhinus; species Scyliorhinus torazame. The sequence goes on along the minus strand of NC_092718.1, from coordinate 56,650,580 downwards.
ACCCCTCTACCCTGGGAAAAAGTCTCTGACTATCCACTCTGTCTATGCCCCTCATAATTTTGTAGACATTTATCAGGTCGCCCCTCAACCTCATTCTTTCCAGTGAGAACAAACCAGGTTTATTCAACCTCTCCTCACAGCTAATGCCCTCCATTCCAGGCAACATTCTGGTAAATCTCTTCTGCACCCTCTCTAAAGCCTCCACATCCTTCTGGTCGTGTGGCGACCAGAATTGAACACTATACTCCAAGTGTGGCCTAACAAAGATTCTATACAGCTGCAACATGACTAGCCAATTTTTATACTCAATGCCCCAGCCAATGAAGGCAAGCATGCCGTATGCCTTCTTGACTACCTTCTCCGCCTGTGTTGCCCCTTTCAGTGACCTGTGGACCTGTACACCAAGATCTCTCTGACTGTCAATACTCTTGAGGGTTCTACCATTCACTGTATATTTTCTATCTGTATTAGACCTTCCAAAATGCACTTGTCCGGATTAAACTCAATCTGCCATCTCACCGCCCAAGTCTCCAAACGTTCTCACTTACAACTTACAGTTACACAGGAAATGTTAAACTGAACAGTCAGAGTCTAAATCCTGGGTAACTATCCTACTCAGCCCCCAATCACTCTCATTGACAACCCCCCCCCCCCCCCCACACCCTGACTGACTCCGACCTCAACTCCCACCTTCCCCTTCCCCCACACCCAGACTAGCACCTCAAAGCCCTCCCACCTTTACCCATAACCTGACTCCCACCTCAAATGCTCCCCACCGATACCCACACCCTGATTCCCACCTCAACCCCCAGCTGCCCCCCCCCCGAAACCCCAGCTCCCCTGACACATCTATCCACTCACTAACACTAACTGTAGTGATAAGCCTGTGAATAATATTACATGTACTCAGCAGTGTTACCTCCCACCAGCAGGTGGCATCAGACATCAGTCAGGTGACATCAAGCTACCAGGAGAAGGTTGTTAGGAGTACATGAGGATAGTCGCACATAAGTGTAGTTCCAGGAGAGTCTAATGTAACTCTATTATAACTTGGTCTGTATAAGATGCTGATCGTTACCATTCCAAGTGTACATTAATAAATCAGCGTTCTGGCTATGTCACCAGCAGTACTTGGGAGGGGGTTGTCAATGAGAGAATCATTGCTAGACAAGATCACAGAATACAACACTAACCACTTATAGGCTCACCCGTTCCCCATCACCCGCTCACCAACACCCGCTCACCAGAATTCACTACATTCAAGCACGCACTCACTCCCTGACACTGGCTGACGCCCCCTTGCCGATGCCCCCTCACTCACCCATTCGCCAGCACTCACTCATCAGCACACCCTCTCTGATGCCCCTCGCCAACACCCATCCACACTCGTTTATCCACACACTCACTCACTCACTCGCTCACCATCACTCTCTACATCCACGCACTCAACATCATGCATTACATTCAAGCACACACCAACACCCACTCACCAACACCCACTCACTCCCCGGCACTCGCTCATTCAGACACACACACCCGCACACAGAGGGGTTCAAACTCTGATAGACGTTTTGGGCCAACATTTCAGGTTGATGGCCTTCCATCATCATGCATCATTTAGTACAAGACTTACGTTCCAATATGAGTGATTGGGTACCCATCAATAGTCAAAATTTGGCTGATTATCTTCCTCTCAACCCAGGAGATAGATTACTTGGTTGCATGATCTACCAAAATCAACCTCCCTCTAAATGTGGGAAAGACGAAGGAACTGAGCATCAACTTCAGGAAGTGAGCATGACACCCCCCCCCCCCTCCATCTGCATCAATGGCTCTGAAATGGAGATGGTCGATAGCTTTAAGCTCCTGGGGGTCACCATCACCATCAGTCTGTCCTGGTCCACTCACATTGATGCAACAGTCAAGAAAGCCCAACAACATCTGCACTTCCTATGGAAGCTAAAGAAATTCGGCATCAACTCTCACAAACCTCGATAGATGTGCCATAGAGAGCATCCTATCCTAAGCATCACAGCCTGGTATGGCAACTGCCCGGCCCAAGATCACAAGAAACTACAGAGTGTGGTGAACTCGGCCCAACGCATCGCACAAGCTTGCCACCCTCCCATTGATTCTGTCTACACCTCCCGCTGCCTCAGGACTACAACAGCATTATCAGAGACCCCTCCCACCCAGGCTTTGCCCTCTTCCAGGCCCATCCACCAAGCAGAATGTACAGAAGTCTGAAGATCCGCACATCCAGACATAGGAACAGCTTCTTCCCCACAGCTACTAGACTCCTCAATGACTCTCCCTCGGACTGATCTGTTCTCTGTAAGAACACTATTCATGACACACTATGCTGCTCTTGCTCATGTATTTGCTTTGTTTGGCCCCTTGTTCCGCACTGTAACCAATCACTGTTTGCTGATGTACCATTTGTCAATGTACTTTGTCGATTATTCTTTTTTGTCTACTGTGTACGTACTGTGTACGTTCCCTTGGCCGCAGAAAAATACTTTTCACTTCACTTCGGTACATGTGACAATAAATCAAATCAAATCAAATCAGGAATACCAAGTCCAATCTTGACACCTCTTCTTGCTGCCTTTCTTAGCTCAGCAAACAGCACAAATAATCCAGCCTGTGTTATTCTAGGTCCACACTTGTTGAATTACATGCCACGCCAGCTTACTCAATCACATCATGAGTGGGCTGACTAAACTCAATTTTTAAAAATTGTCCCATAATAAACAAACCATGGTATCAAAGAGGTCGAGCAAGCGTAAATTTAAATCTTTACTTTTTAAATAACTTACATCTAACATAGCTGCAGGCATGCAAATTCCTGGGTCTTAAAAGAAGTGGCTAGTGAGATAGTTGATGCATTGGCTTTAATTTTCCAAAACACACTAGATTTGGGGAAGATCACATTAGATTGGAAGATAGCGAATGTAACGTCATTATTCAAAATGGGGGCGGCACAGAAATTACAGGCCAATCGCTTAACATCTGTCGTAGGGAGAATGTTAGAAACTATTATTAAAGAAGGTATAGCAGGGCACTTGGGTAAGTTCAAGGTAATCAGGCAAAACCAACATGGCTTTGTGAAAGGAAATCATGTTTAACCAACTTATTGGAGTTCTTTGAGGAAGTAACATGTGCTGTGAATAAAGGGGAACTGGTGGATGTACTGTACTTACAATTTCTAGAAAGTGTTTGATAAATTGCCACATCAAAAGGTTATTGCGGAAAATAAAAGCTCATAGCATAGGGGGTAACTTATTGAGATGGATGGAAGATTGGCTGGCTAACGGGAAGCAGAGAGTAGGCATAAATGGGTCTTTTTCAGGAGGCAAGATGTACCGGGTGGTGCGCCACAGGTATCAGTGCTGAGGCCTCAACTGTTTACAATGTATATAAATTACTTGGGTGAAGGGACGGATGGGGTGGTTGAAAAATTTGCTGAACTCAAAGATAGGCAGGAAAGTAAATTGTGAAGAGGACATAAGTAGGCTACAAAGAGACATGGATAGGTTAAGTGAGTGGGTAAAGATCTGGCAAATGGAGCATAATATGGGAAAATGGGGAATTGTGCATTTTTGCAGGAAGATTAAAAGAGAAACATATATCTAAATGGTGAGAGATTGCAGAGCTCTGAGGTGCAGGGGAACCTGAGTGTCCTAGTGCATGGATTGCAAAAGGTTAATATGCAGGTACAGCAAGTGATTAGGAAAGTTAATAAAGTTCGAATGTTATCATTTACTGTAAGGGGAATTGAATACAAACATAGGGAGGTTATGCTTCAGTTGTACAGGACACTAATGAGACCACATCTGGAGTACTGTGTACAGAATTGGTCACTTTATTTAAGGAAGGATCGAATAATGTTAGAAGCAGTTCAGTGAAGGTTTACCTGGAAGGTTGGGTTGTCTCTTATGAGAGAAAGTTAGACAGGTTAGGTTTGTATCAACTTAAGTTTTGAAAAGTTCAAGCGGTGACTTGATTAAAAAAGATAAGATCTTGAGGGGTGGATGTGGAAAGGATGTTTTCTCTTGTGAATCTAGAACCAGGGGTAACTGTATAAAAATAAGAGTCTGCCTATTTAAAGCAGAGATGAGGAGCCGTGTTTTCTCTTGGGCGGAGAGGGGGTGCCGGGGGTGGGTGGGGGGGGGGGGGGGGGTGGTAGTGGTGGAGGGGCATTTTGGCGGTGGAGGGGAAGTGAATCTTTGGAACTTTCTTCATGAAAAGATGGTGGAAGCAGAGCCTTGGAATATTTTTAAGGCGGAGGTGGATAGATTCTTGGTAGACAAGGGGTGGATTTGAGATTATTATCAGTTCAGCCGGGATCTTATTTGAGTGGGAGAGAAGGTTCGAGGGGCCAAATGGCCTTCTCCTGCCCTTGTTCGTATATTTCTGTAACTGAGGTCCACTTCATGAGTAACCCATTCAAAACTCTTGGCCGCTTTTGAAAAAGGACATTTTATTGTTGATTTAAAAAAGTTACAAAATTTTGAGCGGTCAATTCCAAGCAGGCAATGATGGCTCAATACTGCCCATTAGTTCAGGCCCAAATTAATAAACTTCACTCGGAAAACTCATGGGAGTTGCTGTGAAAATTGGCATACTGATACTACGGGAATGCCACGCATTGGGCGCAATTGTTCAGAAAGATTGTGTGGTAGCTAACGGGAGTTGCCGCGAGCTTCCCACCGCTCTGCCAAGCGAGGCCGGCAACTCTATTCACCATCAATTGGTCCACTTAACGGGTCCCCACGGGCTTCCCGCCAAAAATGAAGGCTCGCCAGCTGATTATCGGGACACGCTTACCAGCTCTTCGATAACAAGGTTGAGCAGCATTTAAACAGCTCCTGCACAGTCAGCCCCACTCAGCCCACAGCTATGCACCCAAGAAGACCCGCAGGATTCGGCGATGGAGGCCCTGGGGATGTTCCGAGACATGGTGGAGGCCAGGAGATATGTCCTGTTCCGAGGGTCCAGGAGGGTCAGCAATTTTCCAGTTTTCGGCCTCTCACGCTATTCACCGGCCTCGTTTCATTCGAGCGAAAGCGCAATGAGGCTCGAGAATCGCACCCATTGAAAATAATGGTGAAACATGTAGGGGCAGTGTTCTCCGGACTCCCAGCCAAGGGTTTCCTGGCAACGGGAGGGGGTGCGCCATTCGCAGGTGGCAGGATTCTTTGCTCCTGCCACAATGAGAATTTCCATTCAAACCACCCCATGCTGCCAGGAAATCAGCAGGTGGGGGTGTGCTACCAGCAGGAACAGAGAATCCCGCCACTAGCAAACGACCGGAGAATCCCGGCCATAGATTAGGTTCAGGAGAACAAACTTTACTCTGGAGCTAACAATGTTATAGCTGAATAAAAGCAAGTTACTGCGGATGCTGGAACCTGAAACCAAAAGAGGAACTGCTGGAAAATCTCAGCAGGTCTGGCAGATTCTGTAAGGAAGAAAAGAGCCATCGTTCCGAGTCCATATTGTGGTGTTCTTTGTGTTGCTAAATTCAGGATAGTTGGCATAGTGTTCACAAAGCCCATAAAATAGCTTTAACTTGAACAAAGCTCAGTTTATTAACACTACTAATTTGGATTCGACAAGTACTCCTAAATAATATACAGTTGATAATTAACATATAATCTACACTCATCTACAACTAATCTCTACACTATTATAAACTATGATCTGCTCTCACTCACACTATCTTTCTTTCAGTCTGTGCTCTAGCTATCTCCTTCACTTCTCTCCCCACAAGCCTTAGCATCAATATCATATATACTTGTAACTCTAGCTCTCTCTAGTGGCTGATCTAGACATTTCATTAACCGTTGCAGTTCTCATATTTATGATAATACCACACAGATGACCCTTTGTCAAAGCTTTGACAAAGGGTAATCTGGACTCAAAATGTTAACTCTTTTCTCTCCTTACAGATGCTGCCAGACCTGATGAGATTTTCCAGCATGTTCTCTTTTGGTTTATGCTATAGCTGAATCCTTAAAGTTAACAATAGCTGCTCCAAGTGGAAAGTATTCCATTCCTCAACAATAGCTTGCCAATCATAAAAAGAAAGTCATTTAAGCACTCATAAGATATGTTATTGGAAGTCCAGCCCTTCAATTCATCCATCAACTTTAATTTCTCTGGCCCTATTTTCACTATCTCGAAAAGCAAATATTTCCACAGAAGTATGTGCTTTTAACGAAAACCCATACCTTTAAATGGTCAACTAATTTTTAAATTGAGGAAAAGGAAAATACTTCAGATGCTAGAAATCTGAAATAAAACAGAAAATACTCAAACACTCAACAGGTCAAGCAGCATCTGTGGGGAGAGAAACAGAATTAATGGGCTGGATTTCACCAGGGCCCCAGGAGGGCAGCACGGTAGCATAGTGGTTAGCACAATTGCTTCACAGCTCCAGGGTCCCAGGTTCGATTGTGCGTGGGTTTCCTCCGGGTGCTCCGGTTTCCTCCCACAGTCCAAAGATGTGCAGGTTAGGTGGATTGGCCATGATCAATTGCCCTTAGTGTCCAAAATTGCCCTTAGTGTTGGGTGGGGTTACTGGGTTATGGGGATAGGGTGGAGGTGTGGGCTTCGGTTGGGTCCTCTTTCCAAGAGCCGGTGCAGACTCGGTGGGCCGGATGGCCTCCTTCTGCACTGTAACTTCTATGAAACAGAGTTGGAGACAGGAAGGCCAAGAACAACCGCAGTATTTTGCTTTTACTTACTGTGAATGTTGATTTATTTTTAAATAGTAATTTTGACCTTTAACTATCTTTCCTATTTTCTTAAAGAGATGAGATGCTGGAAATTAACATTTATTCCATCATCATCTTGTCAGGAGAAGGAGATAATAGATGTAAACCTTTCATCTGGTTATACTTCTGGCTAGAGGTCAACATTATTAACTTGCTTATTCTTTCTTGGGAATGTGATGACCTCTTGCGTGTATCAACAGGTTTCATTTTTATTTCATTTTTTTCAGCATTTAAATTCTTTTAATTTAAATTCTTTTCATTTACTGAAATGGCCTCCTACAACACTAGAGATTTTATGATTCTTTGATTCTATAAAGCAGTAATTAAATATGTTTTACTTATCCTAATACCGGATCGTCCATATTGCCACACTACTTCTTGATGTTGTAAACTGTTGGGGCACCCATATCATATGCGTCAGACAATTTTCACTGAAGTAATAAATGCTATAATTGGCGACCGCCGGTTAGCTAACTAACAATGGAGGGCTTATTAAGTATTCCAAACTATATACAGATCACTTTAAACAATGTCTTCATTCTCAGCACTAAGATCACAATTGCTGCGAAAGCCCGCGCTCTGCATCGAGATCCCCTAGCTCGTTCCCTATTGGTCGATCAGGTCACATGATCCTTCCAACGTACACCCACTTAAAGAGGCTAGCTACTACATCACTCCCCCAAGCCCCTTATTATATAGTACATTAGTAACTTGTACAACTTTCAAAACATTAACAATAATCAACAATTTTTAATACAGCTTATCAGAAACCCATTCTGTCAGGGGACTTTCTTTTACTCTGGGTTCGATGTAGCTCAACTGGTTGAGGGTCCGCTGCAGAGATAGCTTCTGCTGGACCTGCTTCACTGGAACTCTCTCTTGGTAGCAGCACATCATCGCTTTGCACTATTTTCTCGGTCTCAGTGGGAGCAGTATTTTGACCTGCCATTGGCGGATCAGACACTTCACTCCTTGGACAAATAACAACACTACTCACTGACACAACTGGATCAGGCAGTAGCACTGGACCATGGGATGGCTCCTGTCTCCCTAAATGTGTTTCTTCAAAAACTTATCCTGCACTTTCACTGCATAGGACAGTTTACCCGTCTTGACCATCGCAACTCCTGGGACCAAACTTGGTCCACTTCCAAAATTCTTTACAAAGACTTGATCATTTATCCCAAATACTCTTTCTGCATTGGTCTTTTCTGGCAACTCTGCCTTGTCTCCACCCTCCCCACCAAATTTAGAACTACCAGGCTCAACCTGGTTCTCACGGATCGGCCCATCAGCAGCTCAGCTGGCGCTATGCCAGTAGTGGTACGGGGTGGTTCTGTAAGCTAACAGGAACTGTGCTGTCTTGGTTCTGAGTGACGCAGGTCATTGCTTCTTCAGACCAGCCTTGAAGGTCTGAACTGTGCATTCAGCCAACCCATTTGAAGAAGGGTGATATGGTGCAGTCCAGATACGTTTTATTCCATTTAGGATCATGAACTTCTGGAATTCCGCACTTGTGAACGCTGTTCCATTGTCTAAGACAAGCACTTCTGGTACACCATGGGTGGTGAAACATTGGAACATTGGTGAAGTTTCTCAGCTGTGGTGTAGGAAGTTGTGGACGTCATTTCAAATATCTCCAACCATTTTCAATGGGCGTCCATTAGCAATAGGAACATACCATGAATGGGCCAACATAATCAACGTGAACCTTGACCCATGGGCAACCCAGCCATCCCCAGGGGTGCAAGGGAGCTGCAGCTGGCAACTTCTGGTACAACTGACATTGGTAGCATTGCCAATATAGAAACAGTTGTGAGACATCGATGCCAGGCCACCAAACATGGCTTCTCGCTAAAATGTTAATCTTGGACCCTCGGAAGGGGACGGGTCCGGACGAGGTCCTTGGTTGTGCACTCAGATCCTGCGCAGACAAACTGGCAGATGTGTTCATGGACATCTCCAACCTCTTCCTACTCTGTTCCGGGTCCCCATCTTCTTCAAGAAGCAGTAGCATAGTGGTTAGCACAATTGCTTCACAGCTCCAGGGTCCCAGGTTCGATTCCCGGCTTGGGTCACTGCCTGTGTGGAGTCTGCATGTTCTCCCCGTGAGTGCGTGGGATTCCTCCGGGTGCTCCGGTTTCCTCCCACAGTCCAAAGATGTGCAGGTTAGGTCGATAGATGATGATAAATTGCCCTCAGTATCCAGAAACGTTAGGTGGGGTTGCTGGGTTACGGGGATAGGGTGGATGTGTGGGCTTAAGTGGGGTGCTCTTTCCTAAGGGCTGGTGCAGACTCAGTGGGCGAAATGGCCCCTTCTGCACTGTAAATTAGATGAAGACCACCATCATACCGGTGTCAAAGAAGAACCAGGCATCGTACCTCAATGACTATCATCCGATGGCCTTGACATTGATTGTAATGAAGTACTTCGAGAGGTTGGTCATGAGGCACATTAACTCCATACTCCCAGAATGCCTAGATCAAGTGCAATTCGCAAACTGCCGCAACCGGTCCACAGCAGACGCCATCACCCTGGCCCTACACTGATCCCTGGAGCATCTTGACAATAAAGACTCCTACATCAGACTCCGATTTATTGACTACAGCTCTGCCTTCAACACCATAATCCCAGCCAAACTCATATCAAAGCTCCAAAACCTAGGACTTGGCTCCTCCATCTGCAACTGAATCCTCGACTTTCTCACCCATAGAGCACAATCAGTAAGGATAAACAACAACACCTCCTCCACAATAGTCCTCAATACCGGGGCCCCGCAAGGCTGCAAACTTAGCCCCCTACTATACTCCCTATACACACATGACTGCGTGGCTAAATTTGGCTCCAACTGCATCTACAAGTTTGCCTACGATATGACCGTAGTGAGTCAGAATACAGGAGGCAGATAGAGAACCTCATGGAGTGATGTAATGACAACAATCCCTCCCTCAATGCCAGCAAAACTAAAGAGCTTCAGGAAGCAAAGTATTGTACATAACCCTGCCTGCATTAATGGGGCCGAGGTGGAGATGGTTGACAGCTTCAAATTCCTAGTTGTGCACATCAGCAAAAATCTATCCTGGTCCACTCACTGACGCTATGACCAAGAAAGCACAACAGCACCTATACTTCCTCAGGAAACTAAGGAAATTCGGCATGTCCTCATTCACTCTTACCAACTTTTACAGGTGCACCATAGAAAGCACCCTATCTGGCTCCATTACAGCCTGGTATGGCAACTGCTCAGCCCAAGAGCGGAAGAAACTACAGAGAGTTGTGAACACAGCCCAGTCCATCACGCAAACCCAGCTCCCATCCATTGACTCTATGTACACCTCCCGCTGCCTTAGGAAAGCAAGCAACATAATCAAAGACCTCTCCTACACAGCTTAGTCACTCTTCCAACTTCTTCCACCAGACAGGAGATACAAAAGTCTCAGAGCACGCACTAACAGATTCACAAATAGCTTCTTCCCCGCTGTTACCAGACTCCGAAACAATGCTCTTATGGACTGATCTGATCTCGTCACACATCTTCTCTATCGAGTAATACTACACTCCTGTATGCTTCACCCGATGCACGTGTCTATGTGTTTACGTTGTGTATTTTATGTTTGTCCTATTATGTACTTTATTTTCATGTACAGAATGATCTGGCTGAGCTGCATGCAGAACAATACTTTTCACTGTACCTCGGTACACGTGACAATAAACAAATCCAATCAATCCAATCTAATCCCTGGCAGCATGAGGCAGCAGTGCTAACCACTGCACCACCAAGCTACCCTTCCAGCGCCTTTTTAAAAGTTGCCTCCGATTCAACTAACAATTTTCCCTGTATAGCTGCATTGCTTACACCACATACCAATCAGTCTCTTAACTTGTCACTTAACACTGACCCAAAATAGCAATGCTCCGCGATTTGTTTTAGCCTTGCTACCAAGGCCACAATGGTCTCCCATGGGCTTCTTCCCGTGGAGGTAAATTTGTACCTTTATAATATTACTGAGGGCTTAGGGTGGTAATGCCCCTTTGATAGCTCAACGAGCTCAGCAAATATCTTCCTGTCCGGATCACCCGGGGACGTTAAGCTCTGGTTTCCTCCCACATGTCCCGAAAGATGTGCTGTTAGGTAATTTGGACATTCTGAATTTTTCCGCAGTGTACCCGAACATGCGCCAAGGTGTGGCGGCTAGGAGATTTTCACAGTAACTTAATTGCAGTGTTATACGTCTTTGTTCCACATGCAATATAACTTTCTTCTTACCCCCCCCCCCCCCGCCCCCTCTATTCCATTAGCCCGGGAAAAAATATTCGAAACACTCCACACACTGTACCCTCTCTTCTGTACTCGCAGAAAAAGGTTCTAATTTTCCGAAGAGGGACATGACTACATTTCACTGTTTTACAGGTTGGACTCAATTGGACTTGTTCTGCAACTCTTGCCACCAAGCTTGCATTCAAAATCCTTTCTTCGGTGCAATCTAAGTCGCTGTTGTTTTAGCTCATCACCAATGTAGGAAATGCAAGAATTGGCAACCACCAGTTAGCTAATTAACAACAATGGATTTATTAATTATTCCAAAATACAGACAGAGGACTATAAACGATGTTGTCATTCTCAGCACTAGGATCGCAATTGGCTGAAAAGACTTGCGCTCTGCACCGAGATTCCAATGCGCATTCCCCGTTGGTTGATCATGTCACATGATCCTTCGAGCACATCCCCTTAAAGGGGCTGCTACAACAATCCTAATCTCGTTTCTTTTTTTTCCAATTAAGGGACAATTTAGATTGGCCAATCCACCTACCCTGCACATCTTTAGGTTGTGGGGGGTGAGACCCACGCAGACACGGGGAGAATGTGCAACTAATCTAGTTTATTTATGATTTTCCCATTTTCTGAACTATACCCTGGCAATGATTGGGTCTGTTTAAAAGAACCAATGCAAGTTTGGAGGAGTGAGAGATGAGAAATAGCCTGATAAAGAGAGACCGATCGAGGGAAAGAGAGAGAGAAACAGCACGGAGAAAGATATTGAGTGGTTTTGCAACCTCGCGCTGGATTTTTCCACACTCCACAGTCACCACTTCGGGTGAGTTGGTGCATTCCCAATTTGTTGTAGTATCCAAACGGCCAAGTTATGAGTCGATGTGCGTACTCAAAATATTTCAGGGAAACTGGTGTTTCAGGACTGGAACGGTCTTGGTGTTTGAATTTTGCAGGCTTGATGTTTTGCAAAGTCATGTGATTAGGCTTGTTGCTTCATTAGTGGGTAATTCATAAATTAGAAAATGAGTATAATCTGGACACAAGCAAAAGCGACATGAGGAAAGCTTTTTCACCAAGTGAGTGTTTAAAGACTGGAATGCATTTCCTGAGAGTGATGTGCAGGCTGGTTCAATTGAAGCATCCAAAAGGGAGTTAGACTGGTATCTCAAAATGAAGAGAATGCAGTGTTCCAACGAGAAGGCAGGAGAATGGCACAAAGTGAATTGCTCATTTGGAGGGCCAGCACAGACACAGAGGGCCAAATGGCCTCCTCCTGTATTATAATAATTCTGTGATTCTGAGAATGTAAGTGGTAATATATTGAGTGGGATGCAAGAACCGAAAAACATATCGGTATATGTTTACAGATCTTTGAAGGTGGCAGGGTAGTTTAATAAGACAGTTAAGAAAACATACGAGATGCTCGGTTTTGTAAATAGGGGCATTGCACACAAAAGGAAGGAAATTATGCTAAACCTTTGCAAATCTCTGGTTAGATCTCAGCTAGAGTACTGCGTATAATTCTGAGTGCCACACATCAGGAGTGGTGTCAGGGCACTAGAGAAGGCACAGAGAAGATTTAGTGGGTGTTGTGAAAACATGCTTTATATCAAAAAATGATTTTTGAATTCACCGTCTGAAACCCCCAACTGATTTTCTTCAGGAAGATTAAATCCACATTCCAGTGATGTGGGATCACAGTCAAAGATGTCTGCACATTTTCATCACTGTATTTTCCACAATCCAAACCATTGAAATGGAGATAACTTATCTGCAAAGCTGTGCCAGGAAATATGGCCTTCGAGGACTATGAATGGGGGCCATATCCTATCCCATTAACTAAACATCCAGCCAATCACCTGGGCACTCAAATAGGTGGAGACAAACCATTAGACATAATCACTTGGACAATGGGACTGTGGCTGAGTGAGTAATTTCCAGTCATTATCTACTCAAGGTAATTGGAATACACTAGCCATGACCATATTTATATTACTGGACAGCTGTTGAGAGAGAGAGCACAATCTGACAAGCAACTGTGTTCTTTTTTAGAAAAGAACCAGCAACTAAGAAGTTGAAATGGGGATCCTAAGTTAGTTCCCTGTTGCTCTCTCTATCAAAACTCGCAAGTTTTCAATCCTTCCTGCGGTGCACGGTGACACGATGGTTAGCACTGCTCCTTCACAGCACCAAGGACCCGGTTCGATTTCTGAACTTGGCTCACTGTCTGTGTGGGGTTTGCACGTTCTCCCCGTGTCTGTGTGGGTTTCCTCCGGATTCTCCGGTGTCCTCCAACAGTCGAACGATGTGTAGGTTAGGTGGATTGGCCATGCTAAATTATCCCTTAGTGTCCAAATGTTAGATGGGGTACCGGGATAAGGAGGGGGAGTGAGCCTAGTTAATGTGCTCTTTTGGAGGGTCAGTGCAGACTCGATAGGCTGAATCGCCTACTTCCGCATTGTAGGGATTTTATGGATTCTATGATCTATGACCATCAAGGTGCCACAGACCGATTTTAAGAAGAACTCAACCAACCCTGCCGTCTCCAGATGGACAGATATATCGTTCATCCACAAGCTTAATCTGCCTAAGATTTGATAGCAGCAGGATCACCAAGTTTAGCCTGAAGTCAGCCGACCAACCTTCAGGATCTGAAAACCGTTTGAATTTTACTGGACTCTAAATTACTTGATCTAACTTCCCACTCTGTAATCTATTTGTGTGTGAACTTCAAGTGCGTGTGCGGATGTGAAAGTCAGAGTGTTTTTTTAATTCTCTTTCTTAGTCTGGATTAAATAGAATTTGTTTAAAAATCTTCTTACTTTTTAAAAACTCAAGATAACCAGTCTGGTTGTGTCTTTTAAGGTCACAGCATGTAAACAGTTAAATACTCACAGAATTGACAAGTATATCTTTTTTGGAAAAAACCCAGTGAGGCAGTCAAACAAGGAGTGGGAAAAGAGGGGACAAATTAGACCCTTTCTCATTTGATCAGAGACGCAGGGATGAGGGGGTTCTGTGGCATGGAGAGACTGGTGAAGCGGAGAATGTTATGGGAGAGCTCATAGATGTATTCAAAATCATGAAAGGTTTTGACAGAGCAAGTAGGGAGAAGCCATTTCTTCTCGCAAGCCACAGGTCATAAATGTAAAATTATCGGCAAAAGAACTAGAAGGGAAATTAAGAGAAATGCAGTCACAAGACGTGTTAAATCTGGAATGCACTGCTAAAAGATTGGTGGAACCAGACTCCATAGGAACTTTCAAAAGCAATTGTAAATGTACTTGAGGAGGAATAATCTGAAGAGTTATGGGAAAAATGCTGGAGTGTGAGATTACCGGTGGCACAGTGGACAGCAGTGGACAGGTTAGGTGGATTGGCCATGATCAATGTGCGGAGTTACGGGGCTGCTTTGGAGACTCGGCGCAGACTCGATGGGCCAAGTGGTCGTCTACTGTACTGTAGGGATTCTTTGGACAACACTTTCAAAGTACTCACACAGGATCCGAGGTGAGCTGGCAAGATGGATACAGAACTGGCTAGGTCATAGAAGGCAGAGAGGAGCAATGGAAGGGTGCTTTTCTGATTGGAGGGCTGTGACTAGTGGTGTTCTGCAGGGATCAGTGCTGGGACCTTTGCTGTTCGTAGTATATATAAATGATTTGGAGGAAAATGTAACTGGTTTGATTAGTAAGTTTGCGGACGACACAAAGGTTGGTGGAATTGCGGAGAGCGATGAGGACAGTCAGAGGATACAGCAGGATTTAGACCATTTGGAGACTTAGGCGGCGAGATGGCAGATGGAGTTTAATTCGGACAAATGAGAGGTGATGCATTTTGGAAGGTCTAATACAGGCAGGGAATATACAGTGAATGGTAGAACCCTCAAGAGTATTGACAGTCAGAGAAATCTTGGTGTACAGGTCCACAGGTCACTGAAAAGGGCAACACAGGTGGAGAAAGTAGTCAAGAAGGCATACGGCATGCTTGCCTTCATTGGCCGGGGCATTGAGTATAAGAATTGGCAAGTCATGTTGCAGCTGTATAGAACCTTAGTTAGGCCACACTTGGAGTATAGTGTTCAATTCTGGTCGCCACACTACCAGAAGGATGTGGAGGCTTTAGAGAGGGTGCAGAAGAGATTTACCAGGATGTTGCCTGGTATGGAGGGCATTAGCTATGAGCAGAGGTTGAATAAACTTGATTTGTTCTCACTGGAACGAAGAAGGTTGAGGGGCGACCTGATAGAGGTCTACAAAATTATGAGGGGCATAGACAGAGTGGATAGTCAGAGACTTTTTCCCAGGGTAAAGGGGTCAATTACTAGGGGGCATAGGTATAAGGTGCGAGGGGCAAGGTTTAGAGGAGATGTGCGAGGCACGATTTTTACACAGAGGGTAGTGGGTGCCTGGAACTCGCTGCTGGAAGAGGTGGTGGAAGCAGGGACGGTAGTGACGTTTAAATGACATCTTGACAAATACATGAATAGGATGGGAATAGAGGGATACGGACCCTGGAAGTGTAGAAGATTTTAGTTTAGACGGGCAGGCTTGGAGGGCCGAAGGGCCTGTTCCTGTGCTGTACTTTTCTTTGTTCTTTGTTCTAGCAGAGGCACAACAGCCCAAATGGCCTCCTGGAAGATTCTATGATCTGTTTGTATTCAGGACTGAAGGGATGTCAATTGATGAGAAAATGTACCTAAACATTGTATTCATCTACCCACCTCACAAAAGCAAACCATTAGATACTTCTGGATGTAGGGCATGAATAGATGACGTGTTCTTTTTTCAGTGAGCCAATTCCCAATCTTCCATAACCAATGAATCTCAAATTGCAGGCCAACAAAACATGTTGTATCACGTATATAAACATACACGTATTATATAAAGTTACGTAGAAGTAATTAAGTATGAAACATTTTAAAAATTCATTCTTGGAATGTGGGATGTCGCTGGATATGTCAGCCTGTGATGCCCATCCCTAACTACCTTCATGGAGGTAGGAGGTAAGTTGCCTTCTTGAACCGCTGCAGTCCATGTGGTGTAGGTACACCCACAGTGCTGTTAGGGAGAGAGTTCCAGGATTTTGGGGGCCGGTTTAGTTCACTTGGCTAGACAGCTGGTTCATGATTGATGCAGAGCAAGGCCAGCAGCATGAGTTAATTTCCCGCACCGGCTGAGGTTATTCATGAAAGCTTCCACCTTCTCAAACTTGCCCCTCGCCTGAGGTGTGGTGATCATCAGGTTAAATCACCAATGGTCAGCTCTCCACCCCAAAGGGGAAAGTAGCCTATTGCCATCTGGGACTATAGCGACTTTACCTCACATCACCTGCCAGGATTTTGACCCAACAGCAGTGAAGGGACGATAATATATTTCTAATTCTGTAATCAAATCCATTCCTCAAACTACTTTTAGATCAAATAATTTGACAAAATTCTTAAGAACAAATAAAAAGGTGAGGGAGAAGATCTATTC
The DNA here is from genome assembly GCF_047496885.1 of Scyliorhinus torazame. Classification (NCBI taxonomy): domain Eukaryota; kingdom Metazoa; phylum Chordata; class Chondrichthyes; order Carcharhiniformes; family Scyliorhinidae; genus Scyliorhinus; species Scyliorhinus torazame. The sequence continues at coordinate 56,634,047 of NC_092718.1, read as the reverse complement.
TGGATACAGTATCATGCCAATGCAACACGATGAGGAAAACATGTTCTTGGGTTGGGTTTTTAACTAACATAATTATTGTCTGCCAATGATGCCCAATCAAGCCATGATCAGTTGCGAACTTGTTAAAAGAAAAGGGGGCTTTTAAATTGCGAAAACCACTTACCAACATTGAACCTTGTCGAAGGTTCCATGTGGCCAAAATGCTCTGGGAGGCCAATTCAACACCTAAAGGGTTAATCATCTTTAACTGCCAGTGCAGGTTAGATGTGCAGTTAAGGTGGGGTTATAGGGATAGGGCGGGGAGTGGGCCTAGGTAGGGTCGGTGCAGACCTGATGGGCTGAATGGCCCAATCGTTCATAGGGACTCTATGAACGAATCTTCTAATCCACCTGACACGCGAAGGGAGATATGTAGCTGCAAACATCTGAATGCAGATACTTAAACTTGGTATTATTTCCCCATAATTGCATTAATCAATGTTATTCCCTCACTCTATATTACAAGATATATGGGGCAGTTACTTTATCAATAACGGAAGCCTGAACCGGTAAAGAATAAATAAATCTTCCCAGGTGGCTTTCGAAGAACAGCAAAGGCGAAAGTAGGAAAGGGGAAATCTGAAAGGTGTTTGACAGAGGTTTATGATTTATGAGGTACTTAAAATAGAGAAAACACTCTGTAACTTTGAGGGGAAAAAAAGCTCTTTTCACTTCAAAGTTTCTAGTTCACGACACATGCAATAGAATACGCGAGAGGAGAGTGAGTGCGCGGGGTGTCACACCTTTTAATTATATGTCATTGCCACACATTTAAACGCACATTTACCTTCAGCCGGGGTCATGAATTTTTACAAGGTTGGGCTGTGGGATTTTTGTCAGGTTTTTTGTTGCCTATCCTGTGAGCGCCCTCTGCCGCTAAAATCCACCGCCACAGTCCCTGGGAGGGAACAGTCAATTCTCTCCAACAAGGTGAGTCCAATAAAAATATGCGGATCTGGACACACCAGGAATTATATTTCTGTTTAATAGGTGTGCGTGTTATTTTGGAGAAGGTGGGTATTACCTTGGCAGGTGACTGGTGACAGTACCCCCCCTTCCTGACCCAAGCCCTGGTTGAACAAGGGTCAGGATCACTCACCCACCTCGATGTTATCAGGTGTATGCCCAACATCAACAAAGGTCACTGTCGGGTGAGTAGGCGGGGGGGGGGGGGGGGTGGCAGGAGTTCTGTCCAACTGTACAATTGCTGAAGTGCAATAGATCACACAGGCTGCAAGACGTCTGAAGCACTTCAACCATCTGAATGAGGGCATCCGTGACACACTATCCAATACTATACCCAAGCCAGTAGAGGTACTACAATGACAAGTTGCATTTATATAGTGCTTGCAATGGAGTAGAATACACTTCGGGCGCTATTCTCCCCCCGTACGCCGGGTGGGAGAATTGCCGGGACGCCGCGCGAATCGCGCCACGCCACCCCGACCCCAGCACGCGATTCTCCCACCCCCCGGAAACCAGCGGTACGCGATTTGCACCGGTCCGCTCGGAGAACCGGCGAGCGGCGATTCTCCATCCGGATGAGCCGAGCGGCTATACGACACGAAAGGTTCCCGCCGGCGCCATCCACCCCTGGTCGCTGCTGGCAGGAACTCTGCGGGAACGCTGGGGGGGGGGGGGGGGGGGGGGTGGGGGGGGGGCCCTGTGTGGGGGGAGGGGGATCCTTCACCGGGGTGGCCTCCGTTGGGGTCTGGCCCACGATCAGGGGCCACCGATCGGCGGGCCGGCCTCTCTCCCCCGCCCCCCCCCCCCCCCGGGCCTACCTCTTTCCGTGCGCGGCCCCAGAACACCTGCCCCATGTTGGTGAGGGGCCGGCGTGGGTAAGACGTTCCCTGCGCATGCGCAGGATGGCGCAGCCTAACTGTGCATGCGCAGGATTGAGCTGCCCCAACTGCGCATGCGTGGGTTGGCGCAGTGCGCTGGAATGGCGTGAATAGGTCATGTCTGGGCCCTGTTTGCGCCGCCGTGAAACGCAACGGCGTTCACAACGGCACGAACACTTGGCCTCAATATCGGAGAATCGCCCCCAGTATGCGAGTATTATCGAAGGTTTGGCACCGAAACAGAGAAAGAGGGATTGGGTCAGGTGAGAAGAAGCTTGGGGAAAGATGTTGGTTCCTGGAATGTCTTAAGAAAGTGAAGAAATTTATTGAGGAGTTCAAGAGGTCAGGACTTTAGGCAGCTGAAAGCAAAGTCCGCAATGGCAGAATTATTAAAATGGAGAATGTGCAAGAGGCCAGAATGGAGGAATGCAAACATTATTGAGGAGATCTAGCAGATCCCACAATTCATTTATAGCATTTTTCATTAAAATAAATTAACTTACGGGATGTGGCATCGGAGGCTAGGCCATTCATAATTGCCCTTGAGAAGATAGTGGTGAGCTGCCTTCCTGAACCGCTGCAGTCTAAAAGGTGCAGATACACCCACGGTGCTGTTACCGAGGAAGTTCCAAGATTTTGAACCAGTGAAGGAATGGCGCTATATTTCCAAGTCAAGCTACTGAGTGGCTTGGAGTGGAGCTTCCAAGTGGTAGAGCTCCCATGTGTCTGCTGCCCTTGTCCTATATGGTAGTGGTTGCAGTTTGGAAGGTGCTGTCTAAGGAGCCTTGGTGAGTTCCTGCAGGACATCTTGCAAATGGTACACACTGCTCCAACTGTACATTCGCGGTGGAGAGAGTGGATGTTTAAAGTGGTGGAGGAGGGGAGGAGGGGGAGCAATCAAGTGGGCTGCTTTGTCCCGGATGATGCCGAGTTCCTTGAGTGTTTTTGGAGATGCACTGGTACAGGCAAATAGGGAATATTCCATCTCACTCCTGACTTGTGACTTGTAGATGGTGGACAGGCTTTGGGGAGTCAGGACGTGAGTTTCCTGCTTCAGGATTCCTAGCTTCTGATCTGTTCTTGTGGCCACAGTATTTATGTGGTTAGTCCAGTTCAGTTTCTGGTCAATGGGAACCCCAGGCTTCTGACAGGTCTATCCTGAGGTCATTTTCCTCATATGGCATTTTCAACTTGTTGGCCTACAGGAGGTGAAAAGTATACAAATAAAACTGCGGGGCGGGATTCTCCGTCGTCAGATGCCAGAGTCAGGAAATGCGTTTGGGCAGAGTATCGGTTCTGGCACCGAAATCGTGGCCGGCGCTGATTTCATGCCAAATCGCAATTTCCAGCACCTCGACAGCGGCGTCAATGCATTTCAGAATGCATGTACAGTAAACACCGCTGATATATCATGATAGCACAGTGGTTAGCACTGTTCCTTCACAGTTCCAGGGAACCAGGTTCGATTCCCAGCTTGGATCACTGTCTGTGCGGAGTTTGCACGTTCTCCCTGTGTCTGCGCGGGTTTTCTCCGGGTGCTCCGGTTTACTCCCACAAATCCTGAAATACATGCTTGTTAGGTGAATTGAACATTCTGAATTCTCCCTCAGTGTACCCGAACAGGCGTCGGAGTGTGGCGACTGGGGGATTTTCACAGTAACTTCATTGCTGTGTTAATGTAAGCCTACTTGTGACACTAATAATTGCTATTATTAGCGGGCCTGACCCGGTATTCTCTGGGGCCTCCGCGATTCTCCGCCTCCAATGGGCTGAATTCCCGATGGCGAGGTTTTCCTTATGCTTTTAAAAATCGTGAATCTGGCGTCGTGGCTGATGATGAAAAGAGGGAAGGTAGGACTCAGAGAGACGTGACTGTGGGCTGCCAGGCCGGACACTGGCCGGGCTGGCTGTGGTGGGCCCTGCCAGGGCAGGGGGAGGGGGGAGGAGGGGGAGGTTGGTGAAGGGGGAACGGGCAGGGGCGACCCCCCATGGGACTGGGGCGGTGTCCAGGCACGGACCGTCATTGCCGCGGCCTGCAAGGCAGCCATCTTGCTGCGCATCCCACTGACCACCCATGTCATTGAAGTTATGTGGGATTGAAGACAAACATGGGCAAATTTGCATGCTTGTCATCAATTGTTGTTAAACAAAATCTTCTCGTGTTGAGTCTAAATGTTAATTCTGGATCTGTGTGCATTCAGCGACAATACACCCGGGAGGAATTTTAGGAACATGGACAAAAATAGAAGAACAATCTCTTACTACGGACAAATACTTTGTTTCTTTTCACATCAATGCATAAATCATAAATGATATGCAAGACATATGAGGCCAGACTTGCTATGACAGAGCACCCATGGCATTTTCCATTTGTTAGATTTGCTCCCGGAACCTTCATCACAGTTTTTATCACCCATTATACCACTGAATGTGTGAACTCTGGGCATTTGGGCCCTGAGTGAGAAGAGAAACCAGCAGGGCACCTCCTCAACAAAGGATTGGGAAATACACAGTGGAAGAACGGAGCTGTATGAATTAATCAAGGTGAATTCAATGTCAAATCAAGTGCAGAAAGAGAGTTATTGAAAGGAGGGGAAAGAAATTTGCCTTCTGGGAGAGAGAATAAAAGGGAAAGAAAAGTTTTTTTTAAAAGTATAATCTCCCATAACAACTCATATGATGGAGTAATCATTCACTTTTAGTGCCAATGAGCTAGAGTGGTCGTCATTACCACTTCTTACACCATTTAAAGGATACATACCCTTGTCATTACTAGCCCTAAATGCCTGAGTTTAGTTTATATCTACTGTACCGGTGGCGCAGTGATTAGCACTGCTGCCTCACGATGCTGACAACCCGGGTTCGATCCTGACCCGGATCACTGTCTGTGTGGAGTTTGCGCGTTCTCCCCATGTCTGTGTGGGTCTCACCCCCATAACCCGAAGATGTGCAGGATAGGTGGATTGGCCACACTAAATAAAAATGTTAAAAATTCTACTGTGCCTGTACAGTGACTTCACAAAATATAATGTATGTCAATGAGGCAGTTAGAAACAGTTTTCGCAAAGCTGAGGCAGAGCAGACCAACTGGGATAACAACACTTGGCTATTTATATGTAACTGCCATTCTGCCCCACACCTACACTGCTGTGTACCATTTACAAATAAATATCACTGAACACCATTAACCTCACCATTATCTGGATCAGAATATCTGGCCCGTCATTTTCAATTTATTCTTGGGAAGTGCGAAAGCTGTTATTTATTTGTCCCTAAATGACCTGAAAAAGTCCCTTTTTCGTAGGTGAACTGTGTAGCTCCTAAGCCGCTTCAAAGAGCATTAAGAGACAATGTGTCATGTGTAGATCAGACTGGATATGGGTGGCAGGTTCATTCCATTGGTACTTGTGGTCTGCTGGGTTTTTTAATAACCAACTTGTGTGAGCTCACAAATTCATTGAAATCAATTAAACAAGAGGTCCTGTTGGTAATTAAACATCATTCCTATGCTGCTAAGTACTGCGCTACCATGTCTATCCAGCACCTCTGTACTAGTACAAATCATGAGGCTTCTGTGCTCTCTCTCTCTACCGTGGGCGGTACGGTAGCACAGTGGTTAGCACTGCTGCCTCACAGCACCCGGGACCCAGGTTCAATTCCGTTCAGTGTGGAGTTTGCACATTCTCCCCGTGTATGTGTGTTTCCTCCGGGTGCTCCGGTTTCCTCCCACAGTCCAAAGATGTACGGGATAGGTGGATTGCTCTGCCATGCTAAATTTCCCCTTCGTGTCCAGGGATGTGAAGGTTAGATTATGGGGTTGCAGGAATAGGGTGGGATATGAATCGGTGCAGACTCGATGGGCCAAATGGTTTCCTTCTGCACTGTAGGAATTCTATGAATAACTAGAGAAGTCAAAACATATGGGAATGCTTTCCAATGTATATTAATGACAATGATGCAAGAGCTGGCGATAAGCTTCAACCACCAAATTTTCCTTTCCCCATTTTCCACCTTTAAAAAAAGGAGTGAAAATTGAGACAAATTTTTTCGTTGAGAAAATGCAAAACAGCTCGTTATTTATTGCCTTGTCGGTAACCTTTCAGAAAGAGTTGGAGCAGGTTTCCACGAGGTAAAATGAAATGAAATGAAAATTGCTTGTTGTCACAAGTCGGCTTCAAATTAAGTTACTGTGAAAAGTCCCTAATCGCCACATTCCGCCGCCTGTTAGGGGAGATTGGTACGGGAATTGAACTGTGCTGCTGGCCTGCCTTGGTCTGCTTTCAAAGCCAGCGATTTAGCCCTGTGCTAAACCAGCCCCTGCAAGAACAACCAGGTAAGAATTTGCTTGCACCCTCCCCACCACACCCCACCCCCACCCTCCCCACCCCACCCCCACCCTCCTCGCAGTTGGAGTTCATTCAATAATGGAGCGGCTAAAGTCATTTGTAAAGCACCTGTCCAATGTGAATTTTCATACAATTGTTGCATCAATTGGTGCAGTGTTGCTGCTGGTAAGAATACATTGCCAGAGAATGTAAGCGTTACCAAGAAAGCAGCACACACCCCTCCAAATCCCATTGATCTTATGGGCATCTTGCAGCTGAACAGTCTGAACAAAAGGACACTTTGAACAGGTCAGCAATAAATTAGAGGAAAAAACTCCATGGCACATCCCAGCTGTATGTTTCATTCTCCTTCATCGAAAGTTGAAAAATCTCGATGTTTGAAGAATTAAAATATTTGGAGCACAAAGAAAGTACATTTTCTTATATCAACTACACAAAGATACCACAACATTTTTAAAAATTGCATTATAATTTACATTTTGTTTCTGATTTCAAAACTCAGATATTGATAATAGTAAAAAGAGTCAGATACTTTGGTTCTAATGCTTTGAGTCTATATGTCAGTCTTTCAAGATTTGGAAATGACCATATCAGTGGATTCAGAATTCGGGTTCATTTACTACTTTGCAGAGTTCAGTTGGCATCCTTGACCATTAATGACTTAGGTAAATGGCTGTTGGGACACTTGAGAGGCAGAATAACGAGCCTTTTGCAGATAAATTCTGATTCACTGAGTTTCTGCAGAATTGCTTCTTCCACTCACAAGCTGAAGCAATTAGCGTTTCTGTCTGGAACTATAAAAGAGACAAAAACATTTTTTAAAAATTCTGACTGGCTCCTTAAAGGGTGCAGAAGATCACATGATTTCTTTTTTTATTCATTTATGGGATGTGGGCATCGCTGGGCTGGGCCAGCATTTGTTGCCCATCCCTAATTGCCCATGAACTGAGTGGCATGCTTGGCCATTTAAGAACGGGGCAGTTAAGAGTCAATCGCATTGCTGTATGGGTCTGGAGTCACATGTAGGCCAGACTAGGTAAGGATGACATATTTCCTTCCCTAAAGAATATTAGTGGATCATATGGGTCTATACGACATTTGGCAATGGTTTCATGGGTATCATTAGACGCTTAATTCCAGATTTTTATTGAATCCAAATTTCACCATCTGCTATGGTGGGATTCGAACCCGGGTCCCAAGATAATTACCCAGGATCTCTGGATTACTAGTCCAGTGACAATACCACTACACAACTGCCTCCCCATGACTCTACGTAGCAGGATTCTCTGAAGCAGGAAGGGGAGTTTCTGGGCAAAACAGGTGACCCCTAATGTTGCGGATGCACCAGTTTTTCCAGCTCCGTGGTGCCTGTTGACACCAGAGGTCCACCTGTGGTAGTTAACATTTCCCAACAGACCCGCAAATCAGATCCCTCCCACTGACCTCATCGACGCCCGCTGGAGTAATGCTAGAACATATGATGCTGGCATTACCCCTGGAGCTACATCCAATAGGTCTTCAGAGCTGGTGTTGAAAACAGTAGGGAAATTGTTCTGATCCTGGCTTTCAATCTATGGGACTGATTTTACTGCGAGCTTTGCCCTTGCATGACTTTGAAATGGCCAATTCCATTGGACGTGAATTGGGCCTCATGTATTTGGAACGTTTTGAAGGAGAATCATATATTCTGTGTGTTGGCAGCCTTCAAAGGCCTGCAGTGAGATGGAATGCAGCCTCAAAAATGTGTTGATAACTTTTCCAAAGAAGTGGCTGGCAAGAACCAGCAGATGGGAAAAATGTGCAGACAGGAAATTGAATTTATGGGCAACTGTCAAAACTATCTCTAATACCAGGAGGCACTGAGAACAGATGTGCAAAAAGATAGCACACCTCATGAAAGATGCCATACATCAAGAAGAAGACTCAAGTTTGTGTGCCATGACTTGTTGCTGTCGGATGGGCACCTTCATTTCATTGTACGGGGTCCCTCAACTTATATCAAGATGATCCCTAATACAAGCAGCCAGATCTCCAGCTGATAGGCAGCACAGTAGTACAATGGTTAGCACTATTGCTTCACAGCACCAGGGTTCCAGGTTCAATTCCCGGCTTGGGTCACTGTCTGTGTGGGGTCTGCAAATTCTCCCTGTGTCTGCATGGCTTTCCTCCGGGTGCTCCGGTTTCCTCCCACATGTCCCGAAAGACGTTAGTAATTTGGACATTCTGAATTCTCCCTCAATGTACCTGAACAGGCGGCAGAATGTGACAACTAGGGGCTTTTCACAGTAACTTCATTGCAGGGTTAATGTAAGCCTACTTGTGACAATAATGATTATTATGATGTGGACAAATTCTGAGTGTGTTGAAGAGATGGACCTGGGGCGTTGTCATTTTCACTCTCATGATAGAAACACGATAGTTAGACATAACCCAAATCACATGACGACTGGCCAGGAAAGGTATAAAGTGGAGGGTCCTTGCCCAAAACTTGCAAGGCACGGAGAGAAGGGTGAATTGTTAAAAATATGTAATTTTTTTCTTGTGTTTTCGGCAGTCTGAGCCATTTCAAAATATATTTTTTGAGTTTGTGTTGAAACTTGAAAGGACGACTTTCGGCCAGAGGACGATGTCCGCATGGGTGGCACAATGGTTAGCACTGCTGCCTCACAGCACCTGGGACGTGGCTTCAATTCTGACCTTGGCTGACTATGTGGAGTTTGCACATTCTCACCGTGTCTGTGTGGGTCTCCTCCGAGTGCTCCGGTTTACTCCTATAGTCCAAAGATGTGCAGGGCAGCACGGTAGCATAGTGGATAGCACAATTGCTTCACAGCTCCAGGGTCCCAGGTTCGATTCCGGCTTGGGTCACTGTCTGTGCGGAGTCTGCACGTCCTCCCCGTGTGTGCGTGGGTTTCCTCCGGGTGCTCCGGTTTCCTCCCACAGTCCAAAGATGTGCAGGTTAGGTGGATTGGCCATGATAAATTGCCCTTAGTGTCCAAAATTGCCCTTAGTGTTGGATAGGGTTACTGGGTTATGGGGATAGGGTGGAGGTTTGGGCTTGGGTAGGGTGCTCTTTCCAAGAGCCGGTGCAGACTCGATGGGCCGAATGGCCTCCTTCTGCCCTGTAAATTCTATGATTATGATTATAGGTTAGGTGAATTGGCTATACTAAATTGCCCCTTAGTGCCCAAAGTTAGGCGAGATGACCGGGTTGGGGCAGGGGAGTGAGCCGAGGTCGGGTGCTCTTTCAGAGGGTTGGTGCAGACCTGATGGGCTGAATGGCCTCCTTCTGCACGGTGGGGATTCTATGGATTCTATGGATGTTTATGAGCTGCTTTAATGTTGAATTTGGACAATAGTCAATCATTTTGTATGGCTGTAGCAAATGACCACCTGTTCCAAATGTCAGTCACCGGAGATGCAATAGTGAGGAAATCCCTGGCATAATCCTGCCACAGCAGCTCAGTAAAAACTACTAATCCGCCACAAGCAAACGGAGACATTCTTTGGTCACTTAGGAATCTGAGGAAAAGAAAAATATTTTTGAGGTGTCAGGAAGGAACAATAAAATCTGTTGAATTTTAAACTAGTCCTAGTTTGCTTTCATGAACACAATGCAGGCTAGTGACAGGTGAATATTTAGGCCACCCCAAGATCACTATAAATATCAGAAGCCACACTCTCTGTGTGAGTAGCAGTGAACCTCACCAGGAGAGGTCTGCTAGCTTGGTATTCGTTTGCCAATTCTACTCGTGTTAATCTTTCATCCTTCTTTGAAATGTACTAAATTTATAATGCACTTCATTCTGACATTTTGGGCAAGGACCCCTCCACTTCATTCATTTCATGTTTCCACAGTGCTCATCGTCATGATCTATTTACCAGATGTGGAGACTAAACCACAAAGCCAAATGTACACTCAAAGCCTTGCACAAAACAATACAGATTTTAGTCGATTCAGAAGAACGTCAAGGCATTCAGTATCAGCAACCCTGCAGGTGTGAACTTTTATTTGTCTCACCTAACTTCACCATCCAACTGTGAAGTGTGCATTTAAACATTTAAACTGCCATTTCCATGAATAACAGTTGCAGAATTATTGCATATTTTATACTTCGCACAAGAGCTCTTAATTATCAACAAACCTGCGGATATGTGTGGAGATACTTTGAATTCAAATATCCATTTTAATCATCTAAAATGTTAATAAACATATTCTGACAGCCCCATCAGTTGTTCCAATTTGTGCTGAATGCAAAGTATTTACTTCTAAGTAAACTGCTGCCTTATTGTAAGATATTGAAATGGATGTCTTTACAGTGAAAATTGAATCCAATAAGACAATGTAGTGAAAGGTGATATTTTAGTACAAATGCAAGGAATAGTAAATAACAACGATATTTCTTAACAGTTGTGTAGGTCAAAAGGTTGATTACTGCGATGCTCCCTACTGTCAACTTCTGGATAAACCTGATATCAGTATGGCAACTGGCTGTGGATGATGGAAGGAATGTTGTTTTGACATCTGCATTGTTATCTCAAACTGCACAGGGAAAGCCGGAGAAAGCTTTTATTAAAGCACAGTAGCTTAGGCTTTATTAATAGGGGCATAGAGCATAAGGGCCAGGAGATTATGTTGAACATATTTAAGACACTCGCTCAGCCTCAGCTGGAGTATCGACTGCCAGCTCTGGGTGCCGCACTTTTGGAAAGATGCGGAGGCAGGGCAGAGAGTGCACAGCACAAAGTTTCACAAAAATGCTTCCAGGGGCATGGAATCTGTTATATGACAATGAAATTTTGCCAAGTGCTGGAAAATGGGATAAAAATACTTAGGTGGTTGTTTTTCAACATATATATATGTATTTTTATTCAAATGAGGGCATCCATAAGCACATAATCAATCAAAAAAAACCACAATCCCCATAGTTGGACATTTTCTCACCTTTTTCTTCCCTTAACAACCCCCTTCCCACCTGCTGGCAACAAACAGGTCCTAAAACATGGACCAGAACAACCTCCATATTGCCCAAAACCCCCCTTCCGAACCCTGAGGAGCGAACATAATCTTCTCCAGTTTAAGGAATGCTGCAACATCCCCCAACCATGCCAACACCCTTGGCGGCTCCACCGACCTCCACTCCAGTAGAATTTGTCGCCGGGCAAAAGCCACTACTTCAGCACCCCCCCCCCTTCCCTCCAACAGCTTCAGCAGTTCCGACCACCCCAAAGATCGCCACCGGAGGGCCCAGCGACATCTCCACTCCCCAAAACTTTCGTTAATCTTTCAAATATCGAGCCCCAGACCCCCATCAATTGCGGACAGGACCAACATATGGGCATGATTTGCTGGCCCCCTCCACATCTTTCACACCTATCCTCTACCTCCGCAAAGAACTCACTCATCTCATGGGCCCTGCTCATCCTGGCACAGGACGACATTGCATTGACCCGGTGCATAATCTCACTCCACACCACCCATCTCAACTCCATACCCTGCTCCTCCTCCCACTTGCACTTCACCTCCCCGATTGGTGCTTTCCCCTGCCCACCAGCCATCCGTAGATGCCTGTGATCCTCCAGTCCCCCAACTCATCTGGCAATAACAACCTGTCCAACAGAGTGTGCTCTGACAACCGAGAGAAGGAGGGCACCCCTACCACACAGAATCTCGTAACTGTATATATCACAACACCACCTTCCCCCTCAGCTCTAACATCCCCCCCCCCCCACCCCCCACCCCCCCACCCCCCCGCCGGGCAACCCATATTTCTCCTACAACTCCCCCAAGCTTGAAAACCTTCCTTCCACAAACAAATTCCTCACCCATTCCACTCCTTCCCTGTGCCACCGCCTATATGTCGCATCCATCCCTGCCGGGGCAAACGTGTGATTCCCACCAATAGGGCCAGCACCGACATACGCCCGATGCCAAAATGACGTCTCAGCTATTCCAAACCTTTAAGGATGAATCCCCCACTGGACTCTCTGTGTATTTCCCTGGGGTGAACGGAAGCGGGGCCGCCTCCAGAGCCCTCAAACGTACACTCACACATCGACGACACTTACATCTGTACCCACTCTGCCCCTTCCTCCCCCAACCACTGCTGGACCTCCTTTGCATTCACTGCCCAGTAATAATACAGCAGGTTTGGGAGTGCAAGGTCCCCCACACGCCACTTCCTTTGTAAAAACACCCGTCAAATCTGCGGTGTCTTACCAGCCCGTAGGAAAGCCGAGATTAACCTGGCCACCTTACAAAAGAATGCCTTTGACTGGAATATCAGGAGGGACTGACGCACAAACAGAAATTTTGGCAGGGCCTTCATTTTGACCATCTGCACCTGCCCAGCTAATGACAGTGGAAGTGCTTCCCACCTCTTCAGATCCCCGTTCACTCCCTACCATAACAAGCCAGAATCCATTTATACATCGTGGCCCAATCAAGAGCCACCTGAATACCTAAATACCTAAACCTAATCCTGGCCATTTAAAGTGGTGGGGCACTCAAATCTGCCCCTCTGCCCAGGAAATTTACAGGAAATATTCCACTTTAGGCCATATTCAATTTGTAGCTTGAAAAATTGCAAACCTCTCCAATATATCCATAATCCTATCCATAAAATCCAATGGATTAGAAATGTACAGCAACAAGTCATCTGCATACAACAAGACCCTATGTTCCCTGCCTCTCCTTACAATATCTGACCACTCCTCTGATGCCTGGAGCACAATAGCCAAGGACTCGCTAGCCAACGTGAATAGAAGGGGGGATAACGGGCATCCCTGCCTTGAACTCCTGTATATTAGGTGTTTGTTTTTGACTGGCGCAGATGCAATGGGCTGAAGGGCCTTTTCTGTGCTGCAGACGCCTCGACTCCATGACTGTTTTCCTTGAAGAAGAGGGATCTCTTGAGAGGAGATTTAATGGACGTATGCAAAATCATAAAGCGGCTGGACAGACTAGATAGGGAGAAACTGTTCCAACTCATGACAGGATCAAGAACAAGGGGGCACAGATTGAAAGTAATTGGCAAAAGTGACATGAGGAAAAACGTTTTCACACAGCGAATGGTTAGGGTCTGGGATGCACTGCCTGAGTGTGTGATGGAGGCAGGTTCAATCGAAGCATTCAAAAGGGAATTAGGCTGTTATCTGAAAGAAAAGAATGTGCAGGGTTACAGGGAGTAGGCGGGTAAATGTCATTCGGTGAATTGGCCATTCAGAGACACAATGGGCTGAATGGCCTCCTTTGGGTGCTGTAACAATTCTGTGATCCTGTGACATGCCACTGACATTCTGCGCATGACATTCATTTAGTTAAAAATAAGCTTTTATGGGTGATTCTTTCACTGCTCTACTTAGCCTAAATCTGAAATAAATTAAAATTTTTAAATCAAGTGTGCATAGTTCCTTTTAACAGTAGCCATCTTGTCACAGAAGTACTAGTGTTGCTGATATTCAATTTGCCAAGTTTGGCTGTAGAAATACTTTATTAAGCCCATGCATTCTTATTGTATTGACTCATGCATGTTTTTCCTAAGCTACTGCGTTAGTTGTGCACAAATAGACTGAAAGCCGGAAAGGGAACTACTCTGCCCAAGGTGCCAGGGAGCTGATAACTGTGGCATTTGGAAATAATATCAGAAGGCAAATTCAGCTTTTCCGACAACTTTATAAAATCCATTTTGATGGGCTACTCTTAGCCAGGACTGTGCATTTTGTGGAGGATCTGCTCTCTTTTCTTTTAAGGTGCACTTTTTCTGAATGTTGGGCTGAGATAGACATATTCAATCATCACAACCTGCATTTATATAGCACCTTTTGACACAGGAAAGCATCCTAAGTTGCCTCACAGAAAAGTTATCAGACAGATATTGACACCAAGCCAAAGGTGGCGATATGAAGACCTGTGACTAAAGTTTGGCCAAAGAAATAGGTTTTACAGAGCATTTGAACACAGGAGAAATAGGTAGAGAGTTAGGATGTTTAGGGAGAGAATCCCAGAATTTAAGGCTTGGGCAGCAGAAGACTGCCCAAGCACAAGAGACCAGGATTGGAGGAACACAGGGTTATGAGAGTTTTAGCACTTTGTTGGGAGGAGGTTACAGAGATAAGGGAAACATGGCCATTGAGGAATTGAGGCAACTCATATCTGAACATATAAATTTTAGAACTTAAAGATCAAGAGTCAGCATGGCTCCTTGAAGGAGAAATCATGCCTGAAAAATGTATAGAATTCTTTGAGGTGGTAACAAGCAGCATAGGTAAAGGGGAGCTAATTGTTGTAATATGTTTGGATTTCCAAAAAGTGTTTGATAAGGTACAACACGAAAGACTGCTTAATAGGATAAGAACCCATGGTGTTGGGGCTAGTACACTAATTAGCATGGATAGAGGATTGAATAAGTAATAAAAGACTGAGAGTTGGAGTAAGCGGGGCATTCCCCGGATGCCAACCTGCAACAGGAATGCCAGAGGGATCAGTGCTAAGGCCACAATTATTTACAACATAAATTAATCCATGAAGTATAGGAGCAGGGATGTGTTGCTGCAATAGTACAGTGCCTTGTGTGTAATCAGAAGGGAAATGTGTAATGAGAAGGGAATTGTGTAATGAGAAGGGAATTATTGCCAATCTGGCTGTACGAGACCCCTTGGGGATGAGCGACCATAGCATGATAGTATTTGTTATCAAGATGGATAATGAAGTAGTTGATTCGGAGACTAGGGTGCTGAATCTTAATAAAGGGAACTATGAGGATATGAGGCATGAGTTGGCCTTGATAGAGTGGGGAGAGTTACTTAAAGGGATGACAGTGGGTAGACAATGACAAACATTCAAGGAACGCATGGAAGAACTACAGCATCTGTTCATTCCTGTCTGGCACAAAAGCAAAGGGGGTAAGAGGCCAATCCATGGCTTACAAAGGAAATTAGAAATAGTATCCGATCCAAGGAAGAAGCATACAGATTGGTCAAATAATAGTTCTGAGGATTGGGAGCAGTTTAGAATTCAGCAAAGAAGGACAAAGGGATTGATTAAGAAGGGGAAAGTACAGTACAAAAGGAGGCTTGCAGGGAACATAAAGACTGACACTAAGAGTTTCTACAGATATGTGAAGAGAAAGAAATTGGTAAAGAGAAATGTAGGCCCACAGCAGACAGAAACAGGGGAATACATAATAAGGGACAAATAAATGCCTGAGCAATTAAATACACATTTTGGTTCTGTCTTCACAAATGAGGACACAAATCAGATCCCAGAAATGTTGGAGAATGAAAGGTTTAGTGAGAGGGAAGAACTAAGAGAGATCAACATTAGTAGAGAAATGGTGCTGGGAAAATTGATGGTATTGAAGGCGGATAAATCCCCAGGGCCTGAGAATCTTCATCCCAGAGTGCTTAAGGAGGTGGCTCTGGGAATAGTGGATGCATTGGTGGTCATCTTCTGGGATTCTATAGACTCTGGAACTGTCCCTGCAGATTGGAGGGTAGCTCATGTCACTCCGATATTCAAAAAGGGAGGTAGAGAGAAAACAGGGAATTATAGACCAGTAAGCCTAACATCGGTAGTGGGGAAAATGCTTGAATCCATTATCAAGGACTTTATAGCGGAACATTTAGAAAGCAGTGGCAGGATTAGTCAGAGTCAGCATGGATTTATGAAGGGAAAATCATGCTTGACAAATCTGTTGGAATTTTTTACAAAGGTAACCAGTACAGTCGACAAGGGAGAGCCAGTCGATGTGGTATATTTGGACTTTCAGAAGGAGTTTGACAAAGTCCCGCATAAGAGATTATTGTGCAAAATGAAAGTGCATGGGATTGGGGGGAATGTATTGAGGTGAATAGAAGACTGGTTGGCAGAGAGGAAACAAAGAGTAGGGATTAATGGGTCCTTTTTAAATTGGCAGCAGTAACCAGTGGGATACGACAGGGATTGGTGCTGGGACCCCAGCTATTCACAATATATATTAATGATTTGGATGAGGGAACAAAATGTAACATCTCAAAGTTTGCAGATGATACCAAATTAGGTGGGAGGGTGAATTGTGACGAGGATGCAGGGATCCTACAGCAATATCTGGACAGGTTGGGTGAGTGGGCAAACCAATGGCAGATGCAGTACAATTTGGATAAGTTTGAGGTTATTCATTTTGGAAGCAAAAACAGGAAGGCAGATTACCACCTGAATGATTGTAAATTGGGAGAGGGGAGTGTGCAGCGGGATCTGGGTGTCCTTGTGCACCATTCGCTGAAGGTAAGCATGCAGGTGCAGCAGGCAGTAAAGAAGGATAATGGTATGTTGCCCTTCATTGCAAGAGGTTTTGAGTATAGAAGCAGGGATGTGTTGCTGCAATTGTACAGTGCCTTGGTGAGGCCACATTTGGAGTATTGTGTGCAGTTTTGGTCTCCTTCTCTGAGGAAGGATGTTCTTGCTCTCGAGGGAGTGCAGCGAAGGTTTACCAGACTGATTCAAGGGATGGCGGGACTGTCATATGAGGAGACATTCTCGCTGGAGTTCAGAAAAATGAGGGGGGATCTCATAGAGACTTATAAAATTCTAACAGGACTAGACAGGGTAGATGCAGGGAAGATGTTACCAATGATAGGTGTGTCCAGAACCAGGGGTCACAGCCTGAGGATTCAGGGTAAACCATTTCGGACAGAGATAAGGAGACACGTCTTCACACAAAGAGTGGTGAGCCTGTAGAATTCATTACCACAGGAAGTAGTTCATAGAATTTACAGTGCCGAAGGAGGCCATTCGGCCCATCGAGTCTGCACCGGCTCTTTGAAAGAGCACCCTACCCAAGCCTCCACCCTATCCCCATAACCCAGTAACCCCACCCAACACTAAGGGCAATTTAGTATGGCCAATTCACCTAACCTGCAAATCTTTGGACTGTGGGAGGAAACCGGAGCACCCGGAGGAAACCCACGCACACACGGGGAGAAGGTGCAGACTCCGCACAGACAGTGACCCAAGCCGGGAATCGAACCCTGGGACCCTGGAGCTGTGAAGCAATTGTGCTAACCACCATGCTACAGTGCTGCCCTTTGTTGATGCTAAAACTTTGAATATATTCAAGAGGCAGTTGGATATAGCACTTGGGAAGAATGGGATCAAAGGCTATGGGGAGAAAGCAGGATTAGGCTATTGAGTTGGATGATCAGCCATGATCGTGATGAATGGCGGAGCAGGCTCGAAGGGCCAAATGCCTCATCCTATCTTCTATGGATCCATGTATGTATCTATGTAATTACTCGGATGAAGAAAATGAATGCACTATTGCCAAATTTGCGAATAACACAAACATAGGTGGGATTGCAAGTGGTGAAGAAGTAACAAAGAGTCTACCGTGGGATATAGGCAGGTTAGGTGAATTGGCAGATAGAATATAATGTAGGAAAATGGGAAGTTATGCACTTTGGTAGGAAGAATAAAGGAGCTGAATATTATTTAAATGGAGAAAGACTGCAGAAAGCAGCAGCACAGAGGGTTTTGGGTGCCCTTGTGCATAAATCACAAAAGCTGGCATGCAAGTTCACCAGGTAATAAGGAAGGCAAATGGAATGTTGGCCTTTATATCAAAGGGAATGGAATTTAAAAATAGGGAAGCCTTGCTAAAACTATACAAGTCACCAGATCACACCTGGAATACAGTGTACAGGTTTGGTCCCCTTATTTAAAGAAGGATATTGGCATTGGAGGCAGTCCAGAGAAGGTTCACTAGGCTGATCCCAGGTATGGAAAGATGTTCTTATGAGGAGGGGTTGAGTAGGTTGGGTCTGTATTCATTGGAGTTTAGTAGAATGAGGCAACCTTATTGAGAAATATTGAGACAAGATTCCCAGAGGGCTGGGCAGGGTCGGGCTGAGAGGTTGTTTCTTCTTGTGGGAGAGTCTGGGACCAGAGGGCATAATCTCAGAGTAAAGGGTCACTCATTTAAGACAGAGATGAGGAGGAATTTCATCTCTCAATGAAAGTGAATCTGTGGAATTCTTTATCGCAGAGTGCTGTAGAGGCTGGGTCGTTAAGTATAATCAAGGTTGAGATAGACAGATTTTTAATCAGTAAGGGATTCAAGGGTTACGGAGATAAGGCAGGAAAGTGGATTTATGGATTATCATATCAGATCAGTCATGTTCTCATTGAATGACGGAGCAGACGCGATGGACTAAATGGCCTCCTTCTGCCCCAGTTTTATGGTCTTATAACCTTTTGCTTGTTTTGCTTACTGCGTTTTGAAATTTTAAGCTGCGGGCAATTTGTAGCAAGACAAGTTCATGAGGCTCTTAACAGAGCAATTTAATCACAGGCTCCACCAGATTCTGATTGCAATCTTATGTGCTCACCCACATTAAAAGTCGTTCCTCAAAAACCCAGAGACCAGTTCTATTAAGACCTCAATATAGGAATGTGTAATCAGAAGCCAAATATGTGGGCAGCCACAAACCATAAACAAATGTAAATCCTTTGACCCACAAAAACCAATAATGTTCCAACTTCAGTGGCGATGAAAGCAACCTCCAGTGCCAACAGGGACAAGGCTAAGTTATTAACCCCGTGGTTCTTTACAAGGTTTTAAGATTAATTTTAAAAGTCCAAGAACGTGGTGTGCATATAAATGAATAAATTACAAAAATGTCCCTTTTTTATATACATTGAATTTACTGCACTCCCTCTTCAACTATTAAAAAACAAACTTGAATTCAAGTTCAAGTTAAGGTGCATAGCTTCTCCCGGGTTCTGGAATGTATCCTTTCAAGTGAGAGGCCGAACACATGAAACACTCTATTCACATGGTGATTGATGAGGACATGGTGCGTTTTGCATGCTGATTTTAGTTTTCCTCTTTCCCAGCTTAATTTGTGCACTGTTTAGCATCCATCCTCTGATGGTTTGCCCACATAACAGCAACAATGATGACCCTTCCGAAACAATTCATTCGCTGTGGAGCAGTCCGGGATATCCAGAGGCTATCAAAGGAACAATGTATGTGAAAGTTTTCTTTCTTTCTCGCAGGGGCATCGGAGGAAGAAGGGGGAAATCATCTCCTGCGAACCTTTTCTCCAGCCAAACATGGTCAGTACAAACATTTATTATCAAGACAACAGCACGAATAGAAGCAAATTACCGCGGATGCTGGAATCTGAAAGAAAAACAGAAAATACTGGACAATCTCAGCAGGTCTGACAGCATCTGTGGATAGAAAAGGGAGCTAACGTTTAGAGTCTGGATGACTCTCTATCAAATTTGTCCTACTCACGGCAACATCTCGCTTGGTACAGACATCCACAAATCACAGGTGAGCCATCATGCTAATGTGCTTAACCAGAATTCCAACAAAGAGTTCATCCACCGCTGCTATGATCGAACAGTTTGGAAGACTATGCTCACCCATGGAACTGAGACGATAAGTCACGCTTAAGAGTCCTGCATTGGTGGGACAATAGCTAAATCCTGCTACCTTAATGTTCCTTGGTTCTTTTGTCCCTAATATTTTGTTCTGCTTTCTTTCCTTGAGTTTATGTTCCATTTTATTGGTTCCATTTTGTGTGCCCATCAATCAGATGAGCAGGTGTTCCTGGGATTCCTCATAACAAACCCATGCTGCTTCAAGTCATAAAGCTCTGCTGCATCGATGGTCAGGTGAAAATTTCCCAAGCTGCTTATTTATTCTTTCCCTTTCATGGGATGTGGGTGTTTGTGGCAAGGCCCAGCATTTCTTATCCATCCCTAATTGCCCTTGAACTCAGCGATTTGCACTCAACCACATGGCTTTGGATCTGAAATCACATGTAGGCCAGATTTCCTTCCCTAAAGGAGGAATTAGTGAAATAGATGGACCTTCATGGCACCATTACTGAGAGTAACTTTATATTCCAGATTGTTTATTAATCAATTATATTTATTAACTTGAAATTAAATTCCACCAGCAGCCGTGGTGAGATTCAAACCCGTACCACCCAAGGAATAAGCCTCGGGATTACTAGTCGAGTGTCATTACCACTACACCACTACCTCCCCAGTTGGCAGCACGGTGAACCGGTCCTAATGTCTAGTTGTGCAAGGGCAATATTGGAAGCCAGATCCGTTCATTTTCAAAGCCTGATTTTTCCAACCTGGATATCCTCACTGATACCCTGTTTAATAGGCAGGATGACCATTCCAAGGCAAGGAGGTATACACACACAGTGTCAACGTTCCCAGATGTAGGTAGCTGAGCATCCCAACTCCAGTTGAGAAATGACACAACCTTGGAAAACGCCCACAAAAAGAAGCAAGAAACTAGGGCAACGACATCTGCAAATCTCTCTGCATTGAATTCAATAACAAGAACCTATCCAAGCACAATTACTGAAGAAATTGTCAACTTAATGATGGAAAGTTATGGTGCTGTGGTCACATTGTTCAGGTGGTGAAATAAAGATGTCATTCAAGAAATGGAAGTTTTAAAAAGAGGTAACGCAAGATATTTGTACTGACTTTGCTTCACATTCCAAACTAATGCTGCATTATTTCAGTGTCACAGATCACCTTGTGATCATCCATCACTCATTTATTTTCAAATGGCCACCTGAGGCCTAGAACTAACAGCAAGAATTTATCACGTAAAAAGACCCAATCAGGTGGTTTGTCCTTTACATATGTTGCCTTCTAGCTGGAGGACGTTTCTCTTCCTCTATGAGCGACTTGCACATTGTCTATGTTATGTTTGCAAAAGAACAATTATTTACACCGTTTACATCCAAGGCCTCAGGGTAAGTACATTGTTCTCTGGACACACACTGTTCAGTGTCTTGCTCTCTTGGAGTCTCTCCCTTGAGTTGTCAATCTGTGGCCTCAGTTTTCTTAAACTGTGGCCTTCAGCACTGCCACTATGGTTTGGATCGTTGTCCTTTAGTTGTGTTGTTTTCTAGCTGAATGAGGTTTCTCTTCCTCCATGAATGACTTGGACGTAGCCTGAATTAAGTTTCTTTCAATTATTTACATCCAAGAGCTCATGGTAAGTCTTGTCTTGCTCCCTTGGAGCCTCTTCACCATTGACCCAAAGGTCATGCGTACATCATCATTAACGTAATTGTCTCATTAACATAACCATTAACCCTTTACTCTACATCAGGTTTTAAACAAGGAATATTTATCTTTATTAACATGGAGTCATCTGTAGGTGGCAGGAGCATTGGCACAGGATGATTCATTTGTATAAGCCATGGTACAATGAACATTATTCGCCCCTCTTTGACAGATGGTTGTGGGTTCAAGCTCCCACACCTGATTATCGAGTATAAAATCTAGATTTCATTCCAGTGCTGAGTGAGTGTTGTCTGTGTTGCCATCTTTCGGATGTGTTGCTATACGGAACATGTAAGAAAGCTGAGTGAAAGCTTGGAGTTTGGTAAGTGGTGGGTTTGGTGAAGGGCGGGAAGAATGTGTTTGTTTCCCTTCACTTTCTCTATCATCTCACCCTTTAGGGCTGCTTCTTACTCAACTACAGGGAAAGGAGTTAGCCATTTGGTGAGAATCTGGTAAGTAGGTAAGTTCTACTCGATCCCTGAGGTTTAAAATGGTACACTACTTGGTGGTGAAGTTAGTAAAAAAAGTCCTACAGATCAGTAAATAATTTAATTAAGTCATTGTTTCAAACACATTAAAATGATGTGTCAAGGCTGCAGCATGTGGGAGCTCCTGGATAACATTGTAATCCCGGGCTGCCAGATCTCCAGTAAGTGTTTCCAGCTTGAGGAACTTCAGCTCAGAGCAATTGAGCTGGAGGCTAATCTGCGGACACTGTGACATATCAGGGGAGAGAGAGTTAACTGGACACTTTGTACAAGGAGGCAGTCACACCTCTTAGGGAAGGTTCTTCTGAATCGGAAGGTGGTCAGGGACAAGAGAATGCAACTGTGAGTGAGGCAGAGAGGAGGAGTGTCAGCCTCTGCAATTGTCCAACAGGTTTGAGGTTCTTTCAGATTATTTGGATGAGAGTGGGGGCTGCAGGATGGATTATCTAACTGACCATGGCACTGTAGTGCAGGAAGCCATTCAAATTGCGGGGTGCAGGTGGGGGTGGGCAGGGGTAGGGTGGTCGGCACATAGGAATGGGGTGGTACGACGGGATAGTATCGTGAGGAGGATTGATACTGTTCACTTTAGCGATGCTTGAGAATCCAGACAGCTGTATTGCCTGCCCAGTGCCAGGGTTCGGGACATCTGCTCTGGGCTGGAGAGGAACCTGCAATGGTGGGCAGGGATGGGGATGGGGGAGGCTGAGCCACCTGAAAATTGGCATAGGAGCTATAGGATTAGAGAAATGAATGTATGGCTCAAAAATTGGGTTGGAAAAGTGGGTTCCGATTTATGGGGCACTGGCACCAGTATTGGGCAAAACGGGGTCTCTCCTGTTGGGACGGTCTGCACCTGAACTCTGCTGGGCTGGTGTCCTAGTGAGTTGCATAACTAAGGGAGTAGAGAGTTTTACACTGAATAGTGAGGGTAAGGGATCAATTTTGGGAAGATTTGGTAAACCAAAGAGTAGAGACAAGGCAAGAGAGGAGAGTACTAATATAGGAAATGATATGCAGACTAAGACAGGAAGGGACCGAGATTGCAAATCTAAGAGTAAATCAAAAGATAAGCCTAGACACTACAAACATAATTAAAAGACAACACTAAGGACTCTGTATCTTAATGCACCCAGCATTTGAAACAAAACAGATGAGCTGAAAGCTCAAATAGAAATGAATAAGTACAATATGTTAGCTGTCGTAGAGTCATGGCTACGGGATAACATAAATTTGGACCTGAATATTGAGGGGTATGTCAAACGTTGGAAGGACAGGAAGTTAAGAAAAGGTCGAGGGGTGACTCTAAATTAATGATGCTATTAGCACATTGAGAGTATGACCTAAATTCAGGAAACCAGGATTTAGAAGCAGTTCGGGTTAAGATGAGAAATGAAAAAGCAAGAAGTCACTTGTAGGAGTGATGTACAGGCCAGCTAATTGTAACTACATGGTAGAACAGAATATACGTAAAGAGATAATGGGAACTTGTGAGAAAGGTCCAGCGATAATTATGGAGGATTTTAATCTATGTATAGATTGGAAAAATGAGATTGACAAAGGAAGTGCAGATGAAGAGTCCAGAGAATGTTTGGGGGATAATTTCTTATAACACAATGTCCTAGAGCCAACCAGCTGACAGGCTATACTAGACCTGGTATTATGTAATGATGTGGATTAATTAATAGCCTCTTTGTCAAGGCACCCCTAGATACCAGTGATCATAATATGATTGAATTCTACATGCAGTTAGAGGGAGAGAAGTCTGTGTCCAAGACAAATATCTTAAACTTACATAAGGGCAGTTGTGAAGGCATGAAAGCAAAGTTAGATGGAGTAAACTGGCTTAAGGGATAAATCAGTAAAGTTTCAGTGGCAGACATTTAAAGACATATTTTAGTATATACAGAATAAACACATTCTGGCGAGAAAGAGAAATCCCGTTGTTAACCAAAATAGTTAAAGAGAGTATTAAACATAAATTTCAAAAAGCATTTGGATCCCGGCCATGGGTCACTGGCCGTGTGGAGTTTGCACATTCTCCCCATGTCTGCGTGGGTTTCACCCCACAACCCAAAGATGTGCTGATTCGGTGGATTGGCCACGCTAAATTGCCCCTTAATTGGAAAAGAAAAATAATTGGCAACTCTAAATTTATTTTAAAAATAAAATTTAAAAAAGCATGGGCGGGATTCTCCCATTCGGCGGCAGAGTGTCCACGCCGCTGGAAATGCCATCGCCGCTGGGAGTACCGATTCTGGCCCCTACAGGGGGCCAGCACGGTGCTGGAGCAGTTCATGCTGCTCCAGCCTCCCCCACAGGCCGACCCCGACCCTGCGCGCAGAGTTGCCGCCGGCTGCGACCAGGTGTGGATGGCGCCGGTGGGACTCTGCCTTTTTAGAGCAGCTGCTCAGCCCATCCGGGCTGGAGAATCAGCGGCCCGGCCACATGGAGTGCCCCACGACCGGCGGCGCACGAAACGCGCCGGCGCCAACGGTGCCGATTCTCCGCGGAGCGGAAAATTGCGTGCCGGCATCGGGGCAGCGTGGCGGGGATTCTCCAGCCTGGTGCGGGGCTGGGAGAATCCCACCCCATATATTTGTAAAAAGATGAGGGGCGTCATTCTCCGCCGGCGGGGGTCTCCGTTTTGCCGGCGCCCGGGGGTTTCCCAACGGCGTGGGGCTGCCCCACAATGGGAAACCCCATTGACCGGCCGGTGTAACGGAGCATCCCGCCGGCGGGTCGGGGCAGAAATGTGGCACGGCGGGATGGAGAATTTCGCCCCAGTAACAGATCAGAAGATTGGGCAGAATACAAAAAAAAAATCAAAGAATGTCTAAAATTGATAAAGAGGGAAGAACTAGTGTGCAAGAGTTCTTTCAAGTAGTCACATGTGCTGTGGATAAATGGGAACTGGTCGATGTACTGTACTTAGATTTCAAGAAGGAATACTATAAGGTTCCACATCAAAGGTTATTGCATAAAATAAAGACTCATGATGTAGGGGGTAATATATTGGCATGGATTGAAGATTGGCTAGCCCGCAGGCAACAGAGAGTTGGAAGAAATGGATCTTTTTCTGATTGGCAGGATGTGACAAGAGTTATGCCACACAGATCAGTGCTGGGACGTCAAAATTTTACAATTTGTATAGGAGACTTGGATGAAGAAACTGAAGGCATGGTTGCTAAATTTGCTGGATAGGTATGGAAGCAAATTGTGAAGGGGACATAAGAAGGCTACAAAAGGACTAACTGATGGGCCAAAATCTGGCAAATGGAGTATAATGTGTGAAAAGGTGAAATTATTTATTTAAATGGTGAGAGATTGCAGAACTCCGAGGTTCAGACGGACCTGGGTGTCCTAGTGCATGAATCACAAAAGGCGAGTACATAGGTACAGTAAGAAATTGGGAAAGATAATAGAATGTTATTGTTTATTGTGAAGGGAATTTATTACAAAAGTAGGAAGGTTATTTTTCAGTTGTACAGGGCATTGGTGAGACCACATCTGGAGTATTGTGTGCAATATTTTCCTGATCTAAGGAAAGATGTAAATGCATTAGAAACTGTTCAAAGTAAGTTTACTGGACTCAAGCAGGAATGGTGGGTTATCTTGTGAGGAAAGGTTGGCGTGGTTTGGTTTGTATCCACTTGAGTTTAGAAGAGTAAGAGGCAACTTGATCAAAAGCTGTAAGATTCTGAGGAGTATTGACAGGGAGATGCGGAGCAGCCTTTTCCTCTTGTCAGAGAATTTAGAACCGGGGATCATTGTTTAAAAATAAGGGGCGAAATTCTCCTACCCGCCCCGCCACATTTCTGCGCCGACCGGCCGGCGGGAGTCTCCGTAACACCGGCCGGTCAATGGGGTTTCCCATTGTGGGGCACCCCCACGCCGTCGGGAAAACCCCGAGCGCCAGCAGAACGGAGACTCCCGCCGGCGGAGAATGACGCCCAAGGGGTCGCTCATTTAAGATGGAGATGAGGAGAAATTATTTTCTCTCAGAAGGTCATGAGGCTCTGGATTTCTCTTCCTGAAAAGGCAATGGAAGCAGAATCTTGAAATGGTTTTTAAGATAGAGCCAGGCCGATTCTTGATTAACTAGCGGGTGAAAGGTTATTGGGGGTTAGCAGGAATGTGGAGTTGAGATTACAATCAGATCAGCCATGATCATATTGAATGGCGGAGCAGGCTCGAGGGGCCGAGTGGCCTCCTCCTGCCCCTAATTCGTACATTTATATGCCCATACTTTAACTGAAGCCTCATCTGCACTCTCAGCTAGATGTAACAGAATCCATGGCACTATTTCAAAGAACACTATTCCCTGATATCCTGGCTACAATTTCTCTCTCAACCAACATCATTAAAACAGATTTTATGGTTATTTGTTATCATCTTGCTGTTTCTGTGCAAATTGGCTGCCCCAACTCCTCCAGGGGCAGCACGGTAGCATTGTGGATAGCACAATTGCTTCACAGCTCCAGGGTCCCAGGTTCGATTCCGGCTTGGGTCACTGTCTGTGCGGAGTCTGCACACCCTCCCTGTGTGTGCGTGGGTTTCCTCCGGGTGCTCCGGTTTCCTCCCACAGTCCAAAGATGTGCAGGTTAGGTGGATTGGCCATGATAAATTGCCCTTAGTGTCCAAAATTGCCCTTAGTGTTGGGTGGGGTTACTGGGTTATGGGGATAGGGTGGAGGTGTTGACCTTGGATAGGGTGCTCTTTCCAAGAGCTGGTGCAGACTCGATGGGTCGAATGGCCTCCTTCTGCACTGTAAATTCTATGATTCTATGATTACAACACTGACTACACTTCAAAATTACTTCATTGACCGTAAAACATTTTGGGACATCCTGAGTTCACGCAAGGCACTTTGTGGCTCGGCTGCCTGAAAATTGGAAATTCCCGCCTGAGGTGGAGGGACCTTTAAATGGTCCGTCCCGCCTGTAATGATTCCTCCACTGGGCGGGGCCAGAACATTTATCATACTGTATAAATGCAAGTTGTGTCTTGTCTTTGTCTGCTTGGCATTTGTAATGTAACTTGTAATAGCCTGATACTTTCAAAAGTTCTACCATCCTTGCAGCATCATCATTCACAGTGCTCCACCATGTAATTTAAGTATCCACCCTGTAGTAACAGATGTTTTATTGGTAAATGTTCAATATTACCATCTTTAGGGCAGAAACATTTGTGGTTTTAGGGTTAGGAAGACTGGGGTAAGCTTACTTTATCGTACCAGTCCAGCAAACCAGAGGTCATGAGTTCACATCTCACTGTGATGTCATAAAATTGGATTCGGTAAATCTGGTAATCTATGAGAAGAAATATGTGTAAAAGCTGCCGGCCCAGCAGGTTTCATGATATCCGTCAGCTGTTACCCATATCTGGTCCGATATGCGATTCCTGGACTCTGAATAGCCCTAGGCAACCAGGAATTGGCATTAAACAATGCATTGTCAGTGTTGCCCATATTCCAAGACCAAATACATTTAAAAGCGAGGACAGACATCAGGAAATATCACACCAAGGATGGTCAATAGTTGAAATGACAACAAAAAATGTTGGCAAAGCTCATCAAGTCAGGCAGCAGCTGCGGAAGGAGACCTGCAGTGGCGACAGCAGAGTGTTTGCGGAGGCTTTCGTTCTCCATCTTAGTATTGTATGAGTAACATCTCCTGAATAAACCTTGCATCACCATTTGAAGAAATTGAGAGTTTGTGGCACCTCCGCACCTTTTCTCTTGGCAGCACATGAGGATTGAGGCAACAGCAAATTGGTGAGGTGCTGAAATTGCCGATGACAAAAGTGAAAATGGCGACGTGAGGGGAGGAGAAGATTCTCGGGCTCGAACACAGAAGTCGATCGAAGGAAATGGCACTAATTCAGAAAGGTTTGAAAGAATAAATGAAGCATAACCATGAGTAAGCAGAACAAACGTTTCAAAAACCTGCTTCCATTGAAAATGGGTCGACTTTCGGCTGCAGGGCTGGTGCACATGGCGAAGTGAAACGGACTGCAGGAATGGGGATTCAAATGTCTTTCCGATTCTGTGCAAGCTACTACTCTAATAAGACAATCCACAGTCCAGGCAAAATATTTTTTTTATTTTATTTTATATTGTAGATTAGGTGACCTCTTGTTTCATGAATAAAAAATAAATGAAAGGGAGGAAGGTTGAAAGAAATATAGACCCCGGTCTCTAATTGGCAGGCAAATGTGGTGCCATGGATGCATTTGATGAAGATTATGAGACTTGGAACTAGTATGAAGAAAGATTTCAACTTTATCTCACAGCTGATCAAAGGCCAGAGAGCCTGAAGGTTGCAATATTTCTCTGTTCAGTAGGGAGTAAAACTTGTATGCTGCTGCAAAACTTAGTCCATCCAGCAAAGCAGAGAGGTAAGATTCTAGAAGGGACTTTCTCACCAAGGCCACTTACAATTCAGACAGGTTTTCGCTCCAGCAACATAGTCAGGAAGTAAGTGAAGGCATCATACAATCCGTGGCGACCTTAAGAAGGTTAGAAAATACTGCGTATTTGGTGAACACTCAATGACACCCTTAATGAGAGACTGGTCTGTAGAGACTCTGCTACAAAACTATTCAGAGGAAGCTGCCTACTGTAAGTGACATAACTTTAAATCAGCTGTAGCAATTGCCACATAAATGGAGCTAGTCGAAAAAGAGGCTTCACAGATAGGAGCTTGAGCGAAGATCCACAAGGTGGACACTGCCAAAAACAAGTCTGCAAGAGTATGACCATGTCATCAATGTGCACAAGTTGGGCATTCAGCCGGGGAATGCTGGAGTATGGACAATATGTGCAAGAACCTATCTTGGTCCTCAGAATCTCACTTGCTTTATCATTCAATTTTACATTTCCACTAAGAACTTCAGCTGATGATTTAAATTCTTGCTGCATACTTTGAAAAAAGTCAAGAGGTTTGTCCTCAAACACTCTACGCTTCATCTTTTTTGTAAGGGCCACGAAGAATCCAGCACGAGTTTTAAGGATACAAAGTAATAACATTTATTTACTATAACATATATACGTAACAGTTGCAGTAACTTCCCTTGCTACATACTCCTTCCTGCCGGTTCCTGAACTGGCCAGCTTTATTTATACTAGGAGTTTACTAGTGGTTTCTCCGCCCCCCTCATTGGGGAAGCTCATACTCCCACAGGATTGTGGGATAGTCATTAGTCCCCAGCCAATGGTAAGTAGGCAGGTTATAACATCCCTCCCCCCCAAAGTCCAAGGAATCCACCGAAGACCCTGGCGAAGGAGGGCGTCGGACTCGTTTGGCCGCAGGCCGGACACCGTTTGCACGCGGCGCTGGATCAGGCGGCGTAAAACGAGACGGAGACCAGCGCTTCCGTGATGAACGGCGCAACGGTTGTACATCCACGGTCCGTGGACCCGAGGATTCCCCCTCTGATGCATCCTGTGTCTCCATCTCGGAGTCAGAGCCTGCTGCCTCCATCATGTCAGCGTCTCTATCTCCATTTGGTCCCGTAACGACCTGCGCAGGCTTCGAGTGAGGCACCAGTGGAAGATTGTGAGGACTACCTTCCCTTATCTCTGGTCTCTGTGGCTGTTGAAATGAGCTCCAGGGGGGGTAATCCTTTGAGGGGATGATCTTCTGGACCGAGCGTGGTCTACATGTTTGCGCTGGAGACAACCCTGGGCTTGCACTTGGTAAGATATAGGGCCCGTTTGGCGAAAGATTACACCAGGAACCCATTGGGCACCACCAGCAAAATTCCGAATGAACACTGGGTCACCGGGCGCAAACTGCCGAACCGGCCGATGCTGAGAAAATCCCTGTCCCTGCCGTTCTTGTGTGCGGCGTACTTTTGCGCCAATGTCCGGGAAAACCATACTAAGGCGGGTGTGAAGTCTCCGGCCCATTAGGAGTTCTGCGGGAGCTACCCCAGTCACTGCATGGGGGGTGGTCCTGTACGTAAACAAAAAGCGAGCCAGTCTTGTGTCCATTGATCCGGAAGACTGCTTCTTTAGGCCTCTTTTGAATGTCTGCACTGCGTGCTCTGCCAACCCATTTGAAGCCGGGTGGTAAGGGGCAGTGCAGATATGGCGGATGCCGTTCATCTTCGTGAACCTCGCAAACTCCTCACTTGTGAATGGAGTGCCGTTAGCCGTGACCAGCACCTCGGGGAGGCCATGCGTACTAAACGACAAACGCATCTTTTCAATTGTTGCGCAGGACGTTGTCCCCTGCATCCTATGCACCTCTAGCCATTTGGACTGGGCGTCAATTAGTAGAAGGAACATGGATCCTTGAAAAGGGCCTGCGAAATCTGCATGCAAGCGTGCCCAAGGCCGCCCTGGCCATTCCCAGTGATGTAGGGGCGCGGCCGGTGGAAGCTTCTGACGCTCCTGGCAAATGGAGCAGTTTTGGGCCACCTTCTCAATGTCGGTGTCGAGGCCTGGCCACCAAACATAACTCCGGGCCAACATTTTCATTTTGGTCACGCCTGGATGCCCATTGTGCAAGTCTGTTAGTATCAGCTCCTGGCCTTTTTCCGGCACAATCACACGGGTCCCCCACAAGAGGATGCCGTCTTCCACGCTGAATTCTGACAGCTTGGAGGAAAATGCCCGCAACTCGCCTGGGAGC
Organism: Scyliorhinus torazame; assembly: GCF_047496885.1. NCBI lineage: Eukaryota > Metazoa > Chordata > Chondrichthyes > Carcharhiniformes > Scyliorhinidae > Scyliorhinus > Scyliorhinus torazame. Next base: position 56,603,603 of record NC_092718.1, on the reverse strand, counting down.
TGTCTATGCTGCCCACCATACAGGACTATGTGCCGAACCTTTGACAGGACTGGCTCCGTCTGGGTCCACTCACGGATCTGTGATGCCGTGACAGGCAAGGTGTCCATAACATTTAGGGTTGCAACCACCTCACCGGTCGTGGGGGTCGACATGGGGCCGGTCGATAAAGGCAATCGGCTCAGTGTGTCAGCATTTGCTATCTGCGTACCTGGTTTGTTCTCCAGAGAATACTCGTATGCAGCAAGCAACAAAGCCCAGCGCTGGATCCGTGCAGAAGCAATGGGCGGAATTGGCTTATCCTCTCTGAAAAGTCCCAGCAGGGGCTTATGATCAGTCACGATAGTGAAATGGCGGCCGTACACGTACTGGTGGAAGCGTTTCACCACGAAAACCACTGCCAGGCCCTCCTTCTCGATCTGCGCGTACTTTTTCTCCGCTGCAGTCAATGTGCGGGAGGCGAAAGCTATCGGTCGTTCGGCCCCGTTCTCCATCTTGTGGGACAGGACGGCTCCAATACCACACGGGGATGCATCACATGTGACGAGCAAAGGCTTTCCAGGATCATAGTGGGTTAGTAACCCAGACAACGTCAATAATTGCTTTACCCGCGGTTTCTTGCGGCTGACCCCAAACCCAGGTGTGATTTTTCTTTAGCAGAAGGTGCAAAGGGGCCAGCGTAGTTGCCAGATTGGGGAGGAACTTCCCGTAATTGTTTACGAGACCGAGAAAAGAACGAAGATGCGAAGTGTCAGTCGGGGCGGGGGCATGCTGAATTGCACGCACCTTCTCTGCGACAGGGTGCAGACCTTCGCGGTCCACCCGATAACCTAGGTAGACTACTTCCTTTGCCTGAAATACGCACTTTGTGCGACGTAAACGGACTCCAGCCTCCGAAAGGTGTCTAAGGACACCCTCCAGATTTTCCAAATGTTCCTGCTCCGACGTCCCTGGAATCAAAACATCATCTAGGTAGACAGCCACACGTGGTAAACCTCTCAAAATGCCCTCCATAACACGTTGAAAAATTGCGCAGGCAGAGGATACTCCAAAGGGCAACTGTGTATATTCATACAGGCTCCGGTGTGTATTAATCGTTACATATGGTCGGGAGGCAGGGTCCAGCTCCAACTGCAGGTAGGCGTGACTCATATCTAATTTTGTGAACGAGAGTCCACCTGCAAGTTTCGCGTAGAGATCCTCTATGCGAGGCATTGGATATTGGTCGAGTCGGGAAACCGTATTCACTGTAAGTTTATAGTCGCCACATAAGCGAACTGTGGCATCTGGCTTCATTACAGGTACAATTGGTGCTGCCCAGTCAGCAAAGCGGACGGGCCTGATAATACCCAAACTCTCCAAACGAGTGAGCTCCCCTTCTACCTTCTCGAGCAAGGCGTATGGCACTGGGCGCGCCCGTAAATAGCGTGGCGTGGCTCCTGGTTCATCTTGGATACGGGCTACGGCCCCTTTTATTTTCCCCAAACCAGGCTGGAATACATCTGGGTTTCGTCCTAGCACCTCAGTCAACCCTTCAGAAACTGTTTGGAGGATGTGCTGCCATTGCAACCGCAAATGGCGCAACCAGTCCCGACCCAACAGGCTGGGCCCATGGCTGCGCACCACGATAAGTGGGAAACGCCCCTCCTGGCGTCCATAGACAACAGGGGTCATTGTAGTTCCTGCAATGTCCAGTGGTTCCCCCATGTAGGTGGCCAACCTGGCCTGTGAGTCGGTTAATATAAGGGTCTGTATACCCTGCTTGATGCGGTCGAATGTCCTCTGGGCGATCACGGAGACCGCTGCGCCAGTATCCAACTCCATCTCAAGCGGGTGGCCATTGACCCGTACTGTCACCTTAATGGGGGCCACACGGGGAGCTGAGCTACCGCACAATGCAGCTGCAGGCAGTCGTCCTCCGTCTCCACGTCCTCAGGAGTAGTCACCGCAGGTTCATCCACATGGAAGGTATGGCCTCTGGGCTGGTCCCAGTTACGGCCCCTGGGCTGGTCCCAGTTTCGGTCGGAACGACGGCGCCTCTGGCACCCCCAGGACCGCCGTCCGTGACGGGGTCGACGCCTACAAGTCTGACACGGACATGGCTCCTCATCCATTGGCTCTGGAGAAGGCTCCCTTCGGGGAGGAATGTCCGACGGCCACTGGCGTCAGTCTGGACGTTGCCTCGCCCAAGGTACCGCAGGAGTGCGGGGGGACGTTTTCGGACGGAAAGGGTTGCGCCCCAAGGCATGCACTTCCATTCCCTGTAGCTCCTGTACTCCTCGCTCTGCATTCTCTCGGGTCAATACTATTTGAATGGCCTGTTGAAAAGTCAATGTTGGCTCCGCTAACAACTTTCTCTGGGTGGCCGCATTGTTCATACCGCAAACCAAACAGTTGCGTAACATTTCTGACAAGGTCTCACCATAGTCACAGTACTCCGCAATCCTGCGTAGCCTGGATAGAAAATCGGCAAGGGATTCTCCAGGGGTCCTCTCAGCGGTATTAACCGGTAATGCTGGACTATCGTGGACGGGGTTGGGTTAAAATGTTGCCCCACTATATTCACAAGTTCATCAAACGTTTTGGTGTCCGGCGCAGCTGGGTACGTAAGGCTCCTAATCCCCCCAAACGTAAGCGGGCCGCAGGCGGTGAGCAATATGACCACCTGGCGCTCGTTTTCGGTGATATTGTTTGCCCGGAAATAGTAATGCATCCGTTGTGTGTACTGGTTCCAGCTTTCCAGCGCAGCATCAAAAACATCCAAACGTCCGTACAGAGGCATGGTATAATAGAAAACAACTTCCAACCTGTATCCAACAAAAATCCAGGGAGGTGGCTTCAGCAGTGTCGACAGCTATTCACGTTAACCTTCGTCGCCAGTTTTGTAAGGGCCACGAAGAATCCAGCACGAGTTTTAAGGATACAAAGTAATAACATTTATTTACTATAACATGTATACGTAACAGTTGCGGTAACTTCCCTTGCTACATACTCCTTCCTGCTGGTTCCTGAACTGGCCAGCTTTATTTATACTAGGAGCTTACTAGTGGTTTCTCCGCCCCCCTTATTGGGGAAGCTCATACTCCCACAGGATTGTGGGATAGTCATTAGTCCCCAGCCAATGGTAAGTAGGCAGGTTATAACAGTCTTAAAATGCCTTTGAAGTTTTGAGGGTTATAAACTATGATTTTCCAGTACTCCCCTGCATATAGCACACATGTGCTTGCATTCTGATTTGCATTGACACAATTAACAAAGCCATACCTCAAGAAATCATCTTTATACTGCTTTACTCCCGATTTTCATTTTTTTCTTTGGTTCACCACAGACCCTCGGCTCTGTACAGAGTTAACACTAGCACTACTATGTCCTGCAGTGGACTCTCCAAAGCAGCTCTTTACAGCAGATTCAGTTGTCGGATCCTGGCCCGCTCTTCCTTATAATGAAACAATTCATCTACAGTTCTTCACAGGCCTGTTACTTTTCTTGCTCGCAGATAGGAAATGCAGGAATCTCTCCTCCATGATTTTGCGTGAAAACCACGGGCATATAGGGTGCATGATGTCAGTGTACCTGCCGGGAGCATGACCTGCTCTCTGCCGCCATTTTGGCTGGAAGACTGCATCATTCCATTTAAAAGCCAGTAGCGGCCTGCATTCTCAATTTAAAAGTTGGTCACAGCCGTTGGGTGCGATTGGGAACCGATTGCTCTGCAACCCTCCTGATACCCACCCGTAGGTCAGAAACCAGAGTTTGAAAAGCCCTGATCTAGATGACATCCACATCACCGGCTCAAGTGAACAAGAGCATTGAAGAACTTTGAATCTACATTGGAACATCTACAAAACTATAATCTCTGAGTTAAAAAGGAAAAGTGTGACATTTTCAAGACATCCATAAACTATTTGGGTCACATCATTGACAAAGATGGTTTCCATAAGGAGCCAAAAAAGATGATCGAAACCTTAGAAGCACCACGTCCTCAAAATATGACACAACTGAGTTAGTTTCTTGGATTAATAAATTATTATGGGAAATTTATCCCACATTCAGCAATGCGATTGGAGCCTTTACACACTTTGTTTTGTGCCAAGCAAGGATGACACAGGACAGAAGAATGTGCAATTGCATGTAACGAAGTAAAAGAAGCCTTAAAGAAGTCAGAGCTATTGGTTCACACAATCCCAAACTGAAGTTACAACTTGCTTGTGACGCATCACCTCATGGGGTTGGCGCAGTTATCTTGCACATAATGCCGTCAGGAGAAAAAAGTTTGCTAGAATTCACTTCACAAACTCTTACTAACACAGAAACAAATTATGTTTAGCTAGGAAAAGAAGTTTTGAGCATCATATTCAAAGTAAGATGGTTTTGTGGACGTGATTTTACTCTCATGTTGGATCACAGAAACTTGACGACAATCTTCGGGCTGTATAAAGGTATTCCTTCTTTAACAGCTGGTAGATTACGGAGATGGTCAGCACACACTTATGATATCAATATTGTAAATTGGAGCAACATGCAAATGGTGATGCTTTGTCAAGGTTGCCATTACAAATCAAGCAAGAATCTGAAGAAAATGTTGTCTACATCCGATATGTCTCATACATGGATAATGTACCTGTGACTTCATTTCAAGTATAGAGATACATATGAACCGATCCAGTGATGGGGAAGGTGTTGGACATTCTCCTAAAAGGAACAATGACAGACATACATCGTAAAAATCCAGACCTCAAGCCCTACATGACAAGAAGACTTGAGCTGACAGTCCAGAATGGAGTTTCATTATGGGGAGTCTGAGTGATTATTCCTCCATGCTTGCATAATAATATCCTTGACCAACTAAATGATGGACATCCTGGTGTGGTGAGGATGGAAGCACTGGCATGCCGTTATTTTTGGTCCCCAGGGTTAGATCCTCAAATTGAAGAGAAAGTGGATCAATGCCAGTTCTGTGCAAACTAAGGATCTCTCCATCATTACAACACTTACATCCGTGGGAATGGCCAACGCAGTCATGGCAGAGAATACATATAGACAACCCTGGCCCAGAGGAGGGACACATGTTCCAGTGATTGTAGCTGCGCATTCTAAATGACTGGAAGTAGTGATTATGAAATCCACGATGACAGAACCAACTATTGAGAAGTTGGATGAAATAGTTGCAAGATTTAGGACACCGAGCGGGTCTTAAGTGACAATGGTACTCAGTTCACTATCAAGGAGTGTGAAGACTACTCAAAACGAAACGGTACACAGCACGTAAAGCCAGCTGCATGCCCTCCTTTAACAATTGGATTGTCCGACGATTCCTTCGGTCATTTAAATACTCAATCAAGGCCTCAAAGGATCAGTTACATTTGTCAAGATGAGTGAAAAGGACGCTAAGGACAAAGTTTCACGTTTTGATGCCACCTGATATTTCAGAGATTGTCAAATCAGAAGCACAGATTTTTAGGAGGGAACAAACTCCATGAAGCGAGTATTCATTCAAGGAGAGCGAGTGCTAGCAAGAAGCTACACTACAAATGAGAAATGGATACCTGCAGTTATTCTTGCAAAGATAGATCCAATATCATACACCATATAGACCAATGATGAGAGAGTTTGGTGACGTCATACTAACCAACTACTAGCTTCGCAAAGTGAAACTTCCCAAGTAGTATTCCCATTGGAAAATCTAAGCAGTGATACTTCTGAACAGAAGAAGTGGCACAGTGGTCAGCACTGCTGCCTCACAGTGTTAACGACCTGGGTTCAATTTAAAATTTGGGTCACTGTCTCAGTGGAGTTTGTACATTTTCCCCATGTCTGCATGGGTTTCCTTCGGGTGCTCTGGATTCCTCCCACAGTCCAAAGATGTGCAGGTTAGGTGGATTGGCCATGCTAAATCGCCCCTTAGTATCCAAAAGATTAGGTGGAGTTACTGGGTTACGGGGATAGGGTGGGGACGTGAGCCTTGGTCGGGTGTTCTTTCAGAGCTCAGACACAATGGACCGAATGGCTGCCTCCTTCAGTGCAGTGATTCTATGAGACCAGTCGCAGAGACAAATTCAGATTCTGTTTCTGGGGAATCTTCAACACTAATGGAGACGGACACTGAAGTAACTTCACAGGAAGTACTCCCGACAGAAGACAAAGAAGACGCTTCAAAGGTCACGAGTAGATAGGTTCCAAAATGTCGAGTAGAGCCCAAAAGAAATAGATGCCCAACTGAGAAGACTGTTTTATTAAGTTGTATAAATGTCAAAAGACAATGGTGCAAAGTAATGTATCTATGTTTAATTGGGCCTGTTGTAACAACATTAAGAACAGTTGCCATTCATACGAAAGTAATACATAAAGTAATACATAAAGTAATACATTCCTGCTGGTGGAACATCACCTGATCTGTAGTGACATCAGCAGGATGTTTGCCCGGCCTTTAGTTCTCCATCTTAGCATTGTACGGACAATAAACCTCCTGAATAATTTTTTTTTTATTTGTCCAAGGGATGTGGGCATCGCTGGCTGGGCCAGTATTTATTGCCCATCCCTGAGAGTGTTTAAGAGTGACTCCAGACCCATGTCGCTGTTGGTCAGACCAGGAAAGGATGCCAGATTTCACATTAGTGAACCAGATTTTGTACAACGATCAACATGGTTTCATGGTCATCATTAGACTTTCAATTCCAATTTTTAAAAATTGAATTCAACTGCTCTGGTGGGATTCAAACATGGGTCACTAGGTCATTACCCATGATCTGTGGATCACTAGTTCAGCGACAATACCACTACACCACTGCCTCCCCTTGCATCATGTTTGGAAGAAACCCAAATGTGAGGAACCTCCATATCTTTTCTCTTTGCAACACTTTGAGAATATAACAAACTTCTCCAAAGTGTGAACTCCTGAAAGAAAAGTGGCAGCAAATTGAACATGAGCACAGGAGCAATAAATACCCTGTTGCTGATATACAGTGGTGTGTTGGAAATTTAATAAGCAGGGGCTCTAAGAAAAGGTGTTGGCCATATCATCTCTAAATCTACTGTTATGTTGATTTCCTATACATCAATCATTTGAGTCTCCAAATGTCAGTAAACCTATTTTTTCATTGAAAAGTGTTGGTGCTAATAGGAATTTTATTTCGAACCATGGGGTATTGTGAATCATCTTTATTTGGCATAGCTAGAATTTCATTGTGCAGCAGTTTCATTATTTAATTCAAGCCTATTAAAACATGAGATACAGAAGACTTTACCTACTTCTGAGAGATGGTATAGAGAGGGACACTGCTTTTCTTGATTTATATTAATAAACTAGTTCTTAGGTGTACAGGGTACAATTTCAGAGTTTGGAGATGTTGAAAGTCTTGGAAGTATTGTGAACTGTGAGGAGGCTAGGGAAAGATTTAAAGAGGATATAGACAGGCTGATAGAATGGGTCAGACACGGGACAGATCAAATTTAACGGAGAGAAATATGAAGTGATAAAGTTTGGTCAGAAGAATGAAAGGAGGTGACATAAAATAAAGGGTACAGTTCACAAGGAAATGCAGGAGCAGAGGGACCTGGATGTATATGTACATAAATCATTGAAGGTGCAGGACAGGTTGAGAAAGCAGTTAATGAGTTAGACTGAATCTTGCGTTTTATACATAGGGGCACATAGTATGGGCAGCAAGGTAGCATTGTGGATAGCCAATTGCTTCACAGCTCCAGGGTCCCAGGTTCGATTCTGGCTTGGGTCACTGTCTGTGCGGAGTCTGCACATCCTCCCCGTGTGTGCGTGGGTTTCCTCCGGGTGCTCCGGTTTCCTCCCACCGTCCAAAGATGTGCAGGTTAGGTGGATTGGCCATGATAAATTGCCCTTAGTGTCCAAAATTGCCCTTAGTGTTGGGTGGGGTTACTGGGTTATGGGGATAGGGTGGAGGTGTTGACCTTGGGTAGGGCGCTCTTTCCAGGAGCCGGTGCAGACTCGATGGGCCGAATGGCCTCCTTCTGCACTGTAAATTCTATGATAGTACAAAAGCAAGTAAGTTATGAACCTTCATAAAACATTGGTTCAGCCGCAATGGAAATTATGTGAAGGTTTTACTAAGGCTGCAGAAAAGATTTACGAGAATGGTTCCGAGGATGGCACGGTAGCACAGTGGTTAATACTGTTTCTTCATAGCTCCAGGGTCTGAGATTCGATTCCTGGCTTGGGTCACTGTCTGTGTGCAGTCTGCACGTTCTCCCCGTGTCTGCGTGGGTTTCCTCCGGGTGCTCCGGTTTCCTCCCATAGTCCAAAGATGTACAGGTTATGTGAATTAGCCATGCTAAATTTCTGTTAGTGCCCAAAACGATTGGGTGGGGTTCCTGGGTTGCAGGGATGGGGTGGAGATGTGGCTTGAGTATGGTGCTCTTTCCAAGGGCTGGTGCAGACTCAATGTGCCGAATGGCCTCCTTCTGCACTGTAAATTCTATGATTCTATGATGAGAGACCTCAGTTTTGTGGCTAGGTTGGCAACGGCTGGGCTGTTCTCCTTGGAGAAGAAAGGGTTGAGACAAGATTTGGTAGACCTACTCAAAATCATGAAGATCTGGATAGAGTAAATTGGGAGAAACTGTTCCCACCAGCAGAAGGTCGAGAACGCAAAGGTTATTAACAAAGTCACTCATTAACTTAATCATTCATTTAAAATGGAAACTTACAAGGTTTATTTGCAACAAAGATTAATACTTAACATTTCACTTATCGGAGAGTGGCATGATACACTGTCTGTCATGTGGACCCCAGGGATTTTTGGGTCTTCGCCTCTTGGTTCGTGGGACGTCTGGGGTCTTCTCTTCTTGGTTCTTAGGACCTAGTCCCTTGACTCACAACATCTTGAAGATTCAATTTTACTCAAACTAATTTTAATATAAGTATGAACATCCCTTTCCAGGTTTAAGACTTCTAATTTCCTAGTCTATGTATTTTGCAGCCACGTGTTGAATGCTTTTTCTCTCTCTGCTGACAATTGCTGCCGAATGCTGAATACAGCTTTCAATTGCACTTTCTCCTTAATGCAATCACCTCCAGTCCTAATATCGAATTCTAATTCTGAGCTAACAATGATACCTTGAACCTCTCTTGCAATCAACTCCAAACTTATATGACAATTATTTTGACCATGACTGGGTTTCTTCTGTGAAACCTCTAAACCTATATTTGGGTTCCTCACAGTCAATCTCCAACCAGGCCTGTTGACTGGCTCAATAACTAACTCCTAACTGTCTCCAGGGAAAGAGCCCCCTTTTAGCAAGTCTCCAGAGACTAATTCTACCCCCTGGCAAATGCAATGACCCAAGTGCTGCTCCCCTATTTTTGCATCCTTATTTTCAGTCAGCTTTTGCAACACCAACCTAAGCCTGAACACATAGAGTCTCACAGCACAGAAACAGGCCCACTATGTCTATGCTGACCATCAAGTACCAATCTATACTAACCCCATTTACCAGCCTACTATGCCTTGGCGATTTAAGTGCTCGGCCAGATGCTTCTTAAATGTTGCGAGTGTACTTGCCTTTGCCACCCTCTCAGGCAGCGCATTTCATATTTCCACCATCCTCTGGGTGAAAAAATGTTTCCTCAGGTCCCATCTAAACCACTTACTCCTCATCAGAAACCTATGCTCTCTGGTCTTAGACATCTCTGCCATGAGGAAAAGATTCTTACAATCTACCCTATCTATGCTTCTCATAATTTTGTACGCCGGTATACCTCACAGTCAATCCCTGTCTAAATACAATGAATAACCTTTCTCAAAAATTTATCATTCCTGGCCAATGATAAAAATGCTCATGGCTTTCGACAACAACTTAACCTCAACTTATATTTACAATTCTTGATCAATGGAAGAAGCATTTGTGACTTCTGTGGTGAATGTAAGAAATTGTGATATATATTATATTTTACATGTATTGTAGTAATGTTATTTGAAACGCTGGGTTTCAAATGCAACATTGTCCCAACTACAACCTCAGTTCACTTCTGTGTTTTTCGTCCTTCAAGCTAGATTAAGAATTTTACGCTTAAAGAGATGCCAACTTAAATATTTCTTAACACTCCAATAATACATACAAATGTCTACTTCTCATCACTAAACCTATGCACAGTACAAGTTGATAATTTAAGCCTTATTACATGCAAACAAGGAGCAGTCCCTGCCTCAGCATTAAGACACTGGAGTCAAAGCATGATGGACAAGTTGTCCACTTATTCAGTCCCTTGAACTTACTCTGCCAATTAATAAGATCCTGGTTGATCTGCTAGTAACCTCAAATATGCATCCCCCCTACCCACAATAACCTATCATCCTCTTGCTTACCAAGAATATATCCACCTCTGCCTCAAAAAAATATTCAATGACTCAGCTTCCACCACCTTTTCAGGGCGGGAGTTGCAAAGATTGACGACTCTGAGAGAATTTTCTTTTGCCTCGTCTCCAATTTTAAATGGGCGACTCCTTATTTTCAAATGTGTCAGTGAGATGAAGTCTCTCAGAATGTTTGATAACAAAGACGTCTGCAAATCAATAGGAGCCCTAAGGTGCAGAGCGGTAGTTATCACTGCACTCCTGTGCTACAATGAGTCTGGCCTGGCTATCAGTGATACACGAGCTCTAGAGAAATCCCATGGATTCCATTAATGGATGTATCACATCCTCCGCATTCAATGGGAGAATTGTTGGAAACATTCTAGTGGCTTCCTTGAAGTCAGATCCACAAGCATTGAGGTAAAACTACTACAAAATCCACTTTGATGGACTGGACACTGTGGCTGGATGGCCAAAATGTATCTCCCCCGCCAAGTTATGTTTCTCTCAACTATCAAATGGCCATTGTTCCAGGGGAGGACAAAGAAAATGCTCTGAAGCTCTCCTTGAACGGCGGCAGCATTGACATCAATGACTAGAAGGAGCTTTCTACCAATCACTAAATAAGTGGACAACTTGTCCATCATGCTTTGACTCCAGTGTCTTAATGCTGAGGCAGACCGGTGGAAAGAGAGGTAAGAAAAGGGAGCAAATCCTGCTTTCCTAATCTCATGATGTGGAGATGCTAGTGTTGGACTGGGGTGGGTACAGTAAGAAGTCTTACAACACCAGGTTAAAGTCCAACAGGTTTGTTTCGAATCACTAGCTTTCAGTGCGCAGCGCCTTCCTGAGGTGAATTCGAAACAAACCTGTTGGACTTTAACCTGGTGTCGTAAGACTTCTTACTGTCCTAATTCCATGACCTTGTGGGGCATGGGCATCCTGCAACATGTGTCCAAAGATCTGCGGGTTGAAAACCGGCCTGTTCAGTCACATGGAGTCCCTTGGCAGAAACCCATGATCCCGAGTAGATGTCATTTTCAAATCGAGGGACAGCTTTTGATATGTCAACAAGTATGGTAGCATCAATGGAGAGATAAATAGAGTTGAGTATCAGATTGATGACTCTTCATTCTGACACATGGTCATAGGCTTGAAACTTTTGGGATTTACCCAGCTCGCAACGCCTTGCAAGATCTAACACGATCCCGCGAGATGTCACGACATGAAGCCTGCCTGTTGTGGGAGGGATCACTTTCTGGTAAATTTGCATATTAGAGTGAAACAGCTAGTCTCACTCTAATATACGTTCCCGAGCTCTAACCAAGGCATGGGGTATAACATTCTTGCCTTGGAGACCTCGGGTGAGTGCTGTTCAATACTGATCTCTCCAGATGGAATGGCACTCATGAGGGTCTCCCAGGGGATCGGAGGCCCCCAGGTGCATGCCCTCTGGGCATGGTGGTACCCAGGCACTGCTGGTGCTACCTGGGCACCCTGGCTGTCAGAGCCTGCCTAGCACTGCCAAGGTGCCCAGCTGGCACTGCCAGGCTGGCACTGCCAAGGTGCTGAGCTGGCATTTTGTGCACAGCAATGGTCTGGCCCAGGTGTGTCCTGCATTGATGTGGAGGAGAGCAGAGCTCTTAGTGCGGTCTCATTGGGGAGTTCCCCGCTGAGGCTCCTGATCTACCTGGATGCACTGGGAAACATCTGCTAATCTTGTGCTATGGGGCTCTGTCCTCATTTGGGTAGATTGCACCCATTGTGTTTAGACTTAGGCAAGTAGATCATGGGATCTGAGTGGCATGGAGACCATTTAGTTAATGAGAGGAGCCAGGTCTATAGCAAGCAGTTTGACTGTAGGATTGTTTAGTCTGACAAAAAAAGAAGAATCTGCAGGCAGTCCCTGAAAGGGTCTCTCAACACTCTCCAAGCATCCTTTCCAAGAAATTTCTCTGCAAGAGTACAATAAATAACCCTGTGTTCGCTAACTTTATTTAAAAGTGGCTTTTGATCTGTAATAGGCTTTGCTGAATTGGAAATAGAGAAGGTATAAAGTAGTATTGTTTCCCTCCTTTTTTAAACTTTAATTGTATTGATATTTTTCTGCGATGTTAATGTGGTTAATATTGTGTAGATAATAAAGTTTGTTTTAATATAAAACATTCATTTTTCCAGTGGAATCACTCCTGGGGTGAAGTATCCGTTCCTCACAATTGTATAAATTGAAAAATTGTTGGGGTTTCTCATCCGAATATAATTGGGGTCTGATCCAGTACCGTAACAGGGGCTGAGAAGAGGACACCGAACTCATTTCCAAAATAGCTAATAGACGTAATGAGATATCATTGTGTTTCTATTCCGGAAGGATGGGAACAAATTGACTAAAGGGTCCTCTGCACCTGAACATATCTTGTGGTCTTGCCTTACCTCCGCGTTGTTCCTGGAACCTTGCTTACAATCTTTGACATCCTTTGGGTGGAGGAATAAAGGCTGTTGTGAAACTAAATAGCTTTCTCACTTAGCCTAGGGGTTGCTGTGGAAGTTAATTCCATTTTTCAGTCACCTTTTCCACTGGAACATCCAAATTCTGGCCATTGCTGTAGACGTAAGTGTATAAATAAACCTTTGAATCCTCGAAAAAGCCCTACAAACCAAGCACAACAGTGAACTGTCAATATGGGTGCGGATGGTCACCATCTTTGGCATTCACCATGTGGGTGTGTCTTAAACCCCTGGGCACCTTTACACCGCCACCCGTATGACCTGCTTGATCCCTTGTGCCCAGTTGTGGGACCGGCAAATAAAACATCCATTTGTGGGGTGAAAAATCAAGGCTGACTATTAATGTGAGCATAGCATGTCATGGCTGGAAAGGTAAGTCAAGTTATATGCTGAGTATGTGTAAAAACATGAATTTGGGGGCTGCGATAATAGAGTCGTCTTATATGCCAGATCGACTTATATGCTACGACTTAAGTTATTCAAGGCTTCCAAATAATCCTACCAGCCATTTCATGCAAACTTGGCACAACTGACTGAGAACATGTTGTCACGTGAGAGTACCCTTTAAGAAATGGGTGTTTAAGAATTGTACCTTTAAGAAATGGAGCTGCTCATGTTACTGGAGTGATGTCAGAGTGTGGGGGGAGCTGAGCTCCACTTCTGCTTTTTTAATTTCAGTTTGAGAAAGCTTGGGTGTGTCTGTGAGCTGCACTGCTGTTGATCTCTGCCATGAAGGACTATCTCTTAATCATTTGGTGAATTCAGAAGAAGTATAAATGTTTTCAGTCTTGAATGTAAACCCTGGTGTGCTCCTGTTTGAAAGTTTGTTAAGTCTTTTGGATGTTAAAAGGACGGCATACAGATTACTTAGTGTTGTATTATTTGGGGGGTGTATTTGATTTACTGGTTGCTAAGATGTTCACTGTTTGTTTTGGAAAGGTTAACTTGAGTTCATAGAATAAACATTGTTTTGTTTTTAAAAATACTGGTCCATTTCTGCTGTACCATACCTGTAGAGTTAGCCATCTGCTCCCCATACCAGAATCTATTAAAAGTTGTGGGTCAGGTGAACGCCATGATACACTTTGGGATTCTCTAAACCGTGACCCATAACAATGTTCTTCTTTTATACCAGGCAAGCAGCTTTTTGAGGAGTGTGGGGTGGAAAAGCATTGTCGGACCTGTATCGTGATTGTCATTTTCTGTGATTGGCACTAATAGGTTTGTGTTGCAGGAAACCATCAAAGGTAACAGCGGCGCAGTGGCACAGTGGTTAGCACTGCTGCCTCACAGCGCCAGGGACCCAGGTTCAATTCCGGCCTTGGGTGACTGTCTGTGTAGAGTTTGCACGTTCTTCCCGGTCTGTGTGAGTTTCTTCCGGATGCTCCGGTTTCCTCCCACTGTCCAAAGGTGTGGAGGTTAGGTGGATTGGTCATGCTAAATTGCCCCTTAGTTTCCAAAAAGGTTAGGTGGGGTTACTGAGATACGGGGATAGGGTGGAAGCGTGGACTTAAGTAGATTGCTTTTTCCAAGTGCCGGTGCAGACTCAATGGGCCGAATGGCCTCTTTCTCCACTGTAAATTCTATGATTCTATGTAATAGTCATCAACTGAGAGACAGCTGGTTATCAGAATCATTAAGGTACAGAAGGAAGCTATTTAGCCCATCCTGCTTGCACCGGCTCTCCAAAGGAGCATTATGACTTGGTGACATTCTCCTGGCTTTTCCCCCTACCCTTGTAATAAAACAGTTTAATTATAATACTATGTAATGTAACCTGGAGGATGGTGCCTTTTGCCTATTATCAGCCAACACAATTTGCTAACTCAAGAGCTCCTTGTGTCAAAGTTTCACCTGACAATATGAAATGAGGCAGCGCTGTTTAAGAACCGGTACAATTAAAGTTTTGTATCTAGTCGTGCATCCACAGCCATGGAAGATTGCAAGCCTCACTCAAAAATACTAATCCTCAAGCCTCTCACATTCTACATTACCTCAAAGTTGAAAGAAAAAAGGAAGAGACAGGGGACCACTCTGCAGGGTGTGATGAATGTAAGAAACTGTCATATTTTATAGTCTGATTTTTGCAGTAATATTATTAAAGACTAGGTTAAAATGCAATGCCTACAGGCAGTATGTCTGCTGGAGCTATGGTAATAAGTGGTTTTTGCAGGGGAAGTGTTTTGCTAATAGATGCTCAAAGCCTTTTTACCTTTTTGCAGATAGAGAGCTAATGTAATGTTGTAACAGTTTGAGCCTGGTTAAACAAGTCAAGGCACATCTTCTAACAAGAGAGAAAAGAATGCTGTGTGCTTTGAATGCCATTGGTGTAGCTACTGGGAGGGGCCATGACTGTTTGGACAAAAGAGTTGCTTCCAGGGCCCTAAACTGAGCAGAAGGTTTTCAACTTGGTCCTAAAAGAAAGGGTTCTCTTTCCAGGGACTCTGCACCAAGATAAACAAGTAAAACCTGGTTGTTTACTTTATACATAAGTGGTATCTGAAATATATGGGTTTGCTTAATTGTAACGTAGAGGCAGGTTGAAGGAAGCAAGTAAAGATATTGAGCGCGATCTGCAGGCCATACTGCACCCGAAACGCAGTGCACTGAGGTACAACATGGCCGGTAAATGACGGGAAACCCCACTCCCAAAATATACCTGGCTCGCCATGTCTCACAAGTTCTAACGTGATCTCGCGAGACATTGGGATGTGAAGCCCACGCATTTTTGGAAAATTTGCATATTACAGCGAGACAGCTAGTCTTACTTTAATATGGAGTTCCCTAAAGTAACCAAGGCTTGGGATCTGTCCCCCATGACTTGCAGACCTCATGCAAGCACTGTTCAGTACTGGTCTCTGCAAACGGGGACCAGACGGAATGGTACTTGTGGGAGTCTCCCAGGGGATTGGAGGCCCCCAGTGTATGCCTGCTAGGCAGGGTGGTACCCTGGTACTGTTAGTGCCACCTGGGCAACCTTGGACTGGCACCCTGGCACTGCCACCTGAGTGACAGCCTAGCACGGCCCAGGTAGCATTGCCAGCTGGTGGGGCACGACCCAGGTGCCAAGCAGGCATATTTTACATAGCCATGATCAGGCAGGGGGCATGCTGTGCGCAGGTGTGGGGGTGAGGGTTGCTGAGGACCCTCTTATGGTGAATTGGGTATGGGAGGGGGTTTCCGGGGCCATTTAAAAATGGCTTCGCAATCTCTCCCTGCACGAATGAGTTTCGACGAGTGGGGCTCCTCAGTACAGGAAACTGTACTAAGTGCGGCCGTGCATTCCCCGCTGAGGCCCTGTATCTAACCTGAGTCATGTTTGATAGCGTTATGTTTCCCGGCGCTGCAAGCACTGGGAAACATGCGGCTAAATGCACTCGCTATGGGACTCTGTTCCCATTTGGATAAATCGTGTCCATTGTAACTGTTAACTGTAAAGCTATTTCTTTGTTGCTAATGTGCTTAATTCTGCATTCAAATTAAAGTTTGTTTTGACATAAAAGCTGTCTACTAGTCAGTATTATCACTCATGTAGGGCAGTAACATTTGTTCACAGTTTTAACAAATGCAAATAGTTGGGTTCTAGTCTTGGGATCTTAACCAGATTTGGGATTCTGGTTGTAGCCACCTGGGTTGGCCAATTCCCGACTTAAAATGGAGAACCGCAAAGACTAAAGGGAAATTCAGCCAACATAGGCAGAAACGAGCAAGTGCAGAAATCCTATGTATTGGAACTTGTAAAAAAACCAGACAGCACTGAAACCAGCAGCCATCTGCATAGTAATGAGCGATTCCAAGACACAATTGCAACACTTAAGGTGAATAAAGCAAAGCCAGACTCCTCAGCACCAGCAGGAGCCAAGACAAAGGAAGGCCAACGGACATTTAGGGGCTGCCTAGCGATCAGGGAACAACTCCAGTATTGGAGAAATCGATCCAAGTGATCGGAACGCAGTCCAATTATTTGGAACCAGGTGCGGGGTCCGCCCGAAGGGCGGGAAGCCCCTGGGGACTATAAAGTAAAGCCCCCAAGTTCAAATCGGTCTTCTTGGCAGGGTCACTCAACAACGCGAATCAACCCCTGAGAGTGAACTGCCCAAGCGGCCACATCAACCAAGTAAGTCTCCAGTCAACGCTCGCTACAAGATAGGCACTCCTAGCTACAAGTCCATACCAGCTTTTGAATCCTGCAGACTCAGGACCTGAACGAAAGGCCATTTGTTCCCCTGACCTGGCGGGCCAATTCCGAAGCTAAGTATAGGCTTTTTAGTGATAGAAATAGTCTAGAAAGTAGAGTTTATGCATAAGTAGTGACTTACTGTCTATAATAAATGTGTTTTGATTTGAATCTTACTAATTGGTGTGTTGAGTTATTGATCAGTACTTGAACCTTGTGGCGGTATCATAAAGATACCTGGCGATTCTAGAGCAAAGGTTAAACAAACAGAGCAAACTACGAATTAATAGCCAACCAAAAGTTAGCAACATGGTGCAGACCCATAACAAAGGGAATAAACCTCCTGCAACTACCTCCATAAACCTGAGATCATCCAAAACTCAGCCCCATTGTCTTAATTTAAACCAAGTCCCATTCACCCAAAATCTCACTCTCCGCTGACCTCTGTTTTCACCCTGTTGAACAAAATCTAAATTTTAAAATGTTAATCTTTGTTTTTAAATCCCTCCAAGGCCTCATCCCCACCCCCCACCCCTATCTCTATGACCTCCCCCAGTCCTATAACCCTCTGATATATGTGCGCTCCTCTAATTCCAGCCTCTTGAAAATTGCCAATTTTAATCGTTCCACCTTTGTTGACCGGTGGCTTTCAGATGCCTGGGCCTAAGGTCCGGAATTACCCCCAATCCTTTTCATCGCTCCATCTCTCTTCCCTTCGGACATTTCTTAAAATCTACCTCTTTGACGGAATATTTGATCATCTTCCCTGATATCTCCTTCCATGACTCAGTGTCAAGTTATGTGCCATCATAACTCATGCAGAGTTATGCAGAGTGTACATCACATTGCAAAGGATTACAGTCATAAAAAATCAAGGTACTTCCAAAAAGGTGCTGGTTTAGCACAGTTGGCTAAACAGCTGACTTGTAATGCAGAACAATGCCAGCAGCGCAGGTTCAATTCCCATACCGGCCTCCCCGAACAGGCGCCAGAATGCTACGACTAGGGGCTTTTCACAGTAACTTCATTGAAGCCTTCTTGTGACAATAAGTGATTATTATTATTATTATTATTAAATGTCACCACACTTATCTGCTGATTCAAATCACCATTACCTGCTCAATCCATGATTTAAATGTTGATATGGAAGAAAACCTACCAGTCAATGAGTCAGAAACTTGTACCAAGCCCACAAAAAATATTTTGTAAATTTGTCCAAGTAATTGCAGAAGCCCTTTTGGAAATCTGTCCAATAATCTCACGGCAGAGGCTGACCAGAATTTGATTTCCATGTAATCTCTACAGTGCAGAAGGAGGCCATTTGGCCTATAGAGTCTGCACCAACCCTTCAAAAGAGCACCCTACTTATGCTCACTTCCCCACGCTATCCCTGTAACCCCACCTAACCTTTTGGACACTGAGGGGCAATTTAGCATGGCCAATCCACTTAACCTGCACACCTTTGGACTGTGGGAGGAAACCAGAGCACCCTGAGGAAACACACGCAGACACGGGGAGAACGTACAAACCTCCAAACAGACAGTGACAGAAAGTGCAAAATACACACAGTCACCCAAGGACGGAATCAAATCTGGGTCCCTGTCACTGTGAGGCAGCAGTGCTGACTCCTGTGCCAGCCTGGAGTTTGCTTTTTTCCACTAAGTTTTGTATTCTGATAGCTTTCAGGATTTCACATCAGCTTATAGCGGGGCTCCCACAGAGAGTTTGTTTATGTGAGAGATGAACACTGAGGGTAAATGAGATTCCAATATTTCGATGCCTCAGGTCCTGATACTCTGTGAGATTTTCCTCACTCTGACTTTGATTCACTTATCAATTGCTGCCAGTTTGTCCATACAACTTATAATACACAAGCAAATCATAGATCATAGGATTTACAGTGATGATGACTTACTCATATTATATACAGATGATAGTCTACCTATCATCACATCCTCCTTCCTGACAAAGTGATTTTGAATCACAGGCACATACATTCAAACTATACACATATACATTGATTTTGGTCATGTAAAACTGCACGCATGGAAACATGACTGTTCATCAATTCAATCGATCAGGCTTCTGACTGATTCTGCTGCTGAACCGCCTTTGTTGCCTGGTGTGGTCTTTTCTGTGCTTGTGGTATTGAAATACGTATTGACTTCTGGTTTTCTTTGGTCTATTTTTGAAGAACTATTGACTTCTTGATTCTTGAAAGATCTGTTGCTGAAGCATGAAGAACTCTTGTTCCTTTCTGTTTTCTCTCTCTATCCGCACATTGATCTATATTTTTCTTGAGCGTGAACTGGTTCAGTTGTGAGACCTGACTTGCTGAGATATCTCGTAGTTTGGGTAGGTTTGCCTGAGACCTCTGTACATCCTCAACTAATTGTATTACCTCACCGTCTTTTGCTGCCAGTTTAACTTCCTGACTTGGTCGTGTTAACATTTTGATAGCTTGTTCCTCACCAGGAGCTTTCTGGATCTGGGTGGCCAGCTGCAGGGATTTGTTAGCTGAGGAAAGTTGCTAACGTAAAGTCTCTGTCTCTCTTCGAACCACCTCTGCCCTCTGATTGGCTCTTTCCGAATCTGTCCTGATAACTTCAACTTCATCCACTTTGGCAGTCGATTCTGCATCATACTTTGCTTTTCAATCACATAGCTCAGTCTGAGTTGATTCTAGGGCTGTCTGTAACACTTAGATCTTGTGAATAGTCTTCTCAAATTTGGAGGCCATAAATGTTTGAGTCTCCTGAAATTCCCTGTCCTTTTTGTGAAGTCATTCTGTAATTTCTGATCTTTCCCAAGAACAAGGCTCTCTGCTTTGCTACTCAAGGTCTGCTCATACTCGTTGATTGTTTCTTTATGTGCTTTTATCATTGCTTCCTGATTCTTGACTTCAGGAAATTCCTTGTTGTATTCCTCAAATGTGTCCTGCAGTTTCTGATTCTCGGTTTCTATATGTTGCATACACTGGACTTTGAATTGGAACTGATGTCCTAGAACTAATGCTGGAACGGGATCACTGCGGTCACTGTTGGCGATCCGCAGAGTTGAATTATCAGATTGCAATGAGCGGTTCTTCTCCAGCAGAGGTACCTCTCGGGTTTTGGTTTATCCTTTGATCCAGACCCTTCTGATGTCACACCTCCCATCGATTTCAGGGTACTCAGCTCTTTTTTAACCTCTTCATGGTCAGGGTGCCCTTTCAGCTTTTCCTCTAGTTGTTCATTGCACTGAGCTGCTGTTCTGTGGTACCTCTGAGATTATCCATCACCACTTGCAGCTCTGCATGTTTCCATATCTCCTGTCTTTCTATTTTGCTCTCCCTTCTGGATTTTCAGTTGCTTGATTTCCTGATGCAATTCACCTACCTCAGTGTGTGGCTTCTGCAGTTTAAACACAGCATTTCTGTTGTTGTCTTCCCTTGCTTCAAATGCTTTTTTCGACTGAATAAGTTTGTTCTTCAATTCAAGACAATTCCCTTTCATGTGGTTTCTTTCCCTCTCTAGAGACTCAATAATTTGCTGAAGGGAATTCATTTTTGTGTTGAGCAGGTTTATGATTTGCTGATTCTTCTCCATAAGCTGTTTCTGGTGTGTTATTTCTATTTCTGTGTTTTGTTGTTCAGTGCTGTGGTGATATGCATCACTGTATATACACAAGGGGTTAATGTAAATACACTGCAACTAAGTAACCACTAGAGGGAGCACCAGAGATGCCATGACATGCAGACATACAGCCAATGGGTCATCACAACAGGACACAACCAATGGGTAATCAGGACACCTAGAGGTGGCATTACCACAAGGACGCACTTCACAACCCATATAAAAGGACAGGGCACACATGCTCTGCCTCTTTCCACAGACAGACATCTAGAGAGTACATCAGGGTTGATCAACAGCATCACACCCAGCACGTGGCTTAGAGCAGGCTGGTAAAGATAGACTGAGTTACTACAGCTAGATTAGCAGAGAGTCAAACTCATTTAAAAACTGTGTTAATAGTTCAATAAACACGTTGAACTCATTTCATAGTCTGGAGCTTCCTTTGTCAAAGCATACATCAAGGAAGCAGCTTATGCTACACAAGGCAGCATAACACAACATGATACCAGGAGTACCTGTTCAATCTATTTAGTTCAACTCAGCAAGATCTGCGACAACCAGCAACTGAACCCAAGCACAATGAACGGGATCCTGGCTCCTCATCCACTCAGGTACCATGGCAATCTCAGTGCCAACTGGCGTTCATTCAAGCAAAGATTTCAGCTTTACTTGGAAGCATCCGACCTAAATGGCGCGGCCGATGTGCCGAAGATAGCTCTTCTTCTCACCATTGCGGGTGAACATGCAACAGAGATCTTCAACTCCTTTAAATACTCCAAAGGGCAGGACAAAACGAAATTCCAGACGATCCTGGACAAATTCGATGGCCACTGCGAGGTAGACACAAAAGGAATCGGTAAAACTGGCGCGAATACTCACCACGAAGCAGAGGTAGGGTTGCAACAGAAGCAGATGGCAGTTTTGATTGGCAGCCATCCTGCGTGTATCCAGCTGGCCCAGTCCGCACATGCGCACCCTCCCAGAAGATGCGAACTGGCAAAGCGGTGTTTTGCGCATACGCGAGAAGCCACGCATGCGCAGTGACAAAAAGAGCGCACAGTAAAGGAACCTCGGTGTGCGCATGCGCAATGGCGTCCTACGCATGATGTCACGAGCGTCATGACGTCAGAGGCCCCGGACCACGCCCACTTAAAGGGGAAATGTCCGAAAATTAGAAAGAAGAGTTTTAAAGCCACAAAAAACAATTTTTTCGCCTCGAAAGACAGAACAATGCCTGAACTTCTACCAGTAGTTGAAAATAACCTCTGCAGAACCCTGAAACAAGCAGTTAGCACCATCCAAAGAGATGATTTGGTCCTTGAAGAATACTACTCAGAAGATGATTTCACCATTGGACATGGCGAGCGCAATGACAAATCCGCAACAAAAAGAGATGATTTGTTCATTGAAGACGACTACTCAGATGATGATTTCTTCCTTGGACACAGCGAGCACAATCACAAATCCGAAACAAAAAGAGAAGATGTGTTCATTGAAGACTACTACTCAGATGATGATTTCTTCCTTGGACACAGCGAGCACAATCACAAATCCGAAACAAAAAGAGAAGATTTGTACGTTGAAGCCTCCTACTCAGACATGGATGAGTTCTTCGGATTTGATGATCATTGCCTCAGCAACATGGATGCAAAGCTCAACACGACTCCACTCATGGTAGACAAATCCAATACCATGATGCCATGGCAGATCGTCGATACATTGGATGGCAGCAGCCTGTCAAATACCGAAGAAGAAGACAATGCCACACAGAGAGCGGTACAAGCCCACAGAGAGCGGCCTGACGCCAAACCAGTGGTCCACACATCACGAAGAGTGGTCCATGCACCACGAAGAGTCCCCGACTCCACACAGAGAGCGATGAAAGACTCCACAGCGAGACCACTGCACGACTCCACACTGAGAGCGATGAAAGACCACAGCGAGACCACGGCACGACTCCGTTGAGAGCGCACAGATCGGCTCCACAGCGAGACCACTGCATGACTCCACACAGGGATCGATGCCAGACTCCACAGAAAGAGCGATACAAGCCTCCACAGCGAGCTCGTTGACAGACTCCACAATGGGAGCAACTCAAGTCTCCAAAGCGCAGTCCATGCATGAACAAGACCATTAAGGTCTATCCACCTCATCTGAGCAACCAGCAGCAGACAATGCAAGTCTGCCATGCTCACGTGAACAATAGAAAGACTATGACAGTCTACCCAGATTACTTGAGCCACCAGAAGAAGACTCTGACAGTCTACCCAGCTCATCTAACCAACAAGAAGACGCTGCAGGTCTACCCACTGTATGTAAGACAAGTGACGAAGGCATCACAATTCCCATACAAGATGTGTAACATCACAGCGAGACTGACAGATCTCAGCTCGTATGCACTCGACAATCCAAGTGAAACTACTCATGAGTCCAGTGCGGCCACGTCAATTGAAACCTCATCCACTCGCGCCTCTCCACAAGAAAATGAAATCTTGAACATTTTGACTCCAGACGAGGAGCATCAAGAAACCAAAGATGATTCAAATGAACCTGAAATAACTCCGACAGAGGACCATCAAGAAACCAAAGATGATTTAGGTGAACCAGAACGGTCTCCAGACGGGGAGCATCAACAAGCCAAAGATGATTCAAGTGAACCGGACATGACTCCAGACGGGGAGCACCAAGGAATCAAAGACAAAACGCTCAATGCAGCAGCAGATACCACAAAGGACACTGCCACAAGTAACTTTGTGAAGGACTCAAATTCTCCACTCAGAATGGTCATTGAGCGCAACAAACACAACAACAAATCCTACAAAAACAACAACACAGACAACAAAAAGAAGCGTACCAAAGGCACCAACGTCAACAACAAGCACGACAAAACCAACGACTGGTACGACATGGTACAACTCTGCAAATGCAGGACACTGTGACAGCACAGCTCAAGACAATGGCAAGTGTGCAGACATACCATGGCATGGTAACGCATCTTACAAATTCACGTTTGCTACACTACAAACAAGCAGACCAGCTTTCAAGGCAGCTGGCATACGGCATCAATACCGCAAACATTGACACCAGTCCAGGTCAGACAGGAAAGATGACATCAAGAATCGCTACCACAAGCATCAAAAAAAAAAGAGTCCAAATCAGACAACAAAGTGATTTGACCATTTGAACACCTCCTGATGACTTCTTGGTTCCTTAAGCACAGGGACACTGACGGCATTCACAAGGAAATGACAACATCAACATCGACACTTCAATAATAAAACAAGAAAGCCACTCGACCATATAAATTCATGAACTTTGGACTCATAAATATTTGGTATTGTATAATTATCACTGTCATCATGACTTGTACATGCCATTACTTATCTACCTATTTTGTTCAATTTTCTTTAACCAAGTACAGAAAATATGTAACACGAAAAAAGGGGGGATGTGGTGATATGCATCACTGTACATACACAAGGGGTTAATGTAAATACACTACAACTAAGTAACCACTAGAGGGAGCATCAGAGATATCATGACATGCAGACATACAGCCAATGGGTCATTACAACAGGACACAACCAATGGGTAATCAGGACACCCAGAGGTGGCATTACCACAAGGGGGCACTTCACAACCCATATAAAAGGACAGGGTACACATGCTCTGCCTCTTTCCACAGACAGACATCTAGAGAGTACATCAGGGTTGATCAACAGCATCACACCCAGCACGTGGCTTAGAGCAGGCTGGTAAAGATAGACTGAGGTACTACAGTTAGATTAGCAGAGAGTCAAACTCATTTAAAAACTGTGTTAATAGTTCAATAAACACGTTGAACTCATTTCATAGTCTGGAGCTTCCTTTGTCAAAGCATACATCAAGGAAGCAGCTTATGCTACACAAAACAGCATAAGTCAACAAGTGCCTTCATTGATGTCCATGAAAAAAAAGCTTTCCAGGCCTTCTGGTGCATCATTAAACTCAGTTTGCCTGTTCAAGGCTGCACTTTGTATTATTGACGAATCATTCATTTTTTTAGCCTCGGTTATCACATTAATACTCTTAGATTGCTGCGTTCTTGCAATCGACAGGCATGGCTGGGCAAAATGTTTTTTTCTGGCACATCTGGCACAGGTTTTGCCGAATACAGGGCA
The DNA here is from genome assembly GCF_047496885.1 of Scyliorhinus torazame. NCBI lineage: Eukaryota > Metazoa > Chordata > Chondrichthyes > Carcharhiniformes > Scyliorhinidae > Scyliorhinus > Scyliorhinus torazame. The sequence goes on along the minus strand of NC_092718.1, from coordinate 56,578,825 downwards.
TTTTCTCGGACTGTCCGTTCAACCGCACCTCCGGCACAAAATGGAGTTCTCTGAAAGTTTCTCAAAATGGCCACCATCCAGACCACGTTTCTGATCCCATTGCAACTCAGCAAAGATGGCGTCGGTCGCTCCCTCTTTTTTGCGCCATTTCTTTGTGTCTGGATCTCAGTGATTTACATTTGTGCAATCGAAGAATTCGGGGGGTTTTCGGATGGCAAGTTATTGAATTGCTCAATTACATTTGGGTAGCTTGTCTTGTCTTCCTCCAAAGCGAACGGAAAAGTATTATACAGATCAATTTCTTGGGGACCGGCTACTGTCCTGGCTACTGGTTGTGGTGGGGAGGACTGGTGTGGAGGGGGGGCGGGGGGAGCTGATGGGGGTGGGATGGAGGGGGGGTGGAGTGCGGGGGTGGGGACACCCATATGGCACTCTGCGCAACCACGGGCCACGGTGGCCGGTCAGTGGGATACACAGTGAGATGGTTGCCTTGCAGGCTACGCAGTGGATCACGGCCCATCCCCTGGTCAACCCCCGTCGCCACCTGCTACTCCCCCGGCCCTAGCAGATGCCTTCTGCATCGTGGAGGCCCCAGAGAATACCGGGTTGGGCCCGTTAATTATATGCCATAAGCGTTTACAGTACATGTGGAATAGAATGCATTGATGCTGCTGTCACGGCCCCAGAGTATGACATTCCATCGGGCACCCTGCGCCGGCCACTATTTCCGGCTCACGCACGATTCTCTGCCCAAACGTGTTTCACGGTTCCGGCGACGTTTAACGGAGAATCCCGCCCCTTGTAGTTGTTAAGTTGCTTTTTGTGAGTTAGTGTGTGTGCCTATGAGTCTGTTTCTAGTGCCAGTGTCATTGGGTTACCCCTCTGTGGTCTGGTTTTGTTAGTTATTTTGAAGTTGCTTGTTTAATGAATATCTGTAGTTGTACTTTGAATTAGGTTGAGTGATAATAATAATCTTTTATTGTCACAAGTAGGCTTACATTAACATTGCAGTGAAGTTACTGTGGAAAGCCCCTAGCCCCCAGCGCCTGTTCGGGTACACAGAGGGAGAATTCAGAATTCTCAGCTGGTACGGGAATTGAACCAGTGCTGCTGGGCTTGTTCTGCATTACAAACCAGCTGTCTAGCCCACTGAGCTAAACCAGCCCTGTGAGGAGCAGGATCTGCTGTAAAGTAATTGTTCTAGCGGGACAGTGGTGATTCTGGGTCTCAAAGGAAAAGCTCCTGTGGCTCCAGAAGAGTGTTAAACTTACTATATATATATATTTGCTGGAGAATTTACTTTTTCTTTGAGTTTTAATTACAGCTTTTGAAGAAAGAAGAATGAAGACAACTGTGTTAATCCACTTCCTTTGTTTTTTTTGAAAATTCTAATTTTGTTTTCATGTTGTTGAGATTGAATGAAAGTAACGTGCTTGGAATTCCCGTGGTTTGAGTGAAGGCCTCCATGGACGAATGAGCGTGTCTTTGAATTCCTGTGGATTTCCTTTGTTTCTAACTTTAATGTTTTAATGTTTTCTCTAAATGGTGATTTTGCAAAAGAGTTATGAACTCATTCAGACTTTGCTGTTGCCCTTTTAATTAAAGTGGTTGTCATTAGTTACACTTAACTTCCACACCAATTGCAGGTCTGATAATTTGACTGGTTCTCTTAAAACTACCATGCTGGAATATAATTGCTCTTGAGATCTAATTGATTAAATAAATAGCAATTAAGTGAAAATAGCAACCCATATAAAAGGGGATAATAAACAAATGTTAATTTTTCACAAATAAAGGGCAATAGGAATTAGTCCGTGTGGGTTTTTGTGTTTTAAAACCCTTTTGCTTTTTGAAAGGAAATAAATTAAACATTTTTTTGTGTGTTACCCATACTGAGTAAATGCTAACTCAGGTAATGAATATGTGAACATGTAAAATCCATTGTTTTAATTCTGTGTATTTAACTACGAATAGGTTAGAAATGAAAGACTTTCTGTGGAAGGATAAGGGCTGTTGTGTTCGTGAGTGAGGTGATTTATATGTTAAATTTGGGGAGTGTCGATGAAGCTGCAACAGATGGTGGGATTCTTCCATCACTTAATTATCTGTGATTTGGGAATGGGAGTCAAAATCTTTAAGGAAATAACTTGGTGGGTTTTGTAAGGGCCCCAAAGAATCCAGCACGAGTTTTAAGGATACAAAATAATAACGTTTATTTATGATAACAATATATACATAACAGTAGCAGTAACTTCCCTTGCTACCTTCTCCTTCCTCCTGGTTCCTGGACTGGCCAGCTTATTTATAGTAGGAGTTTCTCCGCCCCCCTCATTGGGGAAGTTCATACTCCCATAGGATTGTGGGATAGTCATTAGTCCCCAGCCAATCATCAGTAGGCAGGTTATAACAGTGGGACAAAATTTGGAATTGGGGCTCTAAAGTGGAAATATACTGTTGGATACAGGTCATTTTGCATTTTGTTATTATTGCTGTTGCTCACGTTACCATCTATCAAGCTTTTACGGTGATTATTTTTAAAAGATTGTAAAATGAAAATGGATTAAATTTGATTAAATGTGGAATCGGTAGTGAGACGTAGGAATTGGTTCTTAAATATGTAATTGAACAATCTTTGAGTATTGTAAGGAAAGTATGTTTCTCGGACTCCATTCGTTTGCACATATGAGATCATAGGAGGTAATATGGTGCTGGCAACAGGCTGAGAAGACACACAGGCCAGGAAGAGAAACTGCCACATGAGGCCCTGGCTGAACTGATATTGGCTGAATTGTCTGCAAGAGCACTCAAGTCAACACATAAACCCCTGATTGCTATATGGACTTTGTGACTACCCACTCACGTTTACACAAAAGAACAAGACAATGCCATGAATATGTAATGAATTTCCAGACACAGGTGATCAACTTTGCAGCAGGACAAAGGACAGACAAAAGAGGCCATCAGACTCCATAATGGGCTAATAGCTGGTAGGACAAGGGTGTTTCAGAGGACAATGGATCATGATTGAATCACCCTGGGTGAACAGGAATATCCTGTGTATTCACATTGACGAGTTTGGGTCTGGATGGGACAATAGGACTGAGGCCAGTTGTGGGCGTATACCTATGACGGTATAAAGGAAGGAACATCGAAACAGATCTTCAGCGATAACATGGGAGTCCTGCAGGCACAACCATTACAAGAAGAAGGGGCCCTGGGTTTTTAAAGCACAGAGAAGATATCCACATCAAGTGATCGTAGCCTGGCCCGCCTCCTTCATTAAGTACGGGTAATATGTGAGATCTCAGCTGTGCGTCTGAGTCATATTTTGTGTGAGTGAAAGAATTATGAATAAATCTGCATTAAACCGTGTACTGTTTTGTCCTTTGTTCATCCCACCTGGGAAAACATTTGAATAATGAACTGGTTGAAGTGTCTGAAATTTGACAGACTCAATAGGTGTGAGTCTGGAGTCACATGTAGGTCAGGCTAGGTAAAGACAGCAGATTTCCTACCCTAAATGACATCAATGAGCCAGGTGGGTTTTTGTAGCATTCGGTGATAGGAGTCATGGTCACCGTCACTGAGACCAGCTTGAGATTCCAGATTTATCAATTTAATTTCAATTCCGCCAGATGCCATAGTGAGATTTGAACCCCTAACTCAGAGCATTTGCCTGTGCCTCTGGATTATTAGTCCAGTTACTGGCTATCTTTGAGGATGTAAGTCGTAGAGTTGATAAAGGGGAACCAGTAGATGTCGCATATTTGGATGCCACACAAAAGGTTAATACACAAGATAAAGATTCATGGAGTTGGGGGTAGTATGTTAGCATTGATAAATGATTAGTTTGTGAACAAGAAGCAAAGAAATTGATAAATTAGGCATTTTCAAGTTGACAGGCTATAACTGGTGAAGTACCATATTTCTCTGCTCCAGAAAGTACTGGAGGCTGGACCTTTAAATGTATTTAAGACTGGTTCAGATAGATTTTTGAGAGACAAGGGAGTTAAGGGGTATGGGAGTCAGACAGGAAAGTGGAGCGGTGACTGCAGCCAGATCAGCCATGACCTTACTGAATGGCAGAGCAGGCTTGGAGGACCATATGGCATTACTCCAGCTCCTAAGTCCTGTCTTCCTATGTTCCTATTGTCACAAGGATTAGTGCTGGGCCTCAGCTATTTAGAGTCTATATTAATGACGTAGAGACTGAGAGTACTGTATCTACATTTGTTGGCTAGGTGGGAATGCAAACTGTGTGGCAGCCACAAAGAGTTTACAAAGACACATAGACAGATTATGCGAGTGGGCAACAAGTTGGCAGATGGAGTATAATGTGGGGAAGTGCGAGCTTATTCACTTTAGTTGAAAGAACAGAAAAACAGAACAGTTTTCAAAAGGCATGAGACTTGTTGATGTTCAGAGGGACTTGGGGGTACTCATATATGGAACACAGAAAGTGAACATGCAGGTATAGCAAGTATTAAGAATGCAAAGGATATGTTGGCCTTTATTGCAAAGAGATTGGAGTACAAGAATAAAGAGGTCTGACAGAAAATGGCCAAATTCTCCAGCCATTGCGATTCACTTTGCCCGATGTCAGTGCACCCCCGCCCACGGGTTTACCGGTGGTGTGGGGTGGCTTCAATTGGAAATCCCAGTGAACCTCTCGCTGCTGAGAAACATGCGGCTGGCGGACAGGAGAATCCAGCTCATTATCTTTGGTGGGACCAGACCTGGTACACTGTGTGTAGTTTTTGTCTCTATATTTCAGGAAGGATTTACTTCCATTGGGGACAGTACAGAGAAATTTCACTCAATTGGTGCCGAGACGGAGAGTATTGCCCTCTGATGAGAGGCTGAGAAAATTGGGTCTACATTTTCTGGAGTTCAGAAGAATGAGAGATGATCTCATTGAAACATACAAGGTTCTGAAGGAGTTTGACAGGAGAAACAGTGAGTTGTTGCCCCTGGATGGTATTGTGTTTGGTCTTCTATGTCTTGCAAAGGAATCCAACAAACACCTTGACTTGTCCAAACCAGGATCTTTAGTGAATCACACGTGGTAAGATAGCGATCTGTTACAGAGCAAGTTATCATGGAGTTTCTTTGTACTCCTCTGGAACTACTCCTAGCAGGACTGTTCACCCATATATCTTACTACCATCTCCTACAATCATCTGCTGATGGCCAGATGTGTCCCCACTTATATTGGAGTCCCTGGGCACATGACCACGGTCTTGAGACCGCATGGTGTGTCTGCACTGCCACCTACTGGTTGGAGGTCACACATCATCCATCTATGATTTGGAGATGCTGGTGTTGGACTGGGGTGGGCACAGTAAGAACTTTTACAACATCAGGTTAAAGTCCACCAGGTTTGATTCAAACCACTAGCTTTTGGAGCACAGCTCCTTCATCAGGTAAGTGAAGAGGGGGTTCCACAACCACATATATATATACAAAGTCAATGATGCAAGATGATACTTTGAATGCGGGTATTTGCAGGTAATCAAGTCTTTACAGGTCCATCTATGATATTGTTTACAGGCATATCACCACATCCCCCTTCCTCAGAAAGCATTAAGATTTGTTACAACCAACATTGATCTTTTAACTTTATACAATCATGATATTTGATGAACAATGGGAATGAGTTTTACTAGGGTGTCCATAAACATGATATGCCTGGCCAGTGTCCGTCTCTTTTGCACAGATCATTGTGCCTCCCTCACCGGATCACCTCTGTGATCATTCGGACTGTTGTCAGCCTCTTCAAGCACAATCTGAGTCCAAGGAGACGATCATATAGGGCTGAGATGAGAATAAGTTTTGTCACTCAAAGGATTGTGAATCTTTGAAATTCTCTAATCCGACATTATATATATATATATATGTTTGGCTGAGATACATTTTTTATATTTCAGGAAACCCAGAGATATGGGTGTCCTGTTTTTATAATGATATAAAGGCACAAATCACTCATAAAGGATTGTGCAAACACATTGTGCATTCATTTATTGAGACGAAGCACACAGTGGAACATTCATGCAGAGGTATCATGCTTAAAGACAGATCAGCAATGAAACTGTACTATGCTCTGTTCAAAAGCAGCATAACACACTTCCTTTAGAGTGATGTCATGCTGCTATCACTTAAAGGCATATTACAACAATGGGGAGAAGGCAGAAAAGTGGAGATTAAGCTGAAAATAACCCAGGATTACATTTCATGGCAGAGTGGGTTTGATGACCCGAGATGGTCCACTCTTGGGGCATGATTTAGAACATAGAACATAGAACAATACAGCGCAGTACAGGCCCTTCGGCCCACGATGTTGCACCGAAACAAAAGCCATCTAACCTACACTATACCATTATCATCCATATGTTTATCCAATAAACGTTTAAATGCCCTCAATGTTGGCGAGTTCACTACTGTAGCAGGTAGGGCATTCCACGGCCTCACTACTCTTTGCGTAAAGAACCTACCTCTGACCTCTGTCCTATATCTATTACCCCTCAGTTTAAAGTTATGTCCCCTCGTGCCAGCCATTTCCATCCGCGGGAGAAGGCTCTCACTGTCCACCCTATCCAACCCCCTAATCATTTTGTATGCCTCTATTAAGTCTCCTCTTAACCTTCTTCTCTCCAACGAAAACAACCTCAAGTCCATCAGCCTTTCCTCATAAGATTTTCCCTCCATACCAGGCAACATCCTGGTAAATCTCCTCTGCACCCGCTCCAAAGCCTCCACGTCCTTCCTATAATGCGGTGACCAGAACTGTACGCAATACTCCAAATGCGGCCGTACCAGAGTTCTGTACAGCTGCAACATGACCTCCTGACTCCGGAACTCAATCCCTCTACCAATAAAGGCCAACACTCCATAGGCCTTCTTCACAACCCTATCAACCTGGGTGGCAACTTTCAGGGATCTATGTACATGGACACCTAGATCCCTCTGCTCATCCACACTTCCAAGAACTTTACCATTAGCCAAATATTCCGCATTCCTGTTGTTCCTTCCAAAGTGAATCACCTCACACTTCTCTACATTAAACTCCATTTGCCACCTCTCAGCCCAGCTCTGCAGCTTATCTATATCCCTCTGTAACCTGCTACATCCTTCCACACTATCGACAACACCACCGACTTTAGTATCGTCTGCAAATTTACTCACCCACCATTCTGCGCCTTCCTCTAGGTCATTGATAAAAATGACAAACAGCAACGGCCCCAGAACAGATCCTTGTGGTACTCCACTTGTGACTGAACTCCATTCTGAACATTTCCCATCAACCACCACCCTCTGTCTTCTTTCAGCTAGCCAATTTCTGATCCACATCTCTAAATCACCCTCAATCCCCAGCCTCCGTATTTTCTGCAATAGCCTACCGTGGGGAACCTTATCAAACGCTTTGCTGAAATCCATATACACCACATCAACTGCTCTACCCTCGTCTACCTGTTCAGTCACCTTCTCAAAGAACTCGATAAGGTTTGTGAGGCATGACCTACCCTTCACAAAGCCATGCTGACTATCCCAGATCATATTATTCCTATCTAGATGATAGGAAGATTTGTTGGATCTCCTGGTCCTGCCGAAGTTTTGTCCCGCTGTGAGTTCCCCAGCGGCGGGACAGGCGAGCCATGCAAATTTCCATTGACTTCAGCATGACCAGATTATCCTGGTATCGGCCAATTTCCTGCTGCCACCCCTGCAGGAAATTCCACCATGTGGAAGGGAGGGGGGTGGGGGAGTTGTGACTCGAAAAAGCTGACCCTGCTCCTATTTCTTATGTCCTTGGTGCCCATAGTAAAAAGATAAAAATGGTATGGTGATGGTGTGTTACCTTGCTTGCATTGCTTTTCTGAAACTAATAGTGAGGCAGTGGAAGAAAGCCAGATGTATTTGCCAAATAGTTAAGACAATGAAGTAAAATGAGAGCCATCAAAACAAATACAACGAAGTGAGCAAAGTAGAGGAAAGCTTCATAATGTAAAGAAAATGGCCATCGGACTAAAACTTGCAGTATATTGCACAGTGCATGGTACATGTTTGTTAGATGTGTGTATTGTCTATTTGTTTAGAACACATTCAGCAACATATGATTTGCTCAATTTAACTTTGTAAGTGGCACATTATTTGCACTCAATCTGGCACCTAGCTAGATTGCCGCTCTGATATTACTGATTCACTCAGCAAATTGCTCATTTGCTTCCTTTAAATAGGAAAACATTGCTTACCTCAGGAAATTACATTTACGAGTGGAATGTAACATAGTCAGGTAGAAGGAAGCAACATTTAGCCCTTGATTTTCCTCCCATTAGCAGGATTGCTGCTGCCTTAACAATCAGCAATGAAAAACCACCACTAATCCCAACATTTAATTAGCTATCCAGGGCAATTTCATTAATTGGCTTATTCCCCCGGAACGGAGTGAAGTATTCGAATCTGCCTTCAGCCGGTTAGTGGGTGACCTTGCATTCGTTTTGGATGATAGCTGTTTCAGTACGAGTCTCAAGAGTAACAGAAACAAGGGCAAAGTCTGCACAGCTGAACAAACTTCTCTGTCATTCACTCACTAAGATGTCTTGTAAGAGGTGGTCAGCCGTTTTGATAACATTTCCGTCACTTCCTCAACCACTCCATGGTTCCGTTGGCACAGGAACACCAATTCTCAAAGAATCAGAAGAGTTGCTACCATACGAACACGTGAACAAGGGGCACGAGTAGCTCATTTGACCCCTTGAGCCTTCTCCACCATTTAATAAGATACTGGCTGAAAAGATAGTAACCTCAAATCCGCATCCCACCAACCTCCAATAACCTATCACTTCCTTTCTTCCCAAGGATCTATCCACCTCTGCCTTAAAAAATAAAAGACTCTGCTTCCATCACCTTTTCAGGAAGAAAGTTCCGAAGATTTACGATTTTCTGAGAGAAACAAATTCTCCCAATCCTGTTTTAAACAGGCAACCCAATGACCCCTAGTTCTGGATTCTCCCACAAGAGACTGGGACGTCTTTTACATCGTCTGGTAATGTGCCCTAACTGGGTAAGCCTCCGGCCACTACCGGGGAAGCTGCTATTACAGGAGTCCCAAAATGGGATCAATTGGTGTAACCCCGTGGGCCTCTTGAGGGGTATTACAGTTTTCATGGGGGTGGGCTTTGAATGATATCTATCAATTCCTGTCTGCACCTGTGGGAAGACAGATGGATTTTTAGACCCAGCTATCTCTTTGTCTTTGCTTCTTTAGATCCTTTCTAAAGAAGAAAATAATTCTGTATTATTGATAAAAGAGACGTTGAAGCTTTTTTGTCTTGTACTCATCAGGACATTTACAAGACTACCAAATGTAAAGGGAACAACAACTTATACTTTATGAGAATATTGCCGGTTAGTTGGCAAGTGGACCCTGATTGGTAAAAGCATTGCTATGGAGAATGCATCTGATAACTAATATCTGACAACTAACTGGCAAGATTGATTCAAAGTTAAACCAGGCAGATTGACTCTGATTGATCAAGGCATTGCCCTGGCGAATGAACCAGGTCATGGCTGTCACCTATTTTGGTCAGTTGAAACAGGCACAATGTGTGTACATGTTCTTACTGCCTGCAAAGAATAGGGTCCTGTGTATTAATATATATGGGCTCTAGTGCATGTAAGTGCACCACATTGCGACTCGACTGATAATCTTAAATTGATTGCCAGAATAATTCTTAGCACATGTAAGCTTGCTTAGCAAATGTGGAATCACATCTAATTTTGGATACTGTCTTTAGATTTTTGCAAGCATGGGCTGCTTGGGTACCATCAGTATCTTGCCTGGTGCATTCTCTATGGCAAACCTTCTACCAATCAAACTTCCCTTGCCAATTGATCAGCACTCTCTTCTCATGACGTATACTCATCCCACAAAATATGACACAGTGTATGGAAAGGCTCAGTAAACCAAGGTCCACCACACTAAGAAAACAAAAAGGGACGGTCAATAGAGAATTAAAGGTGCTATATTTAAATGCGCGCAGTGTACGGAACAAGGTAGATGAGCTTGTGGCCCAGATTGTGATTGGCAGGTATGATGTGGTAGGCATCACAGAGAGACGTGGTTGCAGGGGGTTCAGGACTGGCATTTAAACATCCAGGGATTCACAACCTATCGAAAAGACAGAGAGGTGGGCAGAGGGGGCGGGGTTGCCTTGTTAATTAGGAATGAAATTAAATCAATAGCACTAAACGACATAGGGTCAGATGATGTGGAGTCTGTGTGGGTAGAGTTGAGGAACCACAAAGGCAAAAAAACCATAATGGGAGTTATGTACAGGCCTCCTAACAGTGGTCAGGACCAGGGGCACAAAATGCACCACAAAATAGAAAGTGCATGTCAGAAAGGCAAGGTCACAGTAATCATGGGGGACTTCAATTTGCGGGTGGACTGGGTAAATAATGCTGCCAGTGGACCCAAGGAAAGGGAATTCATTGAATGTTTACAGGAGGGCTTTTTGGAACAGCTTGTGATGGAGCCCACGAGGGAACAGGCCATTCTGGACTTAGTGTTATGTAATGAGCCAGACTTGATTAAAGATCTTAAAGTAAGGGAGCACTTAGGAAGCAGTGATCATAATATGGTAGAATTCAATCTCCAATTTGAAAGAAAGAAGGTCGAATCAGATGTGAAGATGTTACAGTTAAATAAAGGTAACTACAGGGGCATGAGGGAGGAACTGACGAAAATCAACTGGGAGCAGAGCCTAGTGGAAAAGACATTGGAACAGCAATGGCAGGAGTTTCTGGGAGTAATTGAGGACACAGTACAGAGATTCATCCCAAAGAAAAGAAAGGTTATCAGAGTGGGGATTAGGCAGCCATGGCTGACAAAGGAAGTGAGGGAATGCATCAAAGCAAAGAGAAAGCCTATAATGTGGTAAAGAGTAGTGGGAAGTCAGAAGATTGGGAAGGCTACAAAAACAAATAGAGGATAACAAAGAGAGAAATAAGGAAAGAGAGGATCAATTATGAAGGTAGGCTAGCCAGTAACATCAGGAATGATAGTAAAAGTTTATTTAAATACATTAAAAACAAACGGGAGGCAAAAGTAGACATTGGGCCTCTCCAAAATGCCGCTGGTAATCTAGTGATGGGAGACAAGGAAATAGCTGAGGAACTAAATAAGTATTTTGCGTCAGTCTTCACAGTAGAAGACATGAGTAATATCCCAACAATTCAGGAGAGTCAGGGGTCAGAGTTGAATATGGTAGCCATCACAAAGGAGAAAGTGCTAGAGAAACTAAGAGGTCTAAAAATTGATAAATCTCCGGGCCCAGATGGGCTACATCCTAGAGTTCTAAAGGAGATAGCTGAAGAAATAGTGGTGGCGTTAGTTATGATCTTTCAAAAGTCACTGGAGTCAGGGAAAGTCCCAGAGGATTGGAAAATCGCTGTTGTACCCCCCTGTTCAAGAAGGGAACAAGGAAAAAGATGGAAAATTATAGGCCAATTAGCCTAACCTCGGTTGTTGGCAAGATTCTAGAATCCATTGTTAAGGATGAGATTTCTAAATTCTTGGAATTGCAGGGTCGGATTAGGACAAGTCAGCATGGATTTAGTAAGGGGAGGTCGTGCCTGACAAACCTGTTAGAGTTCTTTGAAGAGATAACAAATAGGTTAGACCAAGGAGAGCCAATGAATGTTATCTATCTTGACTTCCAAAAGGCCTTTGATAAGGTGCCTCACGGGAGACTGCTGAGTAAAATAAGGGCCCATGGTATTTGAGGCAAGGTACTAACATGGATTGACGATTCGCTGTCAGGCAGAGGCAGAGAGTTGGGATAAAAGATTCTTTTTCGGAATGGCAACTGGTGACGAGTGGTGTCCCGCAGGGTTCAGTGTTGGGGCCACAGCTGTTCTCTTTATATATTAACGATCTAGATGACGGGACTGGGGGCATTCTGGCTAAGTTTGCCGATGATACAAAGATAGGTGGAGGGGCAGGTAGTGTGGAGGAGGTGGGGAGGCTGCAGAAAGATTTAGACAGTTTAGGAGAGTGGTCCAAGAAATGGTTGATGAAATTCAACGTGGGCAAGTGCGAGGTCTTGCACTTTGGAAAAAAGAATAGAGGCATGGACTATTTTCTAAACAGTGACAAAATTCATAATGCTGAAGTGCAAAGGGACTTGGGAGTCCTAGTCCAGGATTCTCTTAAGGTAAACTTGCAGGTTGAGTCCGTAATTAAGAAAGCAAATGCAATGTTGTCATTTATCTCAAGAGGCTTGGAATATAAAAGCAGGGATGTACTTCTGATGCTTTATAAAGCATTAGTTAGGCCCCATTTAGAATACTGTGAGCAATTTTGGGCCCCACACCTCAGGAAGGACATACTGGCACTGGAGCGGGTCTAGCGGAGATTCACACAGATGATCCCAGGACTGGTAGGCCTAACATACGATGAATGTCTGAGGATCCTGGGATTATATTCATTGGAGTTTAAGAGGTTGAGGGGAGATCTAATAGAAACTTACAAGATAATGAATGGCTTAGATAGGGTGGGCGTAGGGAAGTTGTTTCCATTAGCAGGGGAGACCAGGACCCGGGGGCACAGCCTTAGAATAAAAGGGAATCACTTTAGAACAGAGATGAGGAGAAATGTCTTCAGCCAGAGAGTGGTGGGTCTGTGCAATTCATTGCCACAGAGGTCGGTGGAGGCCAGGACGTTGAATGTCTTTAAGACAGAAGTTGATAAATTCTTGATTTCTCGAGGAATTAAGGGCTATGAAATCAGCCATGATTGAATGGTGGAGTGGACTCAATGGGCCGAATGGCCTTACTTCCGCTCCTATGTCTTTTGGTCTTATGGTCTAAGTATAAATTGTTGTTGCTTTTACATTTGGTATTCTTACAGATATCCTGATGAGTGCAAGACAAAAATCTTCAACATTTCTCTTTTTTTCTCAGCTATACTCATGTTCTGTCTTACCAAATGACCAAAAAGAATTGTGCAGACTTTTTTTTGGAGGGAGTAACCATCATGAGGCAGCAGTAAGCTGGACTCTCCTTCCGTTCACAGCAGCGGAATTCTCTGGTCCTGCTGCAGTGAATTGGAGATTTTGCTGAGGCCAAATTCTCCGACCTCGTTAGCTGGGGGAATGGGGTGGACCCGCAATGGAGAATCCCAGCCACTGACTGGCTCATGTAGCACAGGTTAGCAGATATCGCTCGGAAGATTTGAAATGCTAAACGATTCACAGCACTGGTGATTTGAATTGTCTTTTCTGGTAGACGTTTTCTGTCAGACGTAAGCCAGCAGCTGACATCTTTCATTAATATTCTTCGGATGGATGCGCATCCTATTGAAGCACAGACATTCAGAGGGGCCCTGTGTTAAGACACAGTAAATGTGAGTCCAAGTCTAGAGAAACAATGCCTGACTCTAACAATGATTAATCTCTTTGCTTGCCTATTCCTGTTCTCCTTGTCTTCAGAATGCAAAATGAAAGTATTCACTTATGGAAATCAATGTCTCAGCTGCTAAACAGTGTTTTGAACAGGATTGAGTAAAAATAGCCACATCGAATCCAGACTCAACCCCCCAAAGTATGTAAAAAATGCTACAAAATGGTAACGAAGCACCAATCTTCAGTATGAACACAGAAAATAATCTACTTTGCGCTCAATGTGCCACAGGGATTTGCCTCAACTGCTGGAAAATATAGTGACGTTAATTATTTGGGGTGGGTTTGGATGGAAATAGAATGGAATGAGTTGGCAGGACTGGCACAGCCTCTTGGATGGATAAGTCCATTCCAATTTTCGGCGCACAAGGCAGACTTTTGTCCATTCCCACAGCAAGTAATTCCCGGACAGGTCGCTTGTCCGTCGCCTGGATGAGTATGTGCTATGGGTGAATCGTAGAAGGGACTGCCGCTTTTTGGAGGCAGAGAGTCCAGGTGCAGTTTTTGTCGACCAGATTTCAGGCAGTTGCTTTAAGAATCTACTTTGCCAATAAAGTACAATTTGTTTGGAGTGTAATCACGGCTGTAATGAAAAAATAGTCTGTTTTTAAGATTAAAAATTGTTTTTTAGAGTACCCAATTATTTTTCTCCAATTAAGGGGCAATTTAGCATAGCCAATCCACCTAACCAGCACATCTTTTGATTGTGGAGGTGAAAAACACGCAGACATGGCGAGAATGTGCAAACTCCACACGGACAGTGACCCAGGGCCAGGATTCGAACCCGGGTCCTCAGCGCCGTAGTCTCAGTGCATCTATTTTTAAGATGATGAGAGGCAGATTGGTCAGAATAGCAGGGAGAATCCATTGCTTCTCTTTGCAATAATGACATGAACATTTTAGGTACACTTGAGAGGACAGACAGGGTCTTAGTTCAAAGTTTTGTCTGAAAGTTGGCACTTCTGACAGTGCAGCACTCCCTCAGACATTGAATGTCAACCAAGATAATGGGGACAATGAGCACATTGTGCACACCTGCAGAATGTAAAAATAGATGAGAAAAAATGTTTGACTTCAGGATAATTGCCAAAGAAAACCATTCTTTTTCCCATGATTTACAGAATACTATTATACATGGCAATGGAAAGGAAATGGCTGATTAAAGTATGTGGCGAAATTACTTTTAGAAAGAGAAGCAACCTGAAGTTAAATAACAGCATTAGCAACTGAAATAAATTAGTTTAATCACACAACATATCACGACGAGGCATTTATGCATTCAAAAACAATCAGCAGATTGCAGAAATGGAAAGTTTTGACAGTAGTGTCCTTGCAGCCAACAAAGCTTCAGAACCACAGTTAGCAAGGTAATTATCTGGAACCATATATGGTGTCAAGGTGACATTGTGTTGACAGTTACATTGCCACTGTACAATGCACCTTTGTTCAACGCATACTTTTGTCATTTGCAAAGGTTTATAGCCTTCAATTGGCAAGATCAAGATCAACAGAGGAAGCAGCACACCCGTTACAAAGGAGTGATTATTCAATTTTTGGGATTTTGGGATGTGATAGAAACAGGAGTATATGTGCATTTTGAAAAATTTGATCAAGGGATATGGGCTTCGCTCATTTGTTGCCCATCCCTAATTGTTCTTGAGAAGGTGATGGCGAGCTTCCTTTTTGAACCGCTCCAGTCCATCTGGTGTAGGTAGACCCACAACAGCGCTGTTAGGGAGGGATTTAAGGGTTTTGACTCAGCGACAGTGAAGGAACGGCGATATATTTCCAGTGTTTAACATCAAGTTAAAGTTTCGCATTTGTTCAGATCAAATTATAATTCTAGTTAGCACCAGAGTGATCATGACAAATATGTTCTGAAAGTATTGCTTCACTTTGCGCAATGTGATACTTTTTCAAATCTTTTTGCAGAACTGCTTCAGTGACAGCGCTGGCTTCCACCGTCAACTTCTCACACATGTACACTTTGCACATATCTATAGCTCATGTATATATGCTGCAAAACGTCACAGGGATGTTTCATGGAAAGAAATGCAGAGTGAGACATAAAACATGGATAAGGAAAGACAAAACCCTTTGGTCAGCAGAAGGGAAATCAACACTGGGGAGTTGGGGCAGTACAATTATTAGCCATCGTGCCTCACCCTGAAGTTATAATCTGCAAATAAATAATAATCGCAATATTCACGTGACTTGCTGTTTTAGCATTAACATTCACGTCAGTCAATGGTCTTAACTGAACAGATGCAATAATGTGCCTGGATAATGCAAAGTAATGGACTTCCCAGGTTTATATTGTGATAGAACAAGGGTTCTCCGTATTGTACTTTGTAATGTCAGAGTGTTCTCACCATCTACACTGGCATATTGCAGATATAGAGATCATTAGCCATTGTTAAGGCATGTCCCCCAGCAATGGCACAAGTGCAATACTGCTTGTCCTGCATGCCAGTTGACCATCTACTACCCAATCCATCAGTAAATAACAAGGAGGGTATTGCAGCCAGAGAAGCCACAAATGATCACCTCTCTGCATCTAAAAGACAGGGAGGCCAGGGCGAGATAAATCTCTGGCAGGCTTGTTTCTGGAACGCCACACATCTATTCTTTCTGTGGCCATTTTAGCTCAGTTAACTGGACAGCTGGATTATGATGCAGAGCAAGGCCATGTGTTCAATTCCCATAAAGGCTGAGGTGATGCATGAAAGTCCCACCTTCCCAATCTTGGCCCTTCTGGTGTTCCTCAGGTTAAATTGTCACTAGTCAGCTCCCCTCCTCAAAGTGGAAAGCAGCCTATGGTCACCTGAGACTATGGTCACTTTACTTTATTATTTCCACTAGGGACAACTTTTGACGCTTTTTCAGGAGCAGTGGCTATCTCAAAAGCATTTTACGCTTCAGCACAGACCGAATGGGGATAATTTAGCCTTTGGGTGAAATGTAAAACGAAGGACACCAAATTAACCCATCCATTATACATCTCTCTTGCTGAAAAGACAGCTGAATTGATATAGCCCATATTGCACTGTCACGCAAAGTCAAACTTAGCTTCTGAGAGTTGACTGGTGCCTTTCTATGCTGTAAAGTTGAATGCAGTGGTGAAATTGAGGCATTGGAGAGTGTGCATAAACCTCCAAACAACCCATCTACCCAACCCTTCAAGCATGACCAGCCCTACATGTGACAGAGTTAACATTTGGCTTATCGGCCATCTCACAGTCATCCAACTGGAGTGGAAGCAAGTCATCCTCAATCCCGAAGGACTACCTCAGAAGGAGAAGAATATTATGAAAATACAGCATACCCTAGGTATCCTGAAGACTCTCATAGAGTTCCTCTGAGTTGGTCTAACCATGTAAGGAATTAATTCAAAATACCAATATGTCCCCATTCATCATTCAGAGACCTCCTTTGTTCAATTAATGTTTTGCTGGATTATGGAAATGACTAAATGAGAACATCAGGTAGGGTTTTGTGTGGCCTGCCAGTACATAACTCTCTGAACTGTGCCTCATCCTCAAACTATTAGAGAAGAACTGATTGATTTAAGATGGAGATGTCATGTGCACTCACAAAATGTTGCATATGTGGACATCATTCTACATCAATGGTCACACACGTCCTAGTGTGATGAATGTAGAAATTTCAGATGTATTGTATTTTAGGTATTTGGTGCAGTAAGGATTAAAAACCTGGTTTACTATGTGTTTGACTGCTGCAATCATGTTTTTTAAAAAAATCCTAGTTTGAAAGGCTAATATATTTTTGGAGCCAGGGGTGCAATTAAGGTATCGTAAAAAGTTTGGGCTAATGGAGTTATGTTTAGCTTAAGGGGATTCCCTGTGGAGTTAATTAGATTTCAGTTTGGTAAGATGATGTTGTTGCTGGGGGGAGCCCAGGCATCAGGCATATTGTAAAAAAGCAGGTCAGTGGAGTTCTAGATGAAACTGTGACCACAAGTCAAACAGTTTACCCTCTGCAGTTCAGTTAAAAGGTTTGGCTGCAGACAGAAGAGCAGTGTGGTTGGGAAGTTGAACAAACCAGCTGAAACAACTTCTGAAGAGATACAGCCAGAGTTTCTGCATGGTTCTGACAGGAGTCAGATCTTTCCTTTAAAGCAATGTCAAAAGATCTCTCCTTCTAAAAGAACATCTCTGTAAATCAGGTATTCCTGAGTGACAGTCGTATTTAATAGTGGATTGAGAGGAAAGACTTTTTCTTGTTGTGGAAATGAGAATAAAGATAGCAGTTAAGGGTATTATATTCATTGTATTGAGTAGCATTGTTTAAGGGGTAATGGTAAGTTATTTTCTAGTGTTATGTTAAAGATATTTTAATACAGTGTTAGTAAGAAAGTTTGTTTTAATATAACATACCTCTATTTCTTTGTGAACTCACTCCTAGAGTGAGGTATCCTTTCCTCGCAGTCGAACAAACTAAAATAAAACATTGGTGTTTCTTTCCAGTATCCTGGAGTCTGGTCTGGGATTGTAATATTAGCAACAATCAAATAAAATCCTTTCAGTTCAGACAACTGCAGACTTGTAAACACTGCCTGAATGAACAGGCATCCTTCCCCTAGGAAACTCAGCATACTTCCCCTTACGGTGGTCTCTGTTGAACTGCCGATAGAACACCAGTGAAAAAAGGGCTTCTGTTACAGTTCTGATGTTACGAGCGATTGAAAAACTGCAGTGGCATAGGGGTTAAAGGGTTTACATGGGAGTGGAGAGTTGATGTGAGAAGATATGTGTGTCCTGTTCTAAACTGAGATTCACACATCATAATCTATTCATCAGAACTACCATTTAGTGCTGCCTAAGATATATAATTTGCCTCTACATTTAATTTCATATTTTCAACAACTCAAGGACCTGCTTTTATTACTTCTATTTTCAACCTCTTCAATATTCTGTTCATTCACCACCCAACCAAACCCAAAATGAAGGGCACACATTATGTCCCTACACTATGGCCCCTGAAGATCGGTTAGCTCAGTTGGCTGGATAGCTGGTTTGTGATGCGGAGTGACACCAAAACTCCTGGTTCAATTCCTGTACCAGCTGATGTTATTTGTGAAGGCCCCGCCTTCTCAACCTTGCCCCTCGCCTGAGGTGATGGAGGCCGCTCCCAGCCCCCTATTCTTCCGTCCCCGGGGGCTAGGAGCGGCGCCGCGTCATTTAGTAGTGCCGGGCCTTGCCACCGCGTAAAGGCGGCGCCTGTAAATGACATCATCCGCGCATGCGCGGTTACCATCCTCCCCGCGGCCGCCTCACAAGAAGATGTCAGATCAATCTTGCTGGGCGGTGGAGGAAAGGAGGTCCTCCTTCAGAGAGGCCGGCCCGCCGATCGATGGGTACCGATCGCGGGCCAGACCCCTTTTGAGTCCCCCCCCCAGTGCAGGAACCCCCCTCCCCCCCCACAGGCCCCCCCCCCACCCCCCAGCGTTCCCGCGATGTTCCCGCCGGCAGCGACCAGGTGTGGACGCCGCCAGTGGGAACCTGCCGTGTTGGGTAGGCACCTCGGCCCATCCAGGCCGGAGAATCGCCGCTCGCCCATTACAAACGGCGATTCTCCGAGCGGCCAGCCGTGGTTCCCGCCGCGCCAGTTTAGGGGGGGTGGGAGAATTGCGTGCGGGTGCCAGGGCGGCGTGGCGGGACTCGTGCGGCGCCCCGGCGATGGGGGGGGGGAGAATTCCGCCCCTTGTCTTTAAATCCCTCTAAAGCTGTTATCCTCCTCCTGAACCTTAGCTCCTCCTTTTTGGCTCTCTATCTTTAGCCTCCTGAACTTTCTTCTGCTCCTCACCCACACATCAACACCCTCCCACCCACCCCCCCTCCACCCCCATACCTCCACTCCAACATCAGTAGCAAAGTCTACAGCAGTTTCAGCCTGAGTCTCTTGAATCTTTACAACATCATCCCGAAACCTTCTGCTTAGGTCACATTTGCTCCTTCTCTCTCAAAATTTGAATACCTCTTTATAACCTCTGTTCAAACTTATTCTTCCAACTCTTTGGCATCAATTTCCTCTCTGTGTAGTGCCTTAGGATGTTTACTACATTGCCGATTGAATTTGCTTCAGTTGTTCTGACAGAGCCCAGTCACTCTCCCAGTCAAAGAAAGGTCTTCTGAAACAGTGTTGTTCTGTGGGGCCCATAAGTTGCTCTAGCATAGTCAAACTCCTTGCAGACCTTTGGCTCCCTTGCTCTCCTCTCCCATTTCTTCGATGGACCCTTATTTATGATAATCCACTGGCAATCAATTGTTCCTTATTTAAGCTTCTCAACGAAGGAACCTAAGGAATTCATTGATCTCTCTGAAAGCTGTGTATAATACTTATTTTAAATGGGCCTGACGATTGTCAGACTAGGGGATCCTGCATCAGGAAGCCATCATTGGCATTTATCACAAGCTTAAACATGTTTAAAGAAGCATTTAGCAGATAGGTTGTGCGTTACTAATAGCCACAGAACCTGTAGCAAGGAGAGGCTTGGGGCGAACCGCTTAAATGAGCCTTACTGAGCACACTTAAAATTCCTGACCAGTAATGTACCTTCTGCTCACAATGTATAGTTCAAGCATTGTCCACCTGTATGTGCTGTGCTCTCTGATTTTACAGGTCTGATTTTAGGTTTCATCTTCTTTTTGAAAAGAAGGTGGCCACCCACTAATGACGACTGGATCATAATTTCAGCATCAGTTGCACTCATGTCTCTCACAAAATAGTTGACAAGAAACAGGGCTTTTGTTACATTATTTAGGAACTGACCGGGTGGAAAGGGGATTCAATTTTGAGTCTTAAAATATACTTCACAAGCATATAAAAAGATTCCGTTTAGTTAAACCACGCAGCCTATGGAACGTACAAAAATAAATAATAGTAAACAGTGCCCCAGGGTCTTCAATGAAAACAGCGTTGGCAGATGATATGAGTCTCTGAGAAAGGATAAAGGAGGATTTGTAAGGGATTGTGTACATTGAGTTTTTTCTTTTCCGGGCTTTCCCCAGCAATTCTTCAATCTCCTCCACTCACATATGGTGCGTAGTGCCTAATTTCCTGAGTACATTTCCAACATTTATTGTTTCAGTCTGGCTTATTTTTGAAGAACTGGAATGTGTGACTTATAGCCAAGCATTCCTACTTACTTTTATTACATTCTTCCAAACAGAATTCATAATTTGTGGTACAGGACTTATTTTAAGCCATTCTGTAAAGCCAATCTTAACCATTTTAACGGCCCTGACTGAAACTCTGGCATTTCCGATTTGTGAGATTTTTTGACACTAGTATTGAGAACAAAATATTTGTCACATTTAACATAACAAAAGCACTCGTGCGGTTTAAAATAATGACCATGAAGAAGAATTTGGATTTATACAATGCCTTGAATTACTTCAGGGCATCCATAGTGTTGTAAAACTCAATAACCTGGATTTAGTCCTACCATCACAGCACCCAACAATGGGCCCACAAGCCATCGGGGAGATGGCATGGTGGTCGGCTGAACCCGATTACCTGGTGGCAAGTTCATGAATGTGGGTGACGCGGGTTTGCCGCAGGATCGCATGACGGAGGACGGCTCTGACATTGAGAAGCCCGCATCGTCTGATGGCCGTGCCGGAGCTCGCACCATATTTAAGGGGCAGCCAGTCCTGTGTTAGAGCTGGGAATTGTTTTGTCGGCTTTTGAACAAAATTCCACAGTTTAAATCTCCAAAAGCTGAGTTTCTGTGACTCCAAACTCCAAGAATATTCCATCACCAACACACAAGGTCATTTTGTGATGTCAGCAAAGTGACATAATACAAATGTACAGCATGTGAAGAGTTAATGTTATGTTAAGCCTAGCCACTAGAGGGAGCTAAGGGACAGTGCTATAAATTGCACTGGCTCTTGGGGCTTGGGGAGGAGATTCGATTTGAAGCTGAAAAAAATAAGATTCATAGTGTATTGCAGAGTTTTTTAAGATATACTAGTTATAATTAGTAAATATAGAGATATTGTTAGTGAGTGTGGTTTAATTCTTACATGTATGTTTGCTATTCAGAATAAGTATCAAACTCAAATTTAGTAGTGTTCATAAAATTTGTTTAGTTCGAAAAGAGCTGTGCGTATCTTTGTGATCACTATGTCTTCCATCCTGGAAACCCCTCACAAAGATCACCACAAACAAGTTCAACTGAGGTCTACAATGTCACAGCCCAGCCAGCTCATCCTCTCCAGCGCTTGAAGATGAAGAAGGATCCAGTGGATGATTCCCATGGTTCCGCGATACCTCTCCCTTTCCTTTCTGGTGTCGCTTAAAGGGCCCTTTCGCACCTCAGTTTTGTGCCTTTAAATTATTGACTCAGTACTTCTGGCTTTTGAATTTCCTGCCGAAGGCTCCGCCCCTCAGAATGTGTGCTCAGCATGTTTTTACACAGAGGACACGTCTCCAAGGGAAATCCAGTGTCCTGTGACGCAGTCTCCTGGGCGCACAAATGACTCTCCTGGTGAGTGAACAATGCCACATATAAATTACCATCTTTGACTGGGCAGGTTATTGAAGGCACAAGAGAAATTCATTTAATTGGGATGGGCAGGATTACATCAAGTCAAACAGCATTGAGATTATATGCAAGTACATACTTTGGTTCTGTCTTCACAAAAGTTGACACAAATTAGTTACCAGGAATGTTGGAGAATGAACGGTTTAGTGAGAGGGAAGAACTGGGGGAGATCAATATTAGTAGAGAAATGGTGCAGGGAAAATTGATGGGATTGAAGGCGGATAAATCCGCAGGGCCTGATAATCTGCATCCCAGAGAGCTTAAGGAGGTGGCTCTAGAAATAGTGGATGCATTGGTGGTCATCTTCTGGATTTCTATAGACTCTGGAACAGTCCCTGCAGATTGGAGGGTAACTAATTTCACTCCAATATTCAAAAAGGGAGGTAGAGAGAAAACAGGGAATTATAGACCTGTAAGCCTAACATCGGTCGTGGGTAAAATTCTTGAAAACATTATCAAGGACTTTATAGTGGACATTTAGAAAGCAGTGTCAGCTTGGATTTATGAAGGGGAAATCATGCTTGACAAATCTGTAGGAATTCTTTGAAGCTGTACAGTTGACAAGGGGAGCCAGTCAATGTGGTATACTTGGACTTTCAGAAGGCGTTTGACAAAGACCCCCATAAGAAATTATTGTGCAAAATTAAAGCGTACGGGATTGGGGGATGTGTATTGAGGTGGATAGAAAACTGGTTGGCAGAGAGGAAACAAAGAGTAGGAATTAATGGGTCCTTTTCAAATTGGCAGGCAGTAACTAGTGGGGTGCCACAGGGATCGGTGCTGCGACCCCAGCTATTCGCAATATATATCAAATTTGGATGAGGGAACAAAATGTAACATCTCAAAGTTTTCAGATGATACCAAGTCGGGTGGGAGGGTGAACTGTGATGAAAATGCAGAGATCCTACAGCAATATCTGGCAGGTTGGGCGAGTGAGCAAATCAATGGCAGATGCAGTAGAACTTGGATAAGAGTGAGGTTATTCACTTTGGAAGCAAAAACAGGAAGGCAGATTACTAACTGAATGGTTGTAAATTGGGAGGGGGGAGTGTGCAGTGGGATCTGGGTGTCCTTGTGCACCAGTCACTGAAGGTAAGCATGCAGGTGCAGCAGGCGGTAAAGAAGGCCTTCATTGCGAGAGGTTTTGAGTACAGAAGCAGGGATGTGCGGCTGCAATTATACACGGTCTTGGTGAGGCCACATTTGGAGTATCGTGTGCAGTTTTTGTCTCCTTTTCTGAGGAAGAATGTTCTTGGTCTCGAGGGAGTGCAGCGAAAGTTTACCAGACAGATTGCAGGGATGGCGGGACTGTCATATGAGGAGACATTGACTAGGTTAGGATTGTTCTCGCTGGAGTTCAGAAGAATGAGGGGGGATCTCATTGAGACTTATAAAATTCTAACAGGACTAGACAGGGTAGATGCAGGGAAGATGATCCCAATGGTGGGTGTGTCCAGAACCAGGGGTCACAGTCTGAGGATTAGGGTAAACCATTTCGGACAGAGATAAGGAGACATTTCTTCACACAAAGAGTGGTGAGCCTATGGAAATCAATACCACAGGAAGTCGTTGATGCTAAAACATTGAATATATATTCAAAAGGCGCCTAGATATAGCACTTGGGGAGAATATTATCAAAGGCTATGGGGAGAAAGCAGGATTAGGCTATTGAGTTGGATGATCAGCCGTGATCGTGATAAATGGCAGACCAGGCTCGAAGGGCCAAAAGGCCTCTTCCTGCTCCTATCTTCTATGTATCTATGTAAGTGGGCGATTCAGAAATGTTGGGGAACATTTGGTGAGAGGGAAGAACTGAAGGACATCGATATCAGTAGAGAAATGGTGTTGGAGAAATTGATGGGTTTAAAGGCCATAAATGCCCAGGAACTCATAATCTACAGCCCAGAGTCATTAGGGAAGTGGCTCTAGAAATAGTGGATGCATTGGTGGTCATCTTCCAAGATGCTACAGACTCTGGGACAGTTCCTACAGATTGGAGGGTAGCTAATGTGACCCCACTACTTAAAAAGGGAGGTCACGAGAAAACAGGGATTTATAGACCAGTCAGCCTGACGTTGGTCATGAGGAAAATGCTAGCAGCAATTATAAAAGATTTAATAGCAGAGTATTGGAAAAGAGTGGCAGGATGGGACAGAGTTACCATGGATTTATGAAATGGAAATCATGCTTGACAAATCAACTGGAATTCTTCAAGGATATAACCCGAGTAGAGTGAATGGGCTAAGCAGTGGATGTGGTTTATTTCAACTTTCAGAAGGCTTTCGACAAGATCCCACATAGGAGATTAGCATGGAAAATTAAAGCGCATGGGATTAGGGGTAGTGTTTTGAGATGGATAGATAATTGGTTGGCAGACAGGAAACAAAGAGTAGGAATATACAAGTCTTTTTCTAAGTGGCAGGCTGTGACTACTGGAGTACCTCAGAGGTCAGTGCTAGGATGCCAGCTATTCACAATGTATATTAATGATTCAGATGAGGGAACTAAATGTAATATCTCCAAATTTGCTGATGACACAAGTTGGGTGGGAGGGTGAGCTGTGAGGAAGATGCAGAGGTGCCTCAGTGTGATTTGGACAGGCTGAGTGAGTGAGAAAATGCATGGCAGATGCAGTATAATGTGGATAAATGGGAGGTTATCCACTTTGGTAGCAAAAACAGGAAGGCAGATTATTATCTGAATGGCTATAGATTGAGAGAGGGGAATGTACAACAAGACCAGTTCTTGAACACCAGTTGCTGAAGATAAGCATGCAGGTGCAGCAGTCAGTAAAGAAGGCAAATGGTATGTTGGCCTTTGTAGTGAGAGGATTTGAGTACAAGATCAGGGGTGTCTTGGTGCAGTTATACAGGGCCTTGCTGAGACCACACCTGGAATATTGTTTGCACTTTTGGTCTCCTTATTTAAGGAAGGATGTTCTTCCTGTGGAGGGAGTGCAGCAAAGGTTTACCAGACTGGATTCTGGGATGGCGATACTGACAGGTGAGGAGAGACTGAGTCGGTTAAGATTATATTCCGTCTATTTCAGAAGAATGAAGGGGGATCTCATTGAAACATATAAAATAGGTGCGGATAGATGCAGGAAGGATGTCCCCGATGGCAAGGGGTGCCAGAACCAGGGGTCAAGTCTGAGGATACGGGTTGGATCATTTAGGACTGAGATGAGGAGAATTTGCTTTCCCCAGAGAGTGGTGAGCCTGTGGAATTCTTTACCACAGAAAGCAGTTCGGGCCAAAATATTATGAGCAAGATCTTTCAGCTCCTCATACTGGTAAGATCTTCTGAGTTTTCCGTGGCGTGGGATGGAATCAATGTGAAATTCCATTGATAGGCCCACCGCTGACCAACGGCAGCCCCCCCCCACCCACCCCCGCCCCACCCGCCGTCAAGAAACATGGCGTGTGGAGGACAGAAAACCCCACCCTATATGTTTTAAAGGAGGAGTTAGATGTAGCTCAGGGGGCTAAATGGATCAAAGAATATAGGGGGAAAGCGGGAACAGATTACTGAATTGGATGATCAGCCATGATCATAATGAATGGCGGAGCAGGCTCGAAGGGCCGAATGGCCTCCTCCTGCTCCTATTTTCTATGTTTCTATGAACCATGTCCTGAGCTTCCCGCTGCTGATGGACAAGTTTCCTATTTTGTCACCTTCCCACCACTGACTTCATTGTTTACAGTTTTCCCAAAGACGGGAGTCTGGTGCTTGGCCTCCTGCTCAATTCTCTGAGTCCTCCCACCATCTTGCCCACTCCAGCGAGTTCCAGAACATCTAGTCCAATAAGTTATTTTTGAGCTCTATACACTATTGCAATGAAGGGAAATGTGGCCGTCATTCTGTGAAACAGCAAGCTCCCACAGATGGCAGTGATGATAAATGAACAGATCGTCTGTCATAGTGATGTCAATTGAGGAATAAATATTTGCCAGGGTATTGGGAGAACTTCCTGTTCTCTTTGAAACATGCCGTGGGATATTTTGGACACATATGAACAGGCAGGCAGAATCTTGGTTTAACTTCCCAGTCAACAAACAATGCACAACTTCTTCAGGGCCATACTGTGGTTCAGACCCTGTATTCTGAATGGGGCTCGAGCACGCAATCTTCTGATTCAGAGGGGAGAATGATGCAAAATGAATCAAGTTCTCATTTGTAGAAAAGCTAATAAAGTAATGTTCAAGGTTGCTGAAAGCAATCCTTCCTATGCTTATTATTCTGTATGTTGTAAACATTTCTGCATCTTCCTCAACATTGTTAAAATACGTCCCAACCCCACATGCTATGAATTATATTTTTCATTGACCTGGGCGGCTTTGAAGCACAGGAAAGTATTAACAAGGTACCACATAAATTCGCCAATGTACAAATAAAACCGACGTGGAAAATTTCCACCCACCAAGTGGTCAAGGACAGAGATTTTCCAGATTTGCTGAACTGGAAAACAAAACATCTCAGGAGATTAAAATTCACTTTAATCAAGTTTGAAAGCATTGTTGTTTCTGTCAATGGTTTGTTTTTAAAAGTGATCTTTTGTGCCCTCTTACAACTGTTCTTTATATCACTGATTAGAATTTCACCGATGTGAGCAGTTAATTTAGTTTCTTTTGGTCGGGAGGGGTGGGGTTTAATTTACTCCCGTTATATTTAAGTCATTAATTTTAAGTAAGTGACAGGTTAATTGAAAGCTGTGCAAGTGAAAATACATTCCCAGTTACTTTAGAACAGTTTGAAGGCTACTTGTGTTATTTCAAATGATGTTATGCCAAGCAATTCTATACCATTTTAAACACAAAGGCTGGAATCATTATGCCTGTAGTAATGTTAACAAAGTTAGTGTTCATAGTGGTATGATTCCTCTAGCAGTAATCTTACTGAGAACGCAATTAACTCCAGTCTACATTTTCCACATTGTACAAAACTCAGCTGTAATCCATTAGTATACAATGACTCAAAAGCTAGTTATTCCAGGTGGTCGAGATAATAATAGACCAGTTTCTGGACTTTTACCGTGTATGTCTTAGCTCTGATATGGTGAGATTCTGGTAGAGAATCTTGCTTAACATGAGCACAAATGGAAGAACTGAATGTATAGATCAGGGCACCTGATTCACGGTGTTTTCAATTTTCTGACCATCAATTTCATTCTATTTCCCTAATACTCAATAACAATTCTCATATCCATTTAACTAAAAATAAATCTTCACTAATATTTATCTCTTTAGGGAGTTGTTCAATACTTTCTAGCCACTTGAAGAGTTATAAACAATGCACAATTTCCATAAATTGCTTGGAATAATTGCTGGCTGTTAAGAAGTAAAGGAAACCACGTAAAAATGTAAACTGTGATATGTGTAGCTCACATTCAAATATTTTTCTGAATTCATTTGCGGGTTGTGGGTGCTGCTGTAGAGAAATGGATCATAAACATAAAGTGGAGGTGGATTGGCCACATTAAATTGCCCCTTAATTGGAAAACAAAGGGCAGCCGGGTGGCGCAATGGTTAGAATTGCTGCCTCACGACGCCGAGGTTCCAGATTCGATCCCGGCTCTGAGTCACTGTCCGTGTGGAGTTTGCACATTCTCCCCGTGTTTGCGTGGGTTCCGCCCCCACAACCCAAAGATGTGCAGGGTAGGTGGATTGGCCCTTAATTGGAAAAAATTAATTGGGTACTCTAAATTTGTAATAAAAGAAAAAAAAAATGAACGGAAAGTGTAGGACAAAACATTGTATCAATATGCTGACTCCTTAATGATTCAGTTTGAAAGATGAGCTGTTCTTCCCATTTCAGTGGAAAGAACACAAAAGCAGCCGTGAAAAAGGAGCACTTATGTGAAATCTTCAGTGTAGATAATGGTCGGAAATCTCGGCCGATCGCTGGCAGTGGGATTCTCCGTACCCGCCAACAATGCCCACTGCCCGCAAGCATCCCAGTGGCATGGTGTCTTCAACAGGAAATCACATTGACAACGGCGGGAACAGAGAATTCCGCTGCCAGTGAATGGCGCTCCTGGGGGACTATAGAATCCAGTCCAATGTCATCAAATGGTGTATCTAAGTATAGCATACAATGGTGACCAATGGAAAGTGGAGCAACAACAATACCTTGCATTTATATACTACATTTTACGTTGGAAAGTTTTGTCTGGTCACTTACAGGAGCATAATCAGACAAAATTGACACTCTCCTTTAAGGCACTCCCAAAACCCATCTTTTAGGCCATACATTTGTCCCCATGAATCAAAATACACTGATGCTGGGAAATGTACGGCGTCGCTGGTTGCTCGATTTAACTTTGTTCATTTAATTTTGAAGACATTTTGCACTGGGAGTTGCTGTAAACTAGAGAGCCAAATGACCAAGCACCCTCTACAGGGCATTTATAGCCTGCTCAAAAAGAACAAACAGTTCTGTCTCCTTAACTAATAAGAGTGATAGATCGAGAAATCAGCATGCACAGTCTGAACAATAGTGAATTCAATATCAAATCAGGAACAGAAAATAAAATAAGGAGCAGGGAGGAGGTTAGATTAAGGGACAGGTAAAAGCAAGCCAGAAAGAAGTAGAAAAGATGGTTTTGTTTTTATAAATCTGAAGTAACAATTAAAATCAGACGGAATGAGTATCCACAATTGTAAAATTGAGTTCTCAGTGTCAGAGAGATTATTTAACAGTAACTTAGATTTTCAACATCATTAAAAAAAATGGATAAACTCTAATTTTCTGTGGCAATTTTAGATTATACGTCAACAATATAAGTTTAGGAACTGCATGCTGTTCAATATATTTGACTAGGAAGCCAGATGGCAAGATTCTGTTTCTGCAGAGCTTAAGGAGAAGCAGTGCGTCTCAAATTTTGACTAATGGATTTTCATGCTAAACTGTTGTTGATGCCCAAATTGTACATAAATAATGGTATGCACTATTACCTCCACTGCAATTAATTCTAGACCAATGTTTTCTTCTTTGACCAGGGGTTAATTATTGTTTGATTGCATTCTTGTGAACTACTTTGGGACATTTTACCTCATATAAATGCGAATTGTTGTTGTGTTTCACAGGGTTTCAAAAGAGGAGAGAGATACGGAGAGGAGATGTTAAGAAAAAAAATTACATATGTAAAGCCTTGATGACTGAAGTCATGTTTAATAAGGAGACGGGGAGTCTACACTGAATAAAATAAGAACAAAGTTTTATTTACACAAACAATATGTACGCTACCCGGTAGAACCCCACCAGGCTCCTATTCTGGCCAGTGCCTTACTGCCCAACTTTACATATTGGGTGATTGAGATACCCCGTCCCTAGGGACGGTAGTAGTTAAATTATTGGAGAGAATTCTCAGGGACAAGATTCATAGCCATTTGGAAACAAATGGACTCACAAGCGATAGACAGTGTGGTTTTGTGAAGAGGAAGTCATGCCTTACTAACTTGTTCGAGTCTTTTGAGGAGGTGACAATGATGATTGATAATGGGAGGGCGGTGGATGTTGTTTACATGGACTTCAGTAAAGCCTTTGACAAGATGCTTCATGACAGACTGGCATAAAAGGTGAAGTCACATGGGATCAGAGATGGATACAGAAGTGGCTCGGTCACAGAAGGCAAAGGGTAGCAGTAGAAGGGTGTTCTTCTGAATGGAAGGTTGTGAATAGTGATGTTCCACAGGGATCTGTGCTTGGGCCTCTTTTGTTTGTAGTATACTGTTATAACCTGCCTGCTTACCATTGGCCGGGGAATAATGACAATCCCACAATCCTGTGGGAGTATGAGCTTCCCCAATGAGGGGTGGGGAGAAATCATTAGCAGACTCCCTGTATAAATAAAGCTGGCCAGTTTGGAACCAGCCAGGAAGGAGTAAGCAGCAAGCGAAGTTGCTGCTGCTGTTGTATATATATATGCTATTGTAAATAAATGTTATTTCTTTGTATCCTTAAAACCCGGGCTGGATTCTTCGTGGCCCTCAGAAAACTGGCGACGAGGGTTAAAGTGAATAGCTGTCTACACTGCTGAAGCCACCTCCCTGGAATTTTGTTGGATACAGGTTGGAAGTAGTTTTCTATTACACCATGCCTCTGTACGGATGTTTGGATGTTTTTGATGCTGCGTTGGAAAGCTGGAACCAGTATGCACAACGGATGCGTTACTATTTACGGGCAAACACCATCACCGAAAACGAGCGCCAGGTGGTCATATTGCTCACCGCCTGCGGCCCGCATACGTTTGCGGTGATTAGGAGCCTTACATACCCAGCTGCGCCGGACACCAAAACATTTGATGAACTTGAGAACTTAGTGGGGCAACATTTTAACCCAACCCCATCGACGATAGTCCAACGTTACCAGTTTAATACCTCTGAGAGGACCCCAGGAGAATCACTTGCTGACTTTCTATCCAGGCTACGCAGGATTACGGAGTACTGTGACTATGGTGAGACCTTGTCAGAAATGTTACGCGACTGTTTGGTTTGCGGTACTAACAATGTGGCCACCCAGAGAAAGTTGTTAGCTGAGCCAACATTGACTTTTCAACAGGCCATTCAAATAGTATTGTCCTGAGAGAGCACAGAACGAGGAGTGCAGGAGCTACAGGGAATGGAGGAGCTTGCCTTGGGGCGCAACCCCTTCCACCCGAAAACGTCCCCCCGCACTCCTGCGGTACCTTGGGCGAGGCGACGTCCGGATCGACGCCAGTGGCCGTCGGCCATTCCTCCCCGAAGGGAGCCTTCTCCAGAACCAATGGATGAGGAGCCATGTCCGTGTCAGACTTGTAGGCGCCGACCCCGTCACGCACGCCGGTCCTGGGGGCGCCAGAGGCGCCGTCGTTCCGACCGAAACTGGGACCAGCCCAGGGTCCGTACCTTCCATGTCGATAAAGCTGCGGCGACTACTCCTGAAGACGTGGAGACGGAGGACGACCGCCTGCGGCTGCATTGTGTGGCAGCTCCCCGTGTGGCGCCATTAAGGTGACAGTAGGGGTAAATGGTCACCCGCTTGAGATGGAGTTGGACACTGGCGCAGCGGTCTCCGTGATCGCCCAGAGGACATTCGACTGCTTCAAGCAGGGTTTACAGACCTTTACATGAACCGACACACAGGCCAGGTTGGACACCTACACGGGGGAACCATTGGACATTGCAGGAACTACGATGACCCCTGTTGTTTATGGACGCCAGGAGGGGCGTTTCCCACTTATCGTGGCCATGGGCCCAACCTGTTGGGTCGGAGCTGGTTGCGCCATTTGCGGTTGCAGTGGCAGCACATCCTCCAAACAGTTTCTGGAGGGTTGACTGAGGTGCTAGGACGATACCCAGATGTATTCCAGCCCGGTTTGGGGAAAATAAAAGGTGCTGTAGCCTGTATCTAAGTCAAACCAGGAGCCACGCCGCCCTAATTCCGGGTGCGCCCGGTGCCTTATGCCTTGCTCGAGAAGGTAGAAGGGGAACTCACTCGTTTGGAGACTTTGGGGATTATCAGGCCCGTCCGTTTCGCTGACTGGGCAGCACCAATTGTACCTGTAATGAAGCCAGATGCCACAATTCGCTTTTGCGGCGACTATAAACTTGCCGTGAGTACGGCTTCCCGACTCGGCCGATATCCAATGCCTCGCATAGAGGATCTCTACGCTAAGCTTGCAGGCGGACCCGCGTTCACAAAATTAGATATGAGTCACGCCTACCTACAGTTGGAGCTGGACCCTGCCTCCCGACCATATGTAACGATTAATACACTCCGGGGCCTGTATGAATATACATGTAAGCCCTTTGGAGTATCCTCTGCCTGCGCTATTTTTCAACGCATTATGGAGGGCATTTTGAGAGGTTTACCGTGTGTCTACTTAGATAACGTTTTGATCACAGGGACGTCGGAGCAGGAACATTTGGAAAATCTGGAGGCTGTCCTTAGACGCTTTTCGGAGGCTGGAGTCCGTTTACGTCGCACAAAGTGCGTCTTTCAGGTGAAGGAAGTAGTCTACCTGGGTTATCGGGTGGACCGCGAAGGTTTGCACCCATCGCAGAGAAGGTGCGTGCAATTCAACATGCCCCCACCCCGACTGACACTTCGCATCTTCGTTCTTTTCTCGGCCTCGTAAACTATTACGGGAAGTTCCTCCCCAATCTGGCAACTACGCTTGCCCTGTTGCACCTTCTGCTAAAGAAAAATCACACCTGGGTTTGGGGTCAGCTGCAAGAAACCGCTTTCCGGCGGGTAAAACAACAATTGTCGTCGTCTGGGTTACTAACCCACTATGATCCTGGAAAGCCTTTGCTCGTCACATGTGAAGCATCCCCGTAAGGTATTGGGGCCGTCCTGTCCCACAAGATGGAGAACGGGGCCGAGCGGCCGTTAGCTTTCGCCTCCCGCACATTGACTGCAGCGGAAAAAAAGTACGCGCAGATCCAGAAGGAGGGCCTGGCAGTGGTCTTTGCGGCAAAACGTTTCCAATAGTACGTGTATGGCCGCCAGTTCACTATCGTGACTGATCATAAGCCTCTGCTGGGACTTTTCAGAGAGGATAAGCCAATACCGCCCATTGTTTCCGCACGGATTCAGCGCTGGGCTTTGTTGCTTGCTGCATACGAGTATTCTCTGGCGCACAAACCAGGAACGCAGAGAGCGAATGGCGACGCACTGAACCGATTGCCTTTATCGACAGGCCCCATGTCGACCCCCACGACCGGTGAGGTGGTTGCAACCCTAAATTTTATGGACACCGTGCCTGTCACGGCATCACAGATCCGTGAGTGGACCCAGACGGAGCCAGTCCTGTCAAAGGTTCGGCACATAGTCCTGTATGGTGGGCAGCATAGACAGCTCCCAGGCGAGTTGCGGGCATTTTCCTCCAAGCTGTCAGAATTCAGCGTGGAAGACGGCATTCTCTTGTGGGGGACGCGTGTGTTTGTCACGGAAAAAGGACAGGAGTTGATACTAAGAGACTTGCACAATAGGCATCTAGGTGTGACCAAAATGAAAGTGTTGGCCTGGAGTTATGTCTGCTGGCCAGGCCTCGACACCGACATTGAGAAGGTGGCCCAAAACTGCTCCATTTGCCAGGAGCATCAGAAGCTTCCGCCGGCCGTGCCCCTACATCACTGGTAATGGCCAGGGCGGCCTTGGGCACGCTTGCATGCAGATTTCGCCGGCCCTTTTCACAGATCCATGTTCCTTCTATTAATCGACGCCCAGTCTAAATGGCTAGAGATGCATAAGATGCTAGGCACAACGTCCTGCGCAACAATTGAGAAGATGCGTTTATCTTTCAGTACGCATGGCCTCCCCGAGGTGCTGGTCACGGATAACGGCACTCCATTCACAAGTGAGGAGTTTGAGAGGTTCATGAAGATGAACGGCATACGCCATATCCGCACTGCCCCTTACCAGCCGGCTTCAAATGGGTTGGCGGAGCGCGTAGTGCAGACATTCAAACGAGGCCTAAAGAAGCAGTCTTCCAGGTCAATGGACACAAGACTGGCTCGCTTTTTGTTTTCGTATAGGACCACCCCCCATGCGGTGACTGGGGTAGCTCACGCAGAACTCCTAATGGGCCCACCATTAGTATGGTTTTCCCGGACATTGGCGCAAAAGTACACCGCACACAAGAACGGCAGGGACATGGTTTTTCTCGGCATCGGCCGATTCGGCAGTTTGCGCCCGGTGACCCAGTGTTCGTTTGGAGTTTTGCTTGTGGTGCCCAGTGGGTCCCTGGCGTAATCTTTCACCAAAGTGGGCCCTATATCTTACCAGGTGCAATCTCAGGGTTGTCTTTAGTGCAAACATGTAGACCATGTTCGGTCCAGAAGACTATCCCTTCCAAAGATGCCCCGCCCCCGAAGCTCATTTCTACAGACACAGAGACCAGAGACAATGGAAAGTAGTCCTCACAATTTTCCTCTGGTGCCTCACTCAAAGCCTGCACAGGTCGTTACAGAACCGCGTTGAGATAGAGACGCCGAGATGACGGAGGCAGCAAACTCTGACGCATCAGAGGGGGAAACCTCGGGCCCACGGGCCATGGATGTCACGGAAGCGCCGGTCTCCATCTCGGTACATGCCACCTGATCCGGCGCCTCGTGCAAATGGTGTCCGGCCTGCGGCAAAACGAGTCCGACGCCCTCCTTCGCCAGGGTCTTCGGTGGATTCCTTGGACTTTGGGGAGGAGGGATGTTATAACCTGCCTGCTTACCATTGGCTGGGGACTAATGACAATCCCACAATCCTGTGGGAGTATGAGCTTCCCCAATGAGGGGGGTGGAGAAATCATTAGCAGACTCCCTGTGTAAATAAAGCTGGCCAATTTGGAACCAGCCAGGAAGGAGTAAGCAGCAAGCGAAGTTGCTGCTGTATATAGATATGTTATTGTAAATAAATGTTATTTCTTTGTATCCTTAAAACTCGTGCAGGATTCTTCGTGGCCCTCACAAAATATACATAAATGATTTGGAGGAAAATGTAGCCAGTCTGATGAGTAAGTTTGTGGATGATACCAAGGTTGGTGGAGAGGCAGATAGAGGCAGATAGTGTTGAGGATTGTCAGAGGATACAACAGGACATAAATAGATTGGAGATTTGGGCAGGAAAATGGCAAATGGAGTATAATCTGGACAAATGTGAGGTAATGCATTTTGGTAGGTCTAACATAGAGAGGAAATATACCTAAATGGCAAAACTCTTAGGAAAATAGAAAGGCAGAGAGATCTGGCGTGCATCTTTGAAGGTGGCAACGCAAGTGGACAAGGTAGTCAAGGAATCATATGGAATGCTTGCCTTCATTGAACGGGGCATCGAGTATAAAAACTGGCAAGTCATGCAACAATTGTATAGAACCTTGGTCAGGCCGCACTTGGAATATTGCACACAATTCTGGTCGCCACAGTACCAGAAGGATGGGAGGCTTTGGAGAGGGTGCAGAGGAGATATACCAGGGTGTTGGCGGGTCTGGAGGGTGTTAGCTATGTGGAGAGGCGGAATAGACTCTGACTGTTTTCATTAGAAAGATGGAGGTTGAGGGGTGGCCTGATAGAGATCTCCAAGATTATGAGGGGCATGGATAGAGTGGATGGGCAGGCACTCATTCCAAGGGTGATGGGGTCAGTCACCAAGGGGCATAGGTTTAAGGTCCATGGGGCAAAGTTTAGAGGAGATGTGCAAGACAGTTTTTTTACGTGGAGGGTGGTGAGTGCCTGGAACGCGTTGCCAAGGGAGATTGTGGAAGCAGATACATTAACAGCATTCAAAAGGCATCTTGACAAACACATGGATAGGATGGGTATAGAGGGATACGGCACAAGGAAGTGCTGAGGGTTTTGGCCAAGGGTGGTATCAGTACCAGTACAGGCTTGGAGGGCTGAAGGGCCTGTTCCTGTTGTCATGTGACAGTGCCTTTAAGAAATGGATGTTTAAGCAACGTACTTTTAAGAAATGCAGTGATGTCAGAGTCTGGGTGGAGCTGGATTTCATCTCAGCCATTTTGCAGTTTAGTTTCAGTTTGAAGAGAGCAGCTGAAAAGTAACTGGCTGGTTTGAGGAGAGCAGCTGAAAAGTGCCTGGCTGGTTTGAGGAGAGCAGCTGAAAAGTGCCTGGCTGGTTTGAGGAGAGCAGCTGAAAAGTAACTGGCTGGTTTGAGGAGAGCAGCTGAAATGTAACTGGCTGGTTTGAGGAGAGCAGCTGAAAAGTGCCTGGCTGGTTTGAGGAGAGCAGCTGAAAAGTGCCTGGCTGGTTTGAGGAGAGCAGCTGAAAAGTAACTGGCTGGTTTGAGGAGAGCAGCTGAAAAGTGCCTGGCTGGTTTGAGGAGAGCAGCTGAAAAGTAACTGGCTGGTTTGAGGAGAGCAGCTGAAAAGGAGAAAGCCAGTTTTGAAGAGGAAGCTGGGAGTGTTTGTGTGTTTTGCAAAAAGCTGCAAGAGGAAAACACAGCACTGGGCTGTTGATGTCTGAAAATCCAAAGACTATAAGTATATTGAGTGTAACCTCATGTCTGTTGTTAAAGGTGAAGTCTGTCGGAAGTTTGAAGGAACATTTTGAGGGATTATTTAGTGTTGTATTATCTTTGGGGTTATATTTGAAGTAAGAGGTGTTAAGAGATCCAATGTTTATTTAAAAGGTTAAGTTGAGTTCATGGAATAAATATTGTTTTGTTTTAAAAACCACGGGCGTCATTCTCCGCCGGCGGGAGTCTCCGTTCTGCCGGCACCGGGGGGTTTCCCGACGGCGTGGGGCTGCCCCACAATAGGAAACCCCATTGACCGGCCGGTGTTACAGAGACTCCCGCCGGCCGGTCGGCGCAGAAATGTGGCGGGGCGGGTAGGAGAATTTCGCCCCACGTGTCCATAATTGTAATCCCACACCTGGAAAACAAGCCGTGTGCTCGGAGAAGCAACAAATACATTAAAGGGGGAGGTTGGTTGAACTCCAAGATACATTTTGGGATTCTGAAAACGCCTCACCAGAACACTGTGCTATATTGTTCTTTGTTCTTTGTATCAAAAGGCACTTGTAAACATTCAAGGTAATCAGGCCGAGTCAACATGGTTTTGTGAAAGGGAAATCATGGCCCATAATTTCCGTGCTTCATGTTGGCGTACGGAGAGTGCACACCAGGCATGCCGTGTCGGGACATCTCAATGCACAAACATGCGCGCTCAAAGCTTCTGAACCTGTTTTTTGAAAGTCTTTTCCTGAAAGCACCATGCTGAAATAGCTGAATATCAAATCATAGGACAGCGCTAACTTGGCCTGCTTGTCCATGCTGTGAAAAAGAGGAAGTAAATGCAGTTAACTCTTAGTTATTTATGAACATTGTGGTTAGGTTCAAAGCAGGGTACATGAGATGCATTCAAGCGTGGAGGGTAATGAAAATAAATAATCCAAACACCTGGCTGCCTGGAAGCTATGACCCTGTCAATTACAGCCCACTAATAGCTATTTCTCTTTCAAAGTGAATAGAACATAGAACATACAGTGCAGAAGGAGGCCATTCGGCCCATCGAGTCTGCTCCGACCCACTTAACCCCTCACTTCCACCCTATCCCCGTAACCCAATAACCCCTCTTAACCTTTTTGGTCACTAAGGGCAATTTATCATGACCAATCCACCCAACCTGCACGTCTTTGGACTGTGGGATGAAACCAGAGCACCTGGGGAAACCCACGCAGACACCGGGAGAACGTGCAGACTCCGCCCAGACAGTGACCCAGCGGGGAATCAAACCTGGGACCTTGGCGCTGTTAAGCCACAGTGCTAGCCACTTGTACTGTTCGCCTTGCAAATCTGAGGGGGTTTAATGCCATGTGATGTGTTTTACTTTTCTATGAAGTAACAGCTGCTACTTTATACACATCTGTCTGGGGCAGCAGGTGTACAGGACAGGCAAGTGAAAAAGCAGTGATTTTTCACTTTCTGCCTGGACTGCTCTTTGGCTTCCAGGCAAGAATGGCTGACTGGAGGAAGGGGGTTCTCTGCTTTTGGGTCTCTCAAATGGGGGTCTCTGGTGGTGGTCTCTCATGGGAGTATCTGGTTTGGTGTCTCTGGTGGGGGTCTCTGGTGGGGGACTCTGATGGGGGAATCTGGTGGGGGTATGATGGGGTGTCTGATGGAGTAGTCTGGTGGTGGTCTCTTAAGGGGGCCTCTGGTGGAGATCTCTGTTGGGAGTCTAGCGGGGATCTCTAGTGGGGGTCTCTGGTAGGAGGTTCTGGTGGTGGTCTCTGGTGAGAGTCTGGTGGGCGTCTTTGGTGGGGGTCTCTGGTGATGGATCTGTTGTGGGGTTGGTGGGGGTTGGACCACCCTCATGTGTGCATGCTTTGTGGGGGTGTGACCCAGCAATTCCCGTGGTGGGGGAGGATGTCCCTACATGTCAGTGGAGGCGGGGGACAGGCTTTACATTGTGGGGGGAAGGGGGCAAGCCGCTGGACCTGGGTACCAGGCTGCCCACTCAAAATGGCAGTCCAATACCGGGGTTCAGAATGGAATCCCAGAGCTCCTCGCCATGCATAAATTTTCAGGGCAAGGCAGAGGGAATCACTTCTGTGCGCAGGTCCTATTGCCAGCGCAAACCAGAAGCAATTCAGCTCCAACGGGAGACCATAGTCTCCCAGCAGAGAATCCCAGACCTGGAGTAATGTTCTACCACCGCTGGTGCATCACACTTTTAGTATGGCTTCTCAAAATCACTGAAGTTCTTTTGAGACTTCGACATAGGCATAGGGATCATGAGAAAAGTATCAGGTTACATGTCTGGTGAGGAAGCAAATCAAATACCCACCCCTGAGAATGAATAGGCAAAGGACATCATGCAAAATGATGTCAGAGGAGATGTGTGCTCAGAGAATATGCTTCAGCAAGGATGCAATGCGACGTCATTGTGAAATTTTGAAGGAAGACCTGAAGCCGAACTTTAATTGCAACATAGCTTTAACAGTGAAGATGAAACTCATGACAGTTGTAGTGTGTTGTGCATTGCATAACTTTGCCCTTCCACATGGACGAAGCATTCACCCAGAAGATGACTTGCCAGCAGAAATGGAGGAGCTGGAGGAGGGAACTATGAAGCTTGACGCAGACTTACCTCCTGCTGCAGGTGAGGAAGTCCAGGCTCCACGTGACGGAAAGGTTTTTCGTGATCGTCTGGACATTGAACCCGCCATCAGTCCTTCCCCTTCCATTCACTCCCTCCCCCTCCCTCCCCCTCCCTCCCTGCCCTATTTACAAAAAGACAAAGAACCATTGTGTTAAAGTGAAATAATATATTTTCTTGCCAAAAATTTGGAACGGTTGAGGTATTGACAAAATGTCATATTGCAGCTGCTAAAATTAAACAGTAAGCTAAATGTTCACATGGTCTCATAGTTTTGTATTTATAACATTATTTCTGTTAATAAATATTTTCCATTAAACTTTACAAACTTCTACAAATGTCTTATTCAAGCATCAAAACACAACACTTAAATAGGCAACAATCATAGCTGTTTCAAGTAAACAAGGCAGAAAAAACTAATGACAAGCAGAAATTTAAAAAAAATCAGGGGCGGGATTCTCCATCACTGACCCCGGAATCAGGAAATGCGATTGGGTGGAGAATTGGTTTTGATGCCAAATTCATGGTGGGCGCCGGTTTCGTGGCAAATCGCAATTCTCCGGTGCCTCGACAACGGCGCAATGCGACCCAGGACGCATGTACAGTAAACACCGTTTGCATATCATTAGCGGGCCTGACCCAGTATTTTCCGGGGTCTGCGGAATTCTCCACCTCCACTGGGGCGAATTCCGATGGTGAAGTTCACTTGTGCTTTTAAAAGTCGTGAAACAGGCGCCGTTTGATTTGATTTGATTTATTGTCACATGTACCGAAGTACAGTGAAAAGTACTTTTCTGCGGCCGAGGAAGGTACACAGTACGTACAGAGTAGACACAAGAATAATCAACAAGGAACATTGACAAATGGTACAATAACAAACAGTGATTGGTTACAGTGTGGAACAAGGGGCCAAACAAAGCAACTACATGAGCAAGAGCAGCATAGGGTGTTGTGAATAGTGTTCTTACAGGGAACAGATCAGTCTGAGGGGGAGTCGTTGAGGAGTCTTATAGCAGTGGGGAAGAAGCTGTTCCTATGCCATGGCTGCAGAATGGGAGAGAGGCGTATGGAAAGTGTCCACCATTGCCATAGTTTACTGACAGACGTGCTTCTGACCGGGGTGGTTTCGACGAAGGCGAGTAGTGGGGGGTGGCCAGGAGGTGGGCTGATGATCGGGGTGGACAGGCACGGAACACCATTGCCGCCGCCTACAAGGCAGCCATGCAGCTGCGCACGCCACTGACTAGCCGTTGTGAACTTAGGACCACAGGTCGTATGGGTCACCCCCCCAGGGCACCCCCCTAGGTGCCCTCTTGCCCCAGCCAACTCATCAGCAGGATGGGCACGCTCCAGCGCAACCAGTGCCATCTTGTTGGCTGGGTGAGTGTGTGTGGGGAGTGCAGTGTGTATATGCAGCTGCTGCTTTCCAGCCTCCCAAGTGTCAATCGCAAATCCAGCGAATCTGGCACCATTTCTCAGTGGAATCGATTGTGATCCACGTGACGCTGATACTGGCCTTTCAACAGTCGGTGAGTCGATCCAGGTGCGGCGTCAGTTTTGCTGACGTAGAAGTCCTTGAATCCTGACCCGGTGTCAACTCTTAGTCTCAGGAACGTAGAACCTTGTCGCAGATGTTTCAAAATGCATTTTACATCAAGCCAGTGGTCAGCTGCACAGTACAATAGCAGAAAGAGCCTGTTTAAGAAAAGGGGATGCTGGGCCAACCCCTCTCCAGTCAGTGAACACTCCTGGACATTACGAGTCTGTTTTGCCTGCAGAAAGAAATGGAAATGTCAAGCAGATGGACAGCTGGTAGCTTGTGTTTGAAGGGACTAGTTCCATTTTAACACTTATGGTCAGGTCATAACCATCTTCAAGGTAACTGCATTTTATGACACCTCAGAAAGTTAGCAAGGAGACAGTCTTATTTACACTTGATGGGCTACTTCATAGCATAACCAAAGTGTCATGATATTCAGATAAACATCATGGTGCAAACATACATACACATTGATAGACAGATCAACAGACCAATCAATACACACACAACATCACAGCCAATCACAGGCAAGAGCATACACACTATAAAACGGGGAACACGACACTTCCCGCTCATTCCAGCAGGAGACAGCTCGGCGCACAGAGCTCACAGCAAGCCACTCAGACATTCACCATATGCTGAGTGCTTCTCCAAGATAGTGTTAGGGCTCGGTCCACAGGTTAGAGGGTAATGAACGAACCACAGTAACCAGTTTACAGATGTAGTTATTGTTAGTAATAAAACTGAGTTGTACCATCCGCAACCGTGTTGGTTTGTCTATGTAGCAGAGCACCCAACACGACATAGTACCAGGATTGGAACCCAGCAACTGTGAGACCTACCTGCGCATCTTAAGGAATCCGCCATCCTGCGCCATGGACACCATCAGCCCGCCGCAGCCGCTCCAAATCGCTGGAAACCTCGGCGTCAACTGGAAGCTGTTTAAACAGCGCTTCCAGTTCTTCCTAGAAGCCACAGAAAGGGAGAATGTTTCGGACACCAGGAAAATCGCCCTCCTCCTCTCCACGGCAGGGCAACATGCGATCCACATCTACAACTCCCTGGTGTTCGCGGAAGGTGAGGACAAGACGAAGTACAAGACGGTCCTTCTCAAACTCGAGGAACACTTCAGCGTCGAGGTAAATGAGAGTTTCGAGAGGTACCTCTTCCAGCAGCGCCTGCAGGGTAAGGATGAGCCTTTTCAATCTTTCCTAACACACCTCCGTATCCTCGCGCAGTCCTGCGGTTACGAGGCCACCTCCGATTCCATGATTCGGGATTGTTTTTGGGGTCACCTCGGGCACCCTACGCCAGCAGCTCCTCAAAATTAAAAGCCTCACCCTAGCCACCGCCATCGAAGCCTGCGTCCTCCATGAAAACGCGACCAGCCACAACTCCCAAATCCAGGCATCCGAATCGGCACGGCAGGGGTCCTACGCAGCCGAATCGGCAAGGCAGTGGTCCTACGAGGCCGAGTGGGTCCAGGCGATCGAGTTTCTCCCGGCCCGCAGCCTGGACGAGGGCGGCCATTTCACGCGCTTTCCGCGGCCTCCCGCGCTTGTACGCGCCAAAAGAGACGTCAACGCAGAGGGACGAGACGCGCGGGCGCGCTCTACGAAGGACCGAACTGCGCATGCGCGATAGCGCAACGAACGCCATGACGTCACGACATGCGGCAACTGTGCATCCGCACATTTGCAGCGGCAATGTCCAGCAAAGAACCGACAATGCCTCCGCTGTGGCAAGATGGGCCACTATGCTGCCTGCTGTCGAGCAGCTCAACCTGCCAACGCTCCCAATTCCGACAGCCTCGCAGGGACTTGCGGACCATTCAGTCTCCGTACTCCGAGTCATACCCGGACGATATACAAACTGGTGATACAGACGACCGGGAAGCTTTCCGTGTTGCCGTCATTGACAGGAACCGGATGTCTCCAAGCAGGACCCACCAGCCGATGCCAGTGAACAGTGTCAATCGGGTGATGAATGGTGTGCCACCCTAACGGTCAACCGATCACCAATAACATTCCGCTTGGACACTGGTGCCTCCGCCAACCTAATAGCATGGTCAGCCTTCTACGCCTTGAAGGTCAGACCACCAATTCGGCCATTCTATTGTAAGATGGTCGACTACAACGGAAACGTTATCCCAGCCATGGGATCCTGCCAGCTCCAGGTGACACACAATACATACATGGCCACACTGTCCTTCGAGATAGTTGGATCATCGAAGGACTCCCTGCTAGGTGCACAGGCGTGCAAGGTACTCCACCTCATTCAGCGGGTACACGCTCTGTCTCCAGAAGGCACATCAGACTTCCTGGATGCGGAATTTAGGGCACAGCTCCACTCGCTCCTCTCCCACAACCAGGAGGCATTTGAGGGCATGGGCACACTGCCCTATACTTAGAGAATACGGCTCAAACCGGATGCCACCCCGGTCATTCACGCACCTCGCAGGGTCCCAGCACCACTCAAAGACAGCCCCAAGCAGCAGCTGCAGGATCTCCAGGACCAAGGGGTGCTATCCCGGGTCACGGAGCCCACGCCATGGGTCAGCTCCATGGTATGTGTTAAGAAGCCCTCTGGCGAACTCCGGATCTGCATCGACCCGAAAGACCTGAACAACAACATCATGAGGGAATACTACCCCATACCCAAACGGGAAGAGACCACGAGCGAAATGGCCTGGGCTAAAATTTTCACAAAGCTTGATGCCTCGAAGGGTTTTTGGCAGATCCAACTGGATCAGTCCAGCAGGAAGCTGTGCACCTTCAACACTCCTTTCGGCAAGTTCTGCTATAACAGAATGCCATTTGGCATCATCTCGGCATCCAAGGTAATTCACAGAATCATGGAACAGATGATGGAGGGCATCAAAGGGGTGCGCGTCTATGTTGACGACGTCATCATCTGGTCCACCACACCACAGGAGCACATCAGTCGTCTCCAGCGTGTCTTTGTGCGGATACGGGAACAAGGCCTGCTCCTCAACCGAGCCAAGTGTTCTTTTGGCCAAACTGAGCTAAAGTTTCTGGGGGACCACATATCCCGGTGAGGACTGCGTCCGGATGCAAACAAGGTGAGCGCCATTACAGCCATGCCGCAGCCGGCAGACAAGAAGGCAGTGCTACGCTTTCTCGGCATGGTCAACTTCCTGGGGAAGTTCATTCCAAACCTTGCCTCCCACACAACGGCTCTTCGCCACCTAGTAAATAAGTCCACGGAGTTCCAGTGGCTGCCCGCACACCAGAAGGAATGGGAGGAGCTCAAAATTAAGCTCACCACAGCCCCGGTATTGGCGTTCTTCGACACCTCTCGTGATACG
Organism: Scyliorhinus torazame; assembly: GCF_047496885.1. Classification (NCBI taxonomy): domain Eukaryota; kingdom Metazoa; phylum Chordata; class Chondrichthyes; order Carcharhiniformes; family Scyliorhinidae; genus Scyliorhinus; species Scyliorhinus torazame. The sequence continues at coordinate 56,535,334 of NC_092718.1, read as the reverse complement.
AAGATCTCGACTGATGCCAGCCAGTCCGGCATTGGGGCGGTACTCCTGCAACGGGACGACACTGCATCATGGGCCCGGTCGCCTATGCCTCGCGGGCCATGACCCCCACAGAACAGCGCTATGCGCAGATCGAGAAGGAGTGCCTGTGTTTGTTAACCGGCATAGACAAGTTCCACGACTACGTGTATGGTCTCCCCCAGTTCACCATGGAAACCGACCATCGCCCCCTGGTCAGCATCATACATAAGGACCTGAACGAGATGACCCCTCGCCTCCAGCGCATCCTACTCAAGCTCCAGAGGTACGACTTCCAACTGGTCTACACCCCGGGAAAGGACCTCATCATTGCGGATGCCCTATCCAGGGCAGTGAGCACACAGCCCGACTCGGACGGGTTCGTCTGTCAGGTCGAAGAGCAGGTGGCCTTCACATTGGCAAATCTGCCAGCCGATGACTCAAGTCTGGCCCGTATTTGCCGGGAGACTGCGGCTGACCCATTTCTACAACATGTGATGCGCCACATGACGGGAGGGTGGCTCAAAGGACAGTGCCCACAATTCTACAATGTCCGGGACGACTTGGCCGTCATTGACGGTGTCCTCCTAAAGCTGGACCGGATTGTGATTCCACACAGCATGCACAAGCTGGTCCTCGACCAACTACACGAAGGCCATCTCGGGGTTGAGAAGTACAGGCGGAGGGCCCGAGAAGCTGTATACTGGCCGGGCATCAGCGATGACATTGCCAACATGGTGCTCAACTGCCCCACCTGCCAAAGGTTTCAGCCGGCGCAACCCCCTGAGACGCTTCAGCCCCATGAGTTGGTGACGTCCCCCTGGGCGAAGGTGGGTGTGGACCTTTTTCATGCGCTTGGCAGGGACTACGTCATCATCATAGATTACTTTTCGAATTATCCAGAGGTCACACGCCTGCACGATTTGACATCGTCCGCTGTCATCAGTGCATGCAAAGAAACCTTGGCTCGCCATGGCATTCTGCTTACTGTCATGTCGGACAATGGGCCCTGTTTTGCAAGCCAAGAATGGTCTTCTTTTGCTGCTTCGTATGGCTTCACACACGTGACGTCCAGCCCTCTCCATCCCGTCAAATGGCAAGGCGGAAAAGGGCATTCACATCGTCAAGCGGCTCCTCTGCAAGGCTGCTGATGCCGGATCGGATGCCTGCTTAGCCCTGCTGGCCCATCGCTCGGCCCCACTAGCCACTGGCCTCTCACCAGCCCAGCTGTTGAAGGGTCGTGCCTTCAGGACCACTGTGCCATCCATTCTGGTCCCTACACCCTGTCATGATATTCAAACACACACATCATGATGGACACACTAACAGGCAAATCAGAGTACACAACACCACAACCAATCACAGACAAGAACACCAACCACATAAAAAGCACGAGCATGACACCTGGTGGTCAGTAGGTCTGGGGAGAAGGGAGCAAGAAAGAGCTGTTAAAACACCACAAGCAGGGAGCCCCCCACGTGCAGAGTGCAAAGACCAAACTGTAAATAGTAAGTTTAAATAAAGAAGCGTTGTACCATATGCAACTGTGTTGGCTCATCTGTGTGTCAGAACACCCAACACCACATGGTACAGGAGTGGATCGATACCTGCCTACTAACCTGCCATTCTGGACATGGACCACACCGGCAAACCGCAGCCGATGCAAGTCACAGGGAACCTAGGCACCAACTGGAAGCTCTACAGGCAGCGATTTGACCTGTACATCCGTGCCACCGAAAAACAGAATGTCTCGGATGACTCGAAGATTGCAATGCTCCTCTTCTACGCAGGCCCGCACGCAACCGATGTCTTTAACTCACTGGTGTTCGAAGAAGGCGAAAACCAGGCCAAATATGACACGGTCATCCTCAAACTGGACCAGCACTTTCAAGTTGAAGTAAATGAAAGTTTTGAAAGATACATCTTTCAGCAACGCCTGCAAGGTAAGGAGGAGCTTTTTCAACCCTTTTTGACGCACCTCCGGATTCTAGCGCAGTCCTGCGGTTACGGCACCACTACAGAGTCCATGATCAGGGACCAGATTGTTTTTGGCGTTGCCTCTAGTGGCCTATGCCAGCAGCTTCTTAAAATGAAAAGCCTCACCTTAGCGTCTGCTGTGGAAGCCTGTGTCCTCCATGAAAATGCTGCCTGCCGTTTTGCCCGATTTCAGGCGTCCGAGTTGGCACGGAGGGGGTCCCCAGCCGTTGAATCGGCAAGCCAGGCTGCCCACGACGTCTAACGCATCCAGGCCGTCGATTACTTCCCGACCCACGGCCCGGACGACAGCGGCCGCTTCCCGCGCTTTTCGCGGTCTCCCGCGCAGGTGCGCGCCAAAAATAACGGCCACAACGAGGGACGCACTGCGCAGGCGCGCCCACCGCAAGATCGCACTGCGCATGCGCAGTGGCGCAACGGACGCCGTGACGTCATGACGTGCAGCAATTGTGGAGGTCTACACTTAAAAGGGCAATGTCCTGCAAAAAACCGACAGTGCCACAGATGTGCCACGATGGGCCACTACGCAGCCCGCTGTCGTGCGGCTCAACCCATGGATCCGGCGCATCCTCGACAACCTCGCAGACGAGTCAGGACCGTCCAGCCCACGCATCAAGACTTCCAGTTAAGTGATGCAGATGACCAGGATGCCTTCCGAGTTTCCGTCATTGATGTCAACAAGGTCAATGCCATCAATCCAGCCGATGAGTGGTGTGCCACCCTGACGGTCAACCGATCGCGCGTCGCCTTCCGCCTGGACACCGGCGCATCCGCCAACCTGATTGCTTACTCTGCAGTCCAGGCCATGAAGGTCAAACCACCCATCACACCATCCCGGCTTAAGATGGTTGACTATAACGGGAACGTCATCCCGTCCATAGGATCTTGCCAGCTACAGGTGACTCACAAGAGGTACACGGCCACAGTCCCCTTCGAAGTTGTTGGCTCATCAAAGGACTCGTTACTGGGCGCACAGGCGTGTAAGGTCCTTCACCTGGTACAGCGCATTATGTCTCTCTCTCCAGATGAGATATCCGACTTCCCGGATGCTGAGTTCCACGCAAATCTCCATTCCCTCCTCGCTCACAATCAGGAGGTTTTTGAAGGCATGGGGACATTGCCACACACGTACAAGATTCGACTCAGACCGGACGCCATCCCTGTCGTTCACGCACCTCGCAGGGTTCCTGCGCCTCTCAAAGACCGCCTCAAGGCACAACTGCAGATTCTTCAGGACCAAGGGGTCCTATCCAAGGTCACGGAGCCCACGCCATGGGTCAGCTCCATGGTCTGTGTAAAGAAGCCCTCTGGCGAGCTCCGTATATGTATAGATCCAAAAGATCTGAATAACAACATCATGCGGGAACACTATCCCATCCCGAAACGAGAAGACCTCACCAGCGAGATGGCGCGAGCCAAGATATTCACTAAATTGGATGCGTCCAAAGGATTCTGGCAGATCCAACTGGACCCGGCCAGCCGAAGACTATGCACATTCAACACCCCTTTTGGCAGATTCTGCTACAACCGGATGCCATTCGGCATCATTTCGGCATCTGAAGTATTCCACCGCATTATGGAGCAGATGATGGAAGGCATCGAAGGGGTACGTGTATATGTGAACGATATCATCATTTGGTCCACCACTCCGCAGGAACACATGCATCGTCTACGACGTGTCTTTACCCGCACACGACAAAATGGCCTGCGTCTCAACCGTGCGAAGTGTGCCTTCGGCCAGACGGAGCTGAAATTCCTCGGGGACCACATCTCAAGGTCCGGGGTCCGTCCCGATGCAGACAAGGTTAGCGCCATCACAGCCATGCCACGACCGGCTGACAAGAAGGCTGTCTTAAGATTCCTGGGCATGGTCAACTTCCTTGGGAAGTTCATTCCCAACCTGGCTTCTCATACAACAAATATGCGCCATCTCGTAAAAAAATCGACGGAATTCAACTGGCACCAATCGCATCAGCGGGAATGGGAGGAGCTCAAGCACAAACTGGTCACGGCACCAGTGCTGGCCTTCTTTGACACGACTCGCCCTACAAAGATCTCAACAGACGCCAGCCAATCTGGTATTGGAGCGGTACTCCTGCAAAAAGACAGCACGTCATCATGGGCCCCGGTTGCGTATGCCTCACGAGCCATGACCCCTACCGAACAGCGCTACGCGCAAATCGAAAAAGAATGCCTGGGCTTGTTAACTGGACTGGACAAGTTCCACGACTATGTGTATGGCCTGCCACGATTCACGGTCGAAACTGACCACCGCCCCCTGGTCAACATCATTAACAAAGACCTGAACGACATGACTCCTCGCCTCCAGCGCATCTTACTTAAACTCAGGAGGTACGATTTTGAACTGATCTACACTCCGGGGAAGGAACTCATCGTGGCGGACACTCTTTCCCGAGCAGTGAGCACACCACCAGATGCAGAGGGGTTCGTGCGTCAAATTGAGGCACACGTGACTCTGACAGCAGCAAATCTGCCAGCTGATGATCCTAGTCTGGCCCACATACGCGCAGAGACGGCGACTGACCCCCTTCTGCAGCGAGTGATGCGCCACATGACGGAAGGGTGGCTAAAAGGGCAGTGCCCCCAGTTTTATAATGTGCGAGATGATCTCACCAATATAGACGGGGTCCTTATGAAATCGCACAGGATCGTTATTCCGCACAGCGTGCGCCAGATGATTCTTCATCAACTACACGAAGGCCACTTGGGCGTCGAAAAATGCAGACGAAGGGCCCGGGAGGCGGTATATTGGCCGGGTATTAATGAAGACATAGCCAACATGGTGCTCAACTGCACAACCTGTCAGAGGTTCCAGCCGGCGCAACCTCCGGAAACACTTCTACCACACGAGATGGTGACGTTCCCCTGGGCGAAGGTGGGTGTTGACCTATTTCACGCGCTCGGCAGAGATTACATTGTTATTATAGACTACTTCTCAAACTACCCGGAAGTCATGCCTCTCCATGATCTGACGTCGTCCGCAGTCATTGGGGCCTGCAAGGAAACGTTTGCTCGCCATGGCATTCCAAGGACTGTCATGTCAGACAATGGACCTTGTTTTGCCAGCCGTGAATGGTCGTCCTTTGCCGCAGCATATGGTTTCACTCATGTGACATCCAGCCCTCTGCATCCACAATCGAACGGGAAGGCTGAAAAGGGTGTCCACATCGCCAAGCGGCTCCTGTGCAAGGCGGCTGATGCCGGATCGGACTTTAACCTTGCCTTGCTGGCCTATCGATCGGCCCCGTTATCCACGGGCCTCTCGCCAGCGCAGCTACTAATGGGTCGCTCCCTCAGGACGACGGTACCTTCCGTCCTGGCACCGACAACAGACCATGAGGCGGTTCTTCGGAACATGCAACTGCAGCGTGATCGCCAGAAAGGTCGGTACGACACACAAGTGACGGACCTGCCCCCCCTGTCCTCCGGAGACAAAGTACGCGTCCATCAACCGTATGGTGGCTGGTCAGCACCGGCCGAAGTCCTCCGACAAGTGGCTCCCCGCTCGTTCCTGGTTCGCATGCCGGATGGTTCCGTGCGTCGCCGCAATCGGCGCGCCCTTCGCCGACTTCCACGCTCACAGCCACACAGCACGCCAGATCCTCAACAGGCTTCCGAGGATGACTTTGTGGAGCTGCCGCACATCACGCCCTTTCCATCGCCACCCATGGCCATGCCTGCACAGCAGCCGGTGGTTCTTGATCCACCCTTGAGGCGGTCAACCCGAATTCGTCGCAAGCCCATTAGACTGGACTTATAATACAGTTCATATGTTTAACAAGTTGCACAATTTTACATGATAACCTGTTGTTGTTTATCGTTCCAGATGTCGTCTGACTGGACAACTGTTCAAGTTTTTTTCTTCTTCTCTCGTTCGCATTTCTGTTATGTTATGGTACAACTTGATTCATGTGACGCACCCGACATCGCCCCATGTACATAGTTCCGTCATATGCACATGCTGCACACGGCACACACACACACACACTCTTAGATGCACTCACGTCACGATCATATTTATTACCACGTAGGCACATATCTTTGTAAAAAGGGGGGATGTCATGATATTCAAACACACACATCATGATGGACACACTAACAGGCAAATCAGAGTACACAACACCACAACCAATCACAGACAAGAACACCAACCACATAAAAAGCACGAGCACGACACCTGGTGGTCAGTAGGTCTGGGGAGAAGGGAGCAAGAAAGAGCTGTTAAAACACCACAAGCAGGGAGCCCCCCACGTGCAGAGTGCAAAGACCAAACTGTAAATAGTAAGTTTAAATAAAGAAGCGTTGTACCATATGCAACTGTGTTGGCTCATCTGTGTGTCAGAACACCCAACACCACACACCCAACTATGCTCCAGTACTGCAAAGGATGCGACAGCAGCGTGCGCAGCAGAAGGTGGCACATGACACTCAGACAACTGATCTTCCTGCCCTGGCGCCTGGAGACAACGTCCGCATCCACCTACCAGAGGGTGGCTGGTCGGCAACTGCCGAAGCTCTCCGGCGCGTGGCTCCCCGCTCGTTCCTGGTTCGCATGCCTGATGGCTCCATTTGCAGGCGCAATCGCCGGGCTCTTCGCCTGCTTCCGCGTTCGCTACGTGATCATACAACGGTGCCACGCCCTCCTGTTGTTCCTGATGTCGACTTTGTGGAGCTTCCTGCCACCATGCCCATTCCTCTGTCGCCTGTGGCCAGGCCCATTCCTCAGCCGGTGGATCCTGACCCACCCTTGAGGCGGTCAACCCAAATTCGTCACCCACCTACTAGGCTGGACTTATGAGCCTGTTTGAACATTGAACTCACTGACGTATTATGCCACAATGTTAATATGTTTCTCTTTTTGTCGTTACAGGAGTTCGTTTTGATGCTTAATGTTTACACATGTTTTGTTTATGGTACAACCTCGTTGCTATGTTGCACCTGACACCTTCCTATGTATATAGTTTAGCCTCATGTACATGTTGTAGATATTGCACACACACATTCAGCTGCACTCAGTACACATCTATATTTATTACCACATAGGCACATAAGACCATAAGACCATAAGACATAGGAGCGGACGTAAGGCCATTCGGCCCATCAAGTCCACTCCACCATTCAATCATGGCTGATTTCAACTCCATTTACCCGCTCTCTCTCCATAGCCCTTAATTCCTCGAGAAATCAAGAATTTATCAACTTCTGTCTTAAAGACACTCAACATCCCGGCCTCCACCGCCCTCTGTGGCAATGAATTCCACAGACCCACCACTCTCTGGCTGAAGACATTTCTGCTCATCTCTGTTCTAAAGTACTCCCTTTTATTCTAAGGCTGTGCCCCCGGGTCCTAGTCTCCCCTGCTAATGGAAACAACTTCCCTACGTCCACCCTATCTAAGCCATTCATTATCTTGTAAGTTTCTATTAGATCTCCCCTCAACCTCCTAAACCCCAATGAATATAATCCCAGGATCCTCAGACGTTCTTGTAAAAAAAGGGGGATGTCACGATATTCAGATAAACATCATGGTGCAGACATACATACACACTGATGGACAGATCAACGGACCAATCAATACACACACAACATCACAGCCAATCACAGGCAAGAGCATACACGCTATAAAATGAGGAACACAACACTTCCCGCTCATTCCAGCAGGAGACAGCTCAGGGCACAGAGCTCACAGCAAGCCACTCAGACATTCACCATGTGCTGAGTGCTTCTCCAAGATAGTGTTAGGGCTAGGTCCACAGGTTAGAGGGTAATGAACGAACCACAGTAACCAGTTTACAGATGTTGTTATTGTTAGTAATAAAACTGAGTTGTACCATCCGCAACCGTGTTGGTTCGTCTATGTAGCAGAGCACCCAACACGACACAAAGGCACTGCATTTTTGACACCCCCAATAAGTTAGCAATCAGACATGTTGTGTGTTATCAAGATTGCATTGATTCATCAAAACTGGGTAGGCAGAGCAACCACTATCCCCTTTCTCAACTTTTAAAGTCAGGAACTAGGATTCTAAGTTTTAACAATTACTTTATCTATTAAGAGATATACATACTGTGGTAATACCAGGTATTGCGGTACCTAAGAGGTGGATGACCATTGGTTAGACCCAGGAGTCTACCATTGGCTGATGTACATAGCTCCGCCCTGAGAGGCGGAGTATAAGAACCGATGCCGTCCCAGCAGCCTTCACTTTCTGTATCGAAGCTGCTGGGGAAGAGTTCTAGCAGATTAAAGCCTATTAGTTATGCCTCACCTTGTCTTGAGAGTAATTGATTGCGCATCAATTTAATCTGCTACGACTTCAGTTGAAAGGATGGATCTCCGTATCAAACCGGAGTGCCTTCAGCTCAGCCCCCACACGGACAACTCTGCTGCTATTTTCAAACATTGGCTGGTGTGCTTTAAGGGCTACCTCGACACGGCCGCCGACACCCCCACGGAAGGAAAAAAGATACATCTCCTACGCTCACGGGTCAGCCCTGGGATCTACCCTCTTATCGAGGAGGCGGCGAATTATGCTGCCGCGATCGAGCTGCTAGAAGGACATTATATCCGCCCTGTGAACCAGGTCTACGCTCGTCACCTGCTGGCGACTAGGAGGCAAAGCCCCGAGGAAACGTTGGAAGACTTCTATCGGGCGCTGCTGGGGCTGGGCCGAAACTGTGGCTGCCCGCCAGTTTCGGGGAACGAGCACACGAAACTTTTGATCAAGGTTGCTTTCATGACAGGTATGACCTCCCCCGATATCCGCCGAAGGCTCCTAGAAATGGACACTCTGGGACTTGCAGAGGCACGGGGCCTAGCGGGGTCCATGGACGATGCATATAAAAATGCGCTGTCCTTTGCTCCCGATCGCGCAGCGGCCCCCTGGGCTGCGTGGCCCCCCATAGCGGCAGCCCCTCAGACCTTTCCCATAACCCCGCAAGCCTGCGCAGCGAGACGGCCCGCTAACGCCGCCGGACACCGCTGTTTCTTCTGCGGGCTGGCAAATCATCCCCGCCCGCGCTGCCCGGCCCGCACCGCCACCTGCAAAGGGTGCGGCAAGAAGGGCCACTTTATGGGGGTCTGCCAGGCCCACGCTGTGGCCGCGGTCTCCAGTGACTATTGGCAACCCCCCTTTCAGGCCCCGACCGCCCAGCGCTCACCGCCACCCCCCTATCCTAAGGCCACGTGCGACCCGCAGGCGTGGCCATTTTGCCCCCCCGGACACCACGCTGGACGGGTGGGCGCCGCCATTTTGTCCCTCGCTACCGCCATCTTCTTCATCCCCGGACACCATGTGCGACCCATGGGTGACGCCATCTTGGATAGGGCCCCAGGGCCCCAGCACAGCCGACTACATGCTGCACGACCAGAACTCTCCATTACTGCAGCTCGCCGCGGTGACTCTGGACCAGAGTCGGCCCCGGACGCTGGCGAAAGCTACAACGACGATCTCCATCAACGGCCATGAGACGTCGTGCCTGATCGACTCTGGGAGCACGGAAAGCTTTGTTCACCCTGACACGATAAGGCGCTGTTCTCTTGTCACCCATCCCGTAAATCAAAGGATCTCCCTGGCCTCCGGGTCACACGCGGTGGAGATAAAGGGGTTCTGCCTAGCGAACCTCACTGTGCAAGGCAGGGAATTCCACAATTTCCACCTGTACGTCCTGCTGCACCTCTGCGCAGCTACCCTCCTGGGGCTGGATTTCCAGTGCCATCTGCAAAGCCTGACTTTTAAATTCGGCGGCCCTATACCTCCCCTTACTGTCTGCGGCCTCGCGACCTTTAAGGTCGACCCGCCTTCCCTGTTTGCGAACCTCACCCCGGATTGCAAACCCATCGCCACCAGGAGCAGACGGTAAAGTGCCCAGGACCGGACCTTTATCAGGTCGGAGGTCCAGAGGCTGCTGAGGGAAGGGGTCATCGAAGCGAGCAATAGTCCCTGGAGAGCTCAAGTAGTGGTGGTAAAGACCGGGGAGAAACATAGGATGGTCATTGACTACAGTCAGACCATCAACAGGTTTACGCAGCTGGATGCGTACCCTCTCCCCCGTATAGCCGACCTGGTGAACAGGATCGCGCAATACAAGGTTTTCCCCACGGTGGATCTCAAGTCTGCCTACCACCAGCTACCCCTCCGTAACGGTGACCGCCAGTACACTGCCTTCAAAGCAGACGGGCGGCTCTATCACCTTTTAAGGGTTCCCTTCGGTGTCACGAACGGGGTCTCGGTCTTCCAATGAGAGATGGACCGAATGGTTGACCGGTACGGTTTACGCGCAACGTTCCCGTATCTGGATAACGTCACCATCTGCTGCCATGACCAGCAGGACCACGACACCAACCTCCGAAAATTTCTCCAGACCGCGAAAATCCTTAATCTGACATACAATAAGTATAAATGCGTGTTTAGCACTGACCGTCTAGCCATTCTAGGCTACGTAGTGCGAAGTGGAGTCATAGGCCCCGATCCTGAGCGCATGCGCCCCCTCATGGAGTTCCCCCTCCCTCACTACCCGAAGGCCCTAAAGTGTTGCCTCTTCAGCTATTATGCACAGTGGGTCCCCAATTACGCAGACAAGGCTCGACCCCTGATCCAGTCCACAACCTTCCCTCTGTCGACGGTGGCCCGCCAGGCCTTCAGCCTCATCAAAGCAGACATTGCAAAAGCCACGATGCGCGCCATTGATTAGTCCCTCCCCTTCCAGGTCGAGAGCGATGCGTCCGACGTAGCTCTGGCGGCCACCCTCAACCAAGCGGGCAGGCCTGTGGCTTTCTTCTCCCGCACTCTCCATGCTTCCGAAATTCGCCACTCCTCGGTCGAAAAGGAGGCCCAGGCCATAGTAGATGCTGTGCGACACTGGAGGCATTACCTGGCCGGCAGGAGATTCACTCTCCTCACAGACCAACGGTCGGTTGCCTTCATGTTCGATAATGCACAGCGGAGCAAGATTAAGAACGACAAGATCTTGCGGTGGAGGATCGAACTCTCCACCTACAATTACGAGATCTTGTACCGTCCGGGGAAGCTGAATGAGCCTCCTGATGCCCTGTCCCGCGGCACTTGTGCCACCGAAAAAGTGGACCGCCTCCGATCCCTCCACGAGGACCTCTGCCACCCGGGGGTCACTCGTTTCTTTCATTTTATCAAGACCCACAACCTGCCCTACTCCATCGAGGAGGTCAGGACCGTCACTAGGGACTGCCAAATCTGCGCGGAGTGCAAGCCGCACTTCTACCGGCCAGAGAGGGCGCACCTAATAAAGGCTTCCCGTCCCTTTGAACGCCTCAGCATGAATTTCAAAGGCCCCCTCCCCTCCACCGACCGCAACACGGACTTCCTTAACGTGATTGATGAGTACTCCCGGTTCCCATTCGCCCTGCCCATACATGACCACAACCACCGTCATCAAGGCCCTCCAGGGTATCTTGACACTGTTCGGTTTCCCCGCGTACATTCACAGTGATAGGGGGTGCTCCTTTATGAGTGACGAACTGCGTCAATTCCTGCTCAGCAAGGGCATCGCCTCGAGCAGGACGGCAAGTTACAACCCCGGGGAGACATAGAACATAGATCATTACAGCGCAGTGCAGGCCCTTCGGCCCTCGATGTTGCGCCGACCTGTGAAACCACTCTAAAGCCCATCTACACTATTCCCTTATCGTCCATATGTTTATCCAATGACCATTTGAATACCCTTAGTGTTGGCGAGTCCACTACTGTTGCAGGCAGGGCGTTCCACGCCCTGACTACTCTCTGAGTAAAGAACGTACCTCTGACATCTGTCCTATATCTATCTCCCCTCAATTTAAAGCTATGTCCCCTCGTGCTAGACATCACCATCCGAGGAAAAAGGCTCTGACTGCCCACCCTATCCAATCCTCTGATCATCTTGTTTGCCTCAATTAAGACACCTCTTAACCTTCTTCTCTCTAACAAAAACAGCCTCAAGTCCCTCAGCCTTTCCTCATAAGATCTTCCCTCCATTCCAGGCAACATCCTGGTAAATCTCCTCTGCACCCTTTCCAATGCTTCCACATCCTTCCTATAAATCGGCGACCAGAATTGCACGCAATACTCCAAATGCAGCCACACCAGAGTTTTGTACAGCTGCAACACGACCTCATGGCTCCGAAACTCAATCCCTCGACCAATAAAAGCTAACACACCGTATGCCTTCGTAACAACCCTCTCAACCTGGGTGGCAACTTTCAGGGATCTATGTACATGGACACCGCGATCTCTCTGCTCATCCACACTGCCAAGAATCTTACCATTAGCCCAGTACACTGTCTTCATGTTGTTCCTTCGAAACTGAATCACCTCACACTTTTCTGCATTAAACTCCATGTGCCACCTCTCAGCCCAGCGCTGCAGCTTATCTATGTCCCTCTGTAACTGGTAACATCCTTCCGCACTGTCCACAACTCCACTGACTTTAGTGTCATCTGCAAATTTACTCACCCATCCTTCTGCTCCCTCCTCCAGGTCATTTATAAAAATGACAAACAGCAGTGGCCCCAAAACAGATCCTTGTGGTACACCACTAGTAACTCCACTCCAGTCTGAACATTTCCCATCAACCACCACCCTTTGTCTTCTTCCAGCTAGCCAATTTCTTATTCAAACTGCTAAATCACCCTGAATCCAATGCCTCCGTGTTTTCTGCAGTAGCCTAACGTGGGGAACCTTATCAAACGCTTTACTGAAATCCATATACACCACATCAACTGCTTTACCCTCATCCACCTGTTTGGTCACCTTCTCAAAGAACTCAATAAGGTTTGTGAGGCACGACCTACCCTTCACAAAACCGTGTTGACTATCTCTAATCAAATTATTCCTTTCCAGATGATTATACATCCTATCTCTTATAAACCTTTCCAAGATTTTGCCCACAACAGAAGTAAGGCTCACTGGTCTATAGTTTTTTTAAAAAAATTTTTGGCCAACCATCACAGTACATTGTGTATCCTTTACATAGTAATATCACAATATAAATAACAATGGCCAGTTTTATAAACAAGAAATAAATAATATATAAACAAAAACAAGAACAAAACTAAATGGCAACTGCCTTGTCCCAGATAAATATTCTCCAAAAATATGTTTTAACAGTCCAATATACAATTATCTATAACAACAACCTGTACATATTATACTTATATACTTATATATTAACATCCCTGAGAATCCCTCTGATCCCCCCCCCCCGCCCCCGGGTTGCTGCTGATGTCTTCTTCTTTTCCATTCCCTCTATCTTTCTGTGAGGTATTCGACGAACGGTTGCCACCGCCCGGTGAACCCTTGAGCCGATCCCCTTAGGACGAACTTAATCCGTTCCAGCTTTATAAACCCTGCCATGTCATTTATCCAGGTCTCCACACCCGGGGGCTTGGCTTCCTTCCACATCAACAGTATCCTGCGCCGGGCTACTAGGGACGCAAAGGCCAAAACATCAGCCTCTTTCGCCTCCTGCACTCCCGGCTCTTCTGCAACCCCGAATATAGCCAACCCCCAGCTTGGTTCGACCTGGACCCCCACCACCTTCGAATGCACCTTTGTCACCCCCACCCAAAACCCCTGTAGTGCCGGACATGACCAGAACATGTGGGTGTGATTCGCTGGGCTTCTCGAGCATCTCACACACCTATCCTCTACTCCAAAAAATTTACTGAGCCGTGCTCCAGTCATATGCGCCCTGTGTAACACCTTAAATTGTATCAGGCTCAGCCTGGCACACGAGGACGATGAGTTTACCCTACTTAGGGCATCAGCCCACAGCCCCTCCTCAATCTCCTCCCCCAGCTCTTCTTCCCATTTCCCTTTCAGCTCATCTACCATAATCTCCCCCTCGTCCCTCATTTCCCTATATATGTCTGATACCTTACCGTCCCCCACCCATGTCTTTGAGATCACTCTGTCCTGCACCTCCTGCGTCGGGAGCTGCGGGAATTCCCTCACCTGTTGCCTCGCAAAAGCCCTCAGTTGCATATATCGGAATGCATTCCCTTGGGGCAACCCATATTTTTCGGCCAGCGCTCCCAGACTTGCAAACGCCCCATCTACAAACAGATCTCTCAATTGTGTTACTCCTGCTCTTTGCCATGTTCCAAATCCCCCAACCATTCTCCCCGGAGCAAACCTATGATTATTTCTTATCGGGGACCACACCGAGGCTCCCGTCTTTCCCCTATGCCGTCTCCATTGCCCCCAAATTTTCAGAGTAGCCACCACCACCGGGCTTGTGGTGTATTTCTTCGGTGAGAACGGCAACAGCGCCGTCACCATGGCTTGTAGGCAAGTCCCCCTACAGGACGCCTTCTCCAATCTCTTCCACGCCGCTCCCTCCTCTTCTCCCATCCACTTACATACCATTGAGATGTTGGCGGCCCAGTAGTACTCACTCAGGCTCGGTAGCGCCAGCCCCCCCCCCCCCCCCCCATCCCTACTACGCTGCAAAAATCCCTTCCTCACTCTTGGACTCTCGGGGTCTTCCCGGCCCACACAAAACTCATGATACTCTTCTCAATCCTTTTGAAAAAAGCCTTCGTGATCACCACCGGGAGGCACTGAAACACAAAGAAGAATCTCGGGAGGACCACCATTTTAACCGCTTGTACCCTCCCTGCCAGTGACAGGGATACCATGTCCCATCTCTTGAAGTCCTCCTCCATCTGTTCCACCAACCGCGTTAAGTTTAACCTATGCAATGTACCCCAATTCTTGGCTATCTGGATTCCCAAGTAGCGAATGTCCCTTGTTACCTTCCTCAGCGGTAAGTCCTCTATTTCTCTGCTCTGCTCCCCTGGATGCACCACAAACAGCTCACTTTTCCCCATGTTCAGCTTATATCCTGAAAATTCTCCAAACTCCCCAAGTATCGCATTATCTCTGGCATCCCCTCCGCCGGGTCTGCCACATACACCAATAAATCATCCGCGTAAAGAGATAGCCGGTGTTCCTCTCCTCCCCTGAGTACTCCCCTCCACTTCCTGGAACCCCTCAGTGCTATTGCCAGGGGCTCAATCGCCAGTGCAAACAATAATGGGGACAGAGGACATCCCTGCCTCGTCCCCCTATGGAGCCGAAAATACGCAGACCCCCGTCCATTCGTGACCACGCTCACCATCGGGGCCCTATACAGCAGCTGTACCCATCTAATATACTCATCTCTAAAGCCAAATCTCCTCAACCCCTCCCACAAATAATCCCACTCCACTCTATCAAATGCTTTCTCGGCATCCATCGCCACCACTATCTCCGCTTCCCCCTCTGGTGGGGGCATCATCATTACCCCTAGCAGCCTCTGTATATTCGTAGTCAGTGTCTCCCCTTCACAAACCCAGTTTGGTCCTCATGGACTACCCCCGGGACACAATCCTCTATCCTCATTGCCATTACCTTGGCCAGAATCTTAGCGTCTACATTTAGGAGGGAAATAGGTCTGTAGGACCCGCATTGCAGCGGGTCTTTTTCCTTCTTTAGGAGAAGCGATATCGTTGCCTCCGACATAGTCGGGGGCAGTTGTCCCCTTTCCTTCGCCTCATTAAAGGTTCTCATCAGTATCGGGGCAAGTAAGTCCTATAAAATTTGACTGGAAATCCATCCGGTCCCGGAGCCTTCCCCGCCTGCATACTCCTAATTCCTTTCACTACTTCCTCTATCTCGATCTGTGCTCCCAGTCCCACCCTCTCCTGCTCCTCCACCTTAGGAAATTCCAGCCGGTCCAGGAAGCACATCATTCTCTCCTTCCCATCCGGGGGCCGAGCTTCATATAATCTTTTATAGAATGCCTTGAACACTCCATTCACTCTCTCCGCTCCCCGCTCTATCTCTCCTTCCTCATCCCTCACTCCCCCTATTTCCCTCGCTGCTCCCCTTTTCCTCAATTGATGGGCCAGCAACCTGCTCGGCTTCTCCCCATACTCATACTGTACACCCTGTGCCTTCCTCCACTGTGCTTCTGCAGTACCCGTTGTCAGCAAGTCAAATTCTACGTGTAACCTTTGCCTTTCCCTGTACAGTCCCTCCTCCGGTGCCTCCGCATATTGCCTGTCCACCCTCAGAAGTTCTTGCAGCAACCGCTCCCGTTCCCTACTCTCCTGCTTTCCTTTATGTGCCCTTATTGATATCAGCTCCCCTCTAACCACTGCCTTCAGCGCCTCCCAGACCACTCCCACCTGGACCTCCCCGTTATCATTGAGTTCCAAGTATTTTTCAATGCACCCCCTCACCCTTAGACACACCCCTTCATCTGCCATTAGTCCCATGTCCATTCTCCATTGTGGACGCCCTTCTGTTTCCTCCCCTATCTCCAAGTCTACCCAGTGCATCTCTTGTAACATAACCACGTCTGCCTTAAGTTTCTTAAGGTGTGCGAGTACTCAAAGAACAACAAAGAACAAAGAAATGTACAGCACAGGAACAGGCCCTTCGGCCCTCCAAGCCCGTGCCGACCATGCTGCCCGACTAAACTACAATCTTCTACACTTCCTGGGTCCGTATCCTTCTATTCCCATCCTATTCATATATTTGTCAAGATGCCCCTTAAATGTCCCTATCGTCCCTGCTTCCACTACCTCCTCCGGTAGCGAGTTCCAGGCACCCACTACCCTCTGCGTAAAAAACTTGCCTCGTACATCTACTCTAAACCTTGCCCCTCTCACCTTAAACCTATGCCCCCTAGTAATTGACCCCTCTACCCTGGGGAAAAGCCTCTGACTATCCACTCTGTCTATGCCCCTCATAATTTTGTATACCTCTATCAGGTCGCCCCTCAACCTCCTTCGTTCCAGTGAGAACAAACCGAGTTTATTCAATCGCTCCTCATAGCTTATGCCCTCCATACCAGGCAACATTCTGGTAAATCTCTTCTGCACCCTCTCTAAAGCCTCCACATCCTTCTGGTAGTGTGGCGACCAGAATTGAACACTATACTCCAAGTGTGGCCTAACTAAGGTTCTATACAGCTGCAACATGACTTGCCAATTCTTGTACTCAATGCCCCGGCCAATGAAGGCAAGCATGCCGTATGCCTTCTTGACTACCTTCTCCACCTGTGTTGCCCCTTTCAATGACCTGTGGACCTGTACTCCTAGATCTCTTTGACTTTCAATACTCTTGAGGGTTCTACCATTCACTGTATATTCCCTACCTGCATTAGACCTTCCAAAATGCATTACCTCACATTTGTCCGGATTAAACTCCATCTGCCATCTCTCCGCCCAAGTCTCCAGACAATCTAAATCCTGCTGTATCCTCCGACAGTCCTCATCGCTATCCGCAATTCCACCAACCTTTGTGTCGTCTGCAAACTTACTAATCAGACCAGTTACATTTTCCTCCAAATCATTTATATATACTACAAAGAGCAAAGGTCCCAGCACTGATCCCTGTGGAACACCACTGGTCACAGCCCTCCAATTAGAAAAGCATCCCTCCATTGCTACTCTCTGCCTTCTATGGCCTAGCCAGTTCTGTATCCTCTTTATCGTGCCCTCTTTATCGGCCCGTTCAGCCCTCTGACATTCCACGTGATCAACCGGGTTGGGGGGGCTTTTTACCCCCCCCCCTTGTCGATTAGCCATCCCCTTTTTCCAGCTCCTCACCCGGTTCCCACGCAGCTGTGTCCCCCCCAGGCGGCGCCCCCCCGCCCACCCCACCCCATTCCGGCTCCCCCCTCTCCCCAGCAGCAGCAACCCAGTAACTCCCCCCTCCCACCCCCCCCCCCCGCTAGATCCCCCACTAGCGTAGTTACACCCCCCCCATGTTGCTCCCAGAAGTCAGCAAACTCTGGCCGACCTCGGCTTCCCCCCGTGACCTCGGCTCGCACCGTGCGACGCCCCCTCCTTCCTGCTTCCCTATTCCCGCCATGATTTTCATAGCGCGGGAACAAAGCCCGTGCTTCCCTTTTGGCCCCGCCCCCCATGGCCAACGCCCCATCTCCTCCACCTCCCTTCCTCCCTCCACCACCACCTGTGGAAGAGAGAAAAGTTACCGCATCGCAGGATTAATAACCTAAAACTCATCTTTCCCCCCCTTTTTCCCCCCTCTTCGCCCCCCATACTCGCCCCACCAATTTGTTTCAAACGTTCTTTTTTAGTAACCCGCTTATTCCAGTTTTTCTTCCACAATAAAAGTCCACGCCTCATCCGCCGTCTCAAAGTAGTGGTGCCTCCCTTGATATGTGACCCACAGTCTTGCCGGTTGCAGCATACCAAATTTTATCTTCTTTTTGTGAAGCACCGCCTTGGCCCGATTAAAGCTCGCCCTCCTTCTCGTCACCTCCGCACTCCAGTCTTGATATACGCGGATCACCGCGTTCTCCCACCTACTGCTCCGAGTTTTCTTTGCCCATCTAAGGACCATCTCTTTGTCCTTAAAACGGAGGAATCTCACCACTATGGCTTTAGGAATTTGTCCTGCTCTCGGTCCTCGCGCCATCACTCGGTATGCTCCCTCCACCTCCAGCGGACCCACCGGGGCCTCCGCTCCCATTAACGAGTGCAGCATCGTGCTCACATATGCCCCGATGTCTGCTCCTTCTGCACCTTCAGGAAGACCAAGAATCCTTAAATTATTCCTCCTCGCGTTGTTCTCCAGCACCTCCAATCTTTCCACACATCGTTTATGGTGTGCCTCGTTCATCTCCGTCTTCACCACCAGGCCCTGTATATCGTCCTCGTTCTCGGCAGCCTTTGCCTTCACGACCCGAAGCTCCCGCTCCTGGGTCTTTTGCTCATCCTTTAGCCCTTCGATTGCCTGTAATATTGGGGCCAACAGCTCCTTCTTCATCACCTTTTTAAGCTCTTCCACGCAGCGTTTCAAAAACTAGTGTTGTTCAGGGCCCCATATTAAACTGCCACCTTCCGACGCCATCTTGGTTTTTGCTTGCCTTCCTTGCCGCTGCTCTAAAGGATCCACCGCAATCCGGCCACTTTCCTCTCCTTTTTCCATCCGTATCCAGGGGGGAATTCCCTTCTGGTTTACCGCACAGTGCTTTTAGCCATTAAAATTGCCGTTGGGGCTCTTATTAAGAGCCCAAAAGTCCGTCCACCGGGAGCTGCCGAATCGTGCGACTTAGCTGGTCATCGCCGCACCCGGAAGTCCACTGGTCTATAGTTACCGGGGTTGTCTCTACTCCCCTTCTTGAACAAGGGGACAACATTTGCTATCCTCCAGTCTTCTGGCATTATTCCTGTCGACAAAGCTGACTTAAAGATCAAAGCCAAAGGCTCAGCAATCTCCTCCCAGCTTCCCAGAGAATCCGAGGATAAATCCCATCTGGCCCAGAGGACTTATCTATTTTCACACTTTCCAGAAATGCTAACACCTCCTCCTTATGAACCTCAAGCCCTTCTAGTCTAGTAGCCTGAATCTCAATATAATCCTCGACAACATTGTCTTTTTCCTGTGTGAATACTGAATTTTCCTGTGTGAATTTAGCACTTCTCCTATCTCTTCGGACTCCATGCACAACTTCCCACTACTGTCCTTGACTGGCCCTACTCTTACCCTAGTCATTCTTTTGTTCCTGATATATCTATAGAAAGCTTTAGGGTTATCCTTGATCCTACCTGCCAAAGATTTCTCATGTCCCCTCCTGGCTCTTCTTAGCTCGCTAAGGCTGTAGAGCAGCGTAGAAAGGCAAAAGGCGCGATATACGAGCATGGAGAGAAGTTGTAGCCACATAAAATGGCTGATTCCCGATTAATTTGGCCAAAACCCGATGTAAAATTGCTAACCGAAAAGGCTGATGGGAAAAGCAGCCAACAGGGCACAAACAGACAGCTGCAGACAGAACAGCGTATTCGGCTCTGGGGAAGTTGGCCCAGATCGATACCTGCGACCATTAGCAGCACATCAACCCAGACATCTGCAGTTTAATCGGCTATCCCCGGGAACAATTGCAACATATTAGCAATTGAATGCCGATCCAGACCTCTCGGCGCCAGCAGTGGCCGAGACAAAGAAAGGTGATGACCACCCCCCGATCAAGGAATCGCCCCATTATTGGAGCATATAAGAGGGAGAACGGAACGGTCTGGAAGACCATCCTGCTGGCCCTACGGTCCAGGAATCTCCCAGTCTCCCGCTGGCAGGAAGTCCTCCCGGCGGCCCTCCACTCCATCCAATCACTGCTCTGTACAACCACAAATCAGACACCTCACGAACGTCTCCTTGTTTTCCCCAGGAATTCCTCCTCCGGGACCTCGCTCCCAACCTGGCTTGCGACACCCGGACCCATCCTGCTTCGGCAACATGTGAGGGCGCACAAGTCGGACCCGCTGGTCGAGAGGGTCCACCTGCTGCACGGCAACCCCCAGTACGCCTACGTAGCATTCCCTGACGGCCGCCAAGACACGGTCTCCCTTCGGGACCTGCCGCCCGCCGGAGCCCCACGCGCACCCGCACCATTGCCCCCACCCCCACCCTCCCCACAGCACCTAACTGGAGGGTCAGTACTCCCGCCGCCCCTGGCTAGGCCCGAACACACACCGATGCCCCCTACAGGTGCCTTCCTCCCCTGTCCACCTTTCGCCCCAACAGCGCCGCCTAGGGGTGACAAAGCTGCCTGGGAGGACGACATCGTGTTCCCGGAGTCGCAACCGCCGGGACCCCCATCAGAATCACCGCCGAAGTCCAGCCGCTCCAGAAGGACGACCAGGCCACCCGATCGACTGATTGCTGCGCTATGAACACTTTGTTATTACCCTCGACATCACGGTACCTCCATATCTGGTCATACCATGCGAAAGGCGACTATTAACGTTGGCCATCACCCCGCCGGGCTCTTTTTTAACAGGGGGTGAATATTTCTGTATTGAAGCTGCTGGGGAAGAGTTCTAGCAGATTAAAGCCTATTAGTTATGCCTCACCTTGTCTTGAGAGTAATTGATTGCGTATCACATACCCTGTATCCAACTCATTGTCTTCAAGTTCTGACTTCCCTTCTTCACAACTAAATTTTGAGTTGCCACATTCTTAATTAAAACATTTGAAAACTTTTAAGTGCAAGTAAAGTTAGATAATAATTTATTGCCGAGTTATATAGTAGTTTCATAGTTTTAAAACAAGTTCTCTTATAAATAATGAATTATAACCATCTTCAATCATAAAAATAGATTTTGCAATGGAGTTAAGTGCGCAACTAATCCTTTTATTTCCAGTGTCCCATGGCTTTCCACCGCTAGGTAGAAGTTGTGGGACCATGTTTAATGAACTTATTTCTGTTCTTTAAGGTAGTGACATGTGTTGTGGATAAAGGGGGATCGGTGGATGTACTATACTTAGATTTCAAGAAGGCATTTTATAAAGTGCCATATCAAAAAGTGCTTACTGCAGAAAATAAAAGCTCATGGTATGGGGGTAGCATGGATAGACAATTGGCTCACGAACAGGAAGTGGAGAGTGGGCATAAATTGGTCTTGTTCAGATTGGCAAGATGTAATTAGTGGTGTGCCACAGTTATCAGTTCTGGGACCGCAACTGTTTACCATTTATATAAATGACTTGGATGAAGGGATGGATAGGATTGTTGGCAAATTAGCTGATGACACAAAGATAGGGCCAGCATAGTGGTTAGCACTGCTGCCTCACAGTGTCAGTGACTCGGGTTCGATTTCGGCCTTAGGTAACTATCTGTGTGGAGTTTGCACTTTTTCCTCCCATAATCAAAAGATTTGAAGGTTAGATGGATTGGCCATGATTAATGAGTGGGATTATGAGGATCAGATAAGTGAGTGAGTTTAGGCAAGGTGCTCTTTCAGAGGGTCGATGCAGACTCGATGGGCCGAATGGTCTTCTTCTGCACTGTAGAGATTCTATAGATTTTACAGGTAGGAAAGGAAGTTGTGAAGAGGACATAAGGGGGCTACAAAAAAGTATAGATAGGTTAAGTGAGTGGGCAAAGATCTGGAAAATTGAGTATAATGTGGGGAAATGCTGGAAGAATAAAAGAGAAGTGTATTATTTAGATAGTGAGAGATTGCAGAACTTTGATATGCAGCAGGATCTGGGTGTCTTAGTGCATGAATCACAAAAGGTTTGCATGCAGGTACAGGAAGTAAGTGGAAAACTAATAGAATGTTATCATTTATCGCAAGGGGAATTGAATACAAAAGTAGGGAGGTTTTGCTTCAGCTAAACAGAACATTGGTGAGATCAAATCTGGAGCACTGTGTACAGTATTGGCCATCCTCTTTACAGAAGGATGTAATGCACTGGAAGCAGTTCAGAGAGGGTTTACCAGACTAATATCTTAAATGAGCAGGTTATCTTTTAAAATAAATGTTGGACAGGTTAGGTTTGTATCTGCTGATGTTAAGAAGAGTAAGAGGCATCTTGATTGAAACATATAAGATCTGAGGGGTCTTGACAGGGTGGATGTGGACAGGATGTTTCCTTTTATGGGAGGATCTACAACTAGGGGTCACTGTTTAAAATAAATAAAGAGGTCACCCATATAAGGCAGAGATGAGCAGAATTATTTTCTATCAGTCATGGGTCTTTGGAACTCTCTTCCTGAAAAGGTGGAGGAAGGAGAGTCTTTGAATATTTTTGAGGCACAGCCAGATTGACTCTTGGTAAATTAGCAGGTGATACGTTATCAGGGGTAGGCAGAATATGGATTTGCTATGATCTTATTAAATGCTGGTGAAGGCTTGAGGTGCTGAATGGCCTACTCTATTTTGTATGTTTGTATTTACAGTAAAGAAAATGATCCCATTTCAAAGGTCTAACTTCAACTAAAATATATTAAAAACAATGCTTTAAAATAATTAGTGAGTCCCATCATGAGTGCATATCCTCATACATCTATCAAATTGCTGTTAAAAGTTCTCATAGTGAAGGGCATAAACGATTTCAAAAATCAATGTGTCCTGCACCTGAGGCTTTTCCTGAAAGCAGTGATTCTCATTGTTCATGACATTTTATTTTCTCAAAATTCTACGAGAGCAGATTTAATCAAGAAAGATCTGCTCAGCAAACACCCTTCCTGCCTGGTTCAATAGTCTCTGTAACCTTAATTTTAACAAAAGCATGATTCAGGGCTTTAACAACAGATAGGCGGAGGCCAGGGTGGTGGTGGACCATGTTATAGAGATGGAAGTCATTTGTCTTGGTGATAGAGAGGAAATAGAGGCAAGATTGGCTCAGGATCAAAGGCAACACTGAAGTTACGAACACTCTGGTTCGGATTGAAACAATGGGGAGAGGGATGGAATGGCTGTTGCCACGTCAATAATAAGTTGAAGGAAATTGCATCTCATCCAGCACTGTGTGTCAGTCTTGAGAGGTGTTGATAACGTAGAGCTGCGTTTCGTCAGCATACTTGTGGAAACTGATCTGAAACTTACAGAAGCTGCCCCTGCCAGGCAGCATGTAGAAAAGAAATAGAAAGGGGCTAAGGATAGATCCTTCTGTAGCCATCTGGGATGGCCACTTACAAGAAGAAACATGGTCGTTCGCAAAGCCTAAAGGGAAATATGGACAATGTAAGATTCAGGCAGACACAGAGCCTGAATGTATATTTGTGAGCAAAGAATCCAGACAGCATCGAAACCCCCAACCGATTTGCATTTAATGGTCCATCTCCGTAAGACAAAGGATTGATACTCAGGTAACCGATAGAAGTCCAGACATTTCGGCGCCACTCCCTTTACTCAGAAGCATAAACAACAGGGTCAATGACCGCTTAGGACACGCCCAGCCATCAAGGCACCCGCCCCTTTATTGGCTCAGATCGAAGGCAGTGATCGAGAACTGCCCAATTAATTGGGTTCAAACCTAAGGACCGCCCAAAAGAGCACAAAACTCCCCAAGGATAAAGAGAGACACTGCCATGTGTTCGATCTCTTGTGGACCTGGCGCTCCGGCAACGTCCATCTCCAATCGCAGCACCGCCAGAAGCAAGTTCAAGTTCAACGCTCGCTACCAGACGGATGAGCCCAGCTGAGCAGCAGTTAATTCTCCAAACCCAGTAGATCCAGATTCGAACAAAGACCACTGTTCCTCTGACCTAAGCCGCGTGCCTGAAGTTAAGTACAGGTTGTCATAGTTGTTAGGTGTAGTTTAACTAGTAGTGTTTATGTTGCATGTGTAAGTTAATCTTGTGTGTAAATAAAGTATAATTGATCTTGAACTAACTAACTGGTTGTTTGGCTATTTGATCGATACCCGGTTGAACCTTGTGGCGATATCATTCGATACCTAGTGACTCTGAGAGCATATCATATTCATATCCATATAAAAGAAGGGCAACCTTATTGACGGCTATATTTATAGCGAGTAAAAAAGGCCACACCTTTGGGGCCTGCAGGGGAAACAGCACAGGGGAAGCGCAGGACATTCTTTATCTCTGACTGGATAGGTAAGCATGGAACAAGGCAAAAGGAGTTGCACTCAGCTGGACAATGGAAGAGATATTAGAGAAGGAGAGCACATGCAAAAGGCTAGACGCTGAGAAAGAGGAGAGGGAGCAAAAAGGCTAAGCTGAGCAGGGAGCAAAAATGCTGTGCACAAGCATTGTTCCCTTTAAGATGCACATCTGCACGACTGTATGCAAACCTTAAAGGGCATTGCAACAAGTGGGCTGTGCACAGTAAACAGAAATGATGGGGAACATTGGCAGTCACTTGAGGCTATTAATACTCAGCATGAGGTGATAAGCAACTGTACTGAATGGGTGGACTTAATGATTTATCTTCATGTGGTAATTCATTATAATCTTTTAGCAACATTAACTAAAATAATTAAAGGGTGAGAAATAATGAATGGCACGGTGGTTAGCACTGCTGCCTTTCAGTGCCAGGAACCTGGGTTCAATTCTGGTCTTGGGTGACTGTCTGTTTGGAGTTTGCACTTTCTCCCTGTGCCTGCGTGGGTTTCCTCCGGACGCTTCCGTTTCCTCCCACAGTCCAAAGCTGTGCAGGTTAGGTGGATTGGCCATGCGCGGGGTGACAAGGAATAGGATGGGGGAGTGGGCCTAGATAGAGTGCTCTTTTCAAGGGTTAGTTCAGGCTCAACAGGCCAAATGGCCTCCTTCTGCACTGTAGCGATTCCATGGAATAAGTTTGGGATGGAGTTTTTGTGCAATATGCTCTTTAATAAGTCCATAAAGGTTTTACATGGTAATACCTTATCCAGAAGATACCTTGACTTGAAAAACACATATTTAATAATCATGGAATCCTTTTGCATTACATCTCAATCTAATTCTGAGCCATTCCAGTGATGTACATCATCCAAGGAATCTGCAGACATCCCCAAATGAATCTGCTGATCTTAATGGAAGTGGGCATTTCAGGCTGTCCTGCTTTTCTGCAGCCTCGTACTCACCTGGTAGTGATTTTACAAGGGTTGTAACTCCGTTATTAGCCTCTAGCTAGTCTGAAGCTTCAGTTCCCTTTAAAACCCAGAGCTGCTCAGTGCTGCTTGCATGCATCCTGTCTCTCTATAAATTGAACAATTGGAGCAACACATACCAAAAACAAAGGAAATGAGAGCACATAGTTCATGTTTGAATCCAAATATCTCAAAACACAAAGAGGCAATGGGTGGAATTTTCCCAGCTCAGTGGCGGAGGGAACTTGGAAAGTGTGGTGGGGAGTGGAAAAATTGCAAAATTTACGATCGGGCAGGTATCCTGACGTCTTCTCTCCTTCCTACAGTCAGAGGGTGGTGTATCTGTGGAACTCATTGCTGCAGAAGGCTTTGGAGGCCAAGCCACTGTGTGTCTTTAAGGAAGAGATAGATAGGGTTTTGATTAATAAGGGGATCGGGGTTATGGGGAGAAGGTTGGAGAATGGGGATGAGAAACATATCAGCCATGATCGAATGGTGGAGTAGACCCGATGGGCCGAATGGCCTAATTCTGCTCCTATATTTTATAGTCTTATGGTGTTCCCAGGGAAGGTTTGGCAGTGAATCCAGGAACCACCTGAAGGTACATGCATTTAAGATAATTAAAATGCCGACAAACAGTGCAGTAGCAGAGTGGTTAGCACTGTTGCTTCACAGCTCCAGGGTCCTAGGTTCGATTCCCGGCTTGGGTCACTGTCTGTGTGAAGTCTGCACATTCTCCCCGTGTCTGTGTGGGTTTCCTCCCGGTGCTCCTGTTTCCTCCCACAAGTCCCGAAAAACATGCTGTTAGGTAAATTGGACATTCTGACTTCTCCCTCTGTGTACCCGAATAGGCGCCTGAGAGTGGCAACTAGGGACTTTTCACAGCAACTTCATTGCAGTGTTAATGTATGCCTACTTGTGACAATCAAGATTATTATTTAATGCCTGCAGTGGCTCTTTCCTAATGATACATTTGTTACACACTACGCTGTCAACTCAGCAATTTAAGGGAAGACAAGTGTTTGTGAAAAGTAATCGAGGACTAAAACCACCATGACATCAGCTAATGCGAGGACCAGCCATTGTCAAAGGCTTACTCTGAATAAAGCAACTCCCTGAGTGCAATACGTTTACAAAGGCAGCAGTCCCTTCACAGTGCGAGGGATCCATGTTCGATTCCCGGCTTGGGTCACTGCCTGTGTGGAGTCTGCACGTTCATAATTTTGTAGACTTCTATCAGGTTGGCCCTCAACCTCTGCCATTCCAGTGAGAAAAACTGAATTTATCCAACCGCTCCTCATCGCTCCATACCAGGCAACATCCTGATAAACCTCTGCTGTACCGTCTCCAAATCCTCCATATCCTTCTGGGAGTGTGATGGCCAGAACTGAACACTACATTGCAAGTGTGGCCTAACTAAGGTTCTAGACATCTGCAGCATGACTTGCCAATTTTTATACTTAGTGTCCCGACCGATGAAGGCAAGCATGCCATATGCCGTCTTGACTACCTTATCCACCTGTGTTGCCACTTTCAGTGACATGTGGACCTGTACACCCAGGTCCCTCTGCCTTTCAATACTCTTAAGGGTTCTGCCATTTACTGTATATTTCCCACATGTATTAGACGTTCCAAAATGTATTACCTCACATTTGTCCAGATTAAGCTCCATCTGCCATCTCTCCACCCCAGTCTCTAACCAATCTTTATGCTGCTGTATCCTCTGGCATTCCTCATCGCTATCTCCAATTCCACCAACCTTTGTGTCGTCCGCAAACTTACTAATCAGACCAGTTACATTTTCCTCCAAATCATTTATATATGCTATGATTAGCAAAGATTCCTGCACTGATCCATGTGGAATACCACTAGTCACAGCTCTCTATTCAGAAAAGCACCCTTCCACTGCTACCCTCTGCCTTCTATAACCAAGCCAGTTCTGTATCCATCTTGTCAGTGTGGTAGTCACCACTGTTGTATTATATTGTATATATGGGTAATACGGTAAGGCCCCTGTACTACAGGTACGGGGGTAGATCCCTGCCTGCTGGCTCCGCCCAGGAGGCGGAGTATAAATGTGTGTGCTCTCCGAACAGCAGCCATTTCGTAAGCTGCTGTAGGAGGCCACACATCTCTGTGTAATAAAGCCTTGATTACATTCTACTCTTGTCTCGTCGTAATTGATAGTGCATCAGTCAGCTCACCTCTGATCCCATGTGACTTCACTTTCTGTACCAGTCTGCCATGAGGGACTTTGACAAATGCTTTACTGAAGTCCATGTAGACAACATCCACTGCCTACCTGCATAAATCATCTTCGTTACGTCCTCGAAAAACTTGATCAAGTTACTGCGATACGACCTCCCCTTCACAAAATCATGCTGCCTCTCACTAATACATCCACTTCTTTCCAAATGGGAGTAAATCAAGTCTTGAAGAATCCTTTCCAATAATTTCCCTAGCTCTGACCTAAAGCTCACCGGCCTGTAATTTCCTGGATTATCCTTGCTACCCTTCTTAAACAAGGGAACAACATTAGCTATTCTCCAGTCCTCTGGGACCTCACCTGGGGCGAAATTCTCTGGAAACGGCGCGATGTCCGCCGACTGGCGCCCAAAACGGCGCAAATCAGACGGGCATCGTGCTGCCCCAAAGGTGCGGAATGCTCCGCATCTTTGGGGGCCGAGCCCCAACATTGAGGGGCTAGGTCGGCGCCGGACGAATTTCCGTCCCGCCAGCTGGTGGAAAGGTCTTTGGTGTCCCGCCAGCTGGCGCGGAAATGACATCTCCGGGCGGCGCATGCGCGGGAGCGTCAGCGGCCGCTGACAGCATTCCCGCGCATGCGCAGTGAAGGGAGTCTCTTCCGCCTCCGCCATGGTGGAGACCGTGGCGGAGGCGGAAGGGAAAGAGTGCCCCCACGGCACAGGCCCGCCCGCGGATCGGTGGGCCCCAATCGCGGGCCAGGCCACCGTGGGGGCACCCCCCGTGGCCAGATCGCCCCGCGACCCCCCCCAGGACCCTGGAGCCCGCCCGCGCCGCCTTGTCCCGCCGGTAAGGTAGGTGATTTCATTTACGCCGGCGGGACAGGCATTTTAGCGGCGGGACTTCGGCCCATCCGGGCTGGAGAATCGAGCGGGGGGGCCCGCCAACCGGCGCGGCGCGATTCCCGCCCCCGCCGAATCTCCGGTGCCGGAGACTTCGGCAACCGGCGGGGGCGGGATTCACGCCAGCCCCCGGCAATTCTCCGACCCGGCGGGGGGTCGGAGAATTTCGCCCCATATATTTATATGAAAAAGCCTTGGGATTTTCCTTAATCCTATTTGCCAATTACTTTTCATGACCCCTTTTAGCCCTCCTGACTCCTTGCTTACGTTCCTTCCTACTTTCCTTATATTCCTCATGGGCTTCGTCTGTTCCCAATTCTAGCCCTTACAAATACTTCCTTTTTCTTCTGCACTAGGCTCACAATATCCCTCATTATCCAAGGTTCCCGAAACTTGACATACTTTTCCTTTTTCCTCACAGGAACATACTAGTCCTGAATTCCTATCAACTGACATTTGAAAGTCTCCCACATGCCAGATGTTGATTTACCCTCAAACATCTGCCTCCAATCTAGATTCTTCAGTTCCTGACTAATATTATTATAATTAGCCTTCCCTCAAATAGCACCTTCACCTGAGGACTACTCTTATCTGTATCCAACAGTACCTTAAAACATGCGGAATTATGGTCACTGTTCCCAAAATGCTCCCCGACTGAAACTTCGACCACCTGATTTTGCACCTGACATCAACAGTAAAAATAAAATTTTCACAATTCTAGTATCAAAAATGTAATTTAGTGATACTTGTATTCTCCGTTTGATGCAATGTCAGCATGGGGGAAGGTTGTCTCATGTTGATGTTGCTTTGCAGTATACCTCTAGCAGCTACAGTAAATGGGTTTCACAGGCTTTACTGTCATAAGGACTGTTCATCTGGTGGTCAATTGCAGTGACTAATTTGTTTTTTCATTTATATTTAAAGACATGTAAATAATGCAACATGGTTCAGATAGGTTCTGACTACTTCAGGGAACAGTCTCTGATGTCAGGGAACAATACAAGTCCTGGTGTGTCCAGCTACAACTCTCCATGATGAATTTTGCCTGATCTTCCAGAAGATTCTGAAGTTAATGGGGAGCTGGTTATATTCTTATACTATAATACAGCTTTGGCCCATGCTGTTGCAACACATAGTTGGCACGTTTAGCTCGGGCCACAGATTATAATCTTTTCAGCCTTAGCTTGTCTGCAATAAGCTATGTTTGTAGTACGGTAAGTGAGTAGGACAAATGTTTATTCTGTTCCCCAGACTGCTTGTTCATCGTCTGTAGTTATAGTGATAAAACAGTCGCTGTTTGCTGTCATTACTCTTCTGAAGCAACTTCTGGAGTCCAGACATTTGCAGTTAAACATGGGAGATGCAGAAGTTGCTGTCAGTGAATCTACACTTTTCTGTAGGATGCACTATTGAAGGACACTCTGATACAATGGAGTAGAAACAACTGAACTGAAAAAAACCACCCTTTTATCCTTCTTGACTTGCAGCAAAAACCTTTGAAATAGGTACACCTTGCTGAGTGTGGTGCAACTGGGTTTTAACAGTGTGCTATGTTTATAATTATTGCTTATCAACCTGTCCAGTCCTGAAAGAGGTATTTTGGATACGTGGAATGTCAATTTATGATAAAAAATACACTTTTTAATGTTTTCACATTTATTTATGACATGTTAGCTCGTACCTCACCTATATGCAGATCCCAATCATTTATTTCATTCCCCATAAAATTTTAATTATCAGTGAAAAAAATCAGTGGCTTTTATTTCCTGGTTTGCTGTCTGTGGGAGTACTTTGGTGCAGTGGCGGACCTACATTTTTGGGGCCCTGAAGCTTGAACTGTTTTGGGGCCCCTTCGCAACCAGCAACGAGGTCTGGATAACCACTGTTATCTTCTTCAATGGGGTTGTTCCACGACAGATCACCACTACATCTCAGATTTTGATTAAAATTGCTGTACTGGATTATCTCACATGTCAAAGTCACTGGTGTGAAGACAAATTTCCTATGCCTTATAGTTTTCGAGTTATGGGGGAATGGAAATTAGGGAAATGTTATATACATGCATGATGCTTCATAGAATGATGAAATAAAATATAGAAAAGACCACAGTCAATATAATCTTTTATTTTAGTCACCTATAAGAATACATACTACATGAAGCACATTTTACAAAATACTCTTTTTACTGTTTTTTCTAGCACCATATTCCCGTACAGTTTTGTCATATGAGAGCTTCCTTGCAATGTCATTTTCTAGAGACAATATGCATAAAGAATTTAAGCGCTCTTCAGTCATGGTAGACCGAAATTTGTTCCTTATAAAGGATAGCTTTGAAAAATTCCTTTCTGCTTCACAGCTCGTCAAGTACAACTTAAGCGCAGTAGTAATATTGGGGAACACTTCAATTAGGTGTTGCTCACAAATAAGCTGAAGAACTTCTGCACATTGCATTTTAGATGGCATGTTTTCTTCTGTGTTCTGGGATTTCTGAAGGTGCAAATATTCTTTGAACTGATAACACTCGTTTACTAATTTGTGATCAACATCATCTTTGTAATACGATATTATAAGTTTAATACTGTCCTCATCAATTTCAGAATTGTTCACCAATTCTGAGTAGAACTTGAACCTTTTCGCAATCTGCTCATATGGGTCAATCCTCTTGTGTAACTGGATTATCAAGCAGTCATAGAGTTGAAATAGAACTTCGATCCTAAATTCGCCAGCTCCTCTCAAAGAAGCAATACCACTTGTTCCAACTGAAAATTTCCTTGTAACAATGCGTTTGGAAGCATCAGAATAACTTGAAGTGATATCTTCACACAAACCTTTTGCTTCTGATTCATAGTGTGCAATCCTATCGGCTGAATTTTCTCTGAGTTCTTTAACAAACGAAAGTAAAGATGATAGCAGAAGATAACCTTCAAATACATCAAAACCAGGGGTTTGGAGTTTCTTACTTGTTTTGCTGGAACGCTCCAGCACTTCTTCCCAAACGACTGTTAAAAAAGTATATTCCAGCTTTACCAGCTTGTGGTATAAATTCTTTGCATCTCGTTTACATTCAGGCTTCTCTTCTGAGTCTTCAAAAATATGTTTGAGTGTTTGTAAAATACCCATATATCCATTTTTAATTGCCCGGTCTGCCTCATAGTGTGCAGATCATCTAGTTACACTTAAGCTCTTTAGAGAAAAATGTAAATTGCCCTGTGTGTTTAAAATCCCCCTTCTTCGTGGCGATCCAGAAACGAAAACATACAGCTCCTGCAAAATGCCAAAATAATCAACAACTTCATGTACAGTAGACACTGCCTTTTCTCCAACAAGGTTAAGTGAATGGGCTACACATGGTACATAGTCTGTGTACCTGTTAATGTTTTTAAAGAGTGCTTGCAGCCCTTTCTCCGAGCCCTTCATGTTAGATGCATTATCATAGGACTGACCATGGATATCTTCAAGTGAAAGCTTATGTTCACCCAGGACTTGTTGTATTTTGTTGAACAAGTTCGTGGATGAATGGTTTTCTATTGGTAAAAATGTTAAAAATCTCTCACAGGGTTTTCCATTACAGCAGTATCGAACCACAATTACCAGCTGGTCAACATGTGTCAGGTCAGGCATAGAGTCAACAATAATAGAGTAGCATTTGGTGTCGAGGTTGTTTATTTGATCCACAATTTCATCTTGCACATGTTTTCCCATGATTTCTATCAATTCTTCATACACGGGTTTGGATAGGTAAGTAGCATTTATTTTTTCATTTTTACATTTCTCGAGATGTTCATGTAAAAATGGACCAGTTTTCGAGGTAACTGTATTCTTTGAAATCACTGAATTTGCTTCCTGTTTCATGTTTTGATTATGTTTCTGCTCAGTCTCTGCTTGTTCCGTGGTATTTTCATGTTGAAAACTGTGATCGTCATCTGTATCAAAAGCATCAACAGTGGGTTGAATATTGCTAGAAAGAGCTCCCACGATTTGTGCACTATCACTGGCTTCAATGGTGTTTGCTTGGCTTGTTTCAAATGTAGGTGTTGACAAACTTGACATTGCAAAATAGTTTGTTAGTTTTTGACATTTAGAAATTTTGTCAGATCGCTTTTAGTTGAGTTTGCGTTTTTGGTATCCACTTAAGTACTTTCGTGAACTCATTGTTATTCCTGTAGGGTCTTGACCTCTGTTAAAAAGGGAAAAAAATTATATTAGCCACAGCAGAACAGCCAACTTACCGTGACGCTCCACCTTTACAACATCTGTGCTACTGACTCTCAAACTTTAGTATTGTTGAAATATATACAACAAAAAATTAATCAATTTGAGTCGTGCGACTATTGTCCCACGCTTTGAAAGGAAAAAAAATTAGGTCTACTTTCTGAGAAAGGTTTTTTTGAAAAACCCCTTCTCAAAAAGTAAAGCGTCATTTTTTAAGATTTATAATAAATAAGCTAAATAGGCTATGTTCAAGCTAGCCTACGCTAGGCTAGACTACGTTAGGCAAGACTAAGCCACCAAAACTCATAGGCTAAGGTAATGTAACACAATTTTACCATTATTTGAACACTTTTCATAATAAACACCTGTAATTTAACACAAATTCATCCTTTTATTACTTTTTCATAAATACTTGTAATATAGTATTAGCCTAGGCTATGCAGTCGTAGCCTACCTTCCGTTCATCCCTTATAAAAATAATAGGCTTAGGCTAATCTAACACTATTTCACCTTTATTACTTACCTTACTTTTCTAAATATAACATTTATTTTTGAGTAGGGGTAATGAAAATATTGTATCCTTATGAACACTTTATTGAAAAAGTTCTTGTCAAGATCGCTATCACGAGTGCTATCACGTTGAAAATTCACGTTAGCATTGTGATTGCCTTTTCAACGGCTCCCTTTTTTTGTTACGACAGGTCATCTACTGTTTGTATTTCTGTCAAAAATGTTGGTTAGTGTTAGTGTTTTAAATTATTTATAAATATTTTATATTAAATATACTTAGAATGAAACATCCTTAATTTGAACGTTTTTTTGTTTACGGCTTGCCTACATCACACTTTAATAACCTTTAAATTTTTATTTTAACTATTATTTTGTATTGAATGACACTATATTATTAATATTATTATTTTTTTAAAAACCCTTCTCATGCAGTAGACCCAAAATGTCTAAGCAATGTGGACTAAAGTCGCTTCTGGGGCCCCTCCGGGATTAGGGGCCCTGAAGCTTAAGCTTCCTTAGTTTCATAGTAGATCCGCCCCTGCTTCAGTGTGATTGGTTTCACACTGTTTGATGACATCATAGGATTGCACAGAATATACACAGAGAGACAGGCCATTTGGCCCAACCAGTCCACACCAGGGTTTATACTCTGCTCGAGCCTGATCTTCCTTTCTTTTTCTTTAAGTCTAATTCTACAAGTGTAACTGTCTGTTCCCTTCTTCATATTCTTGTTTAGCTTCTCCTTAAATACATCTATGCTGTACATTTCAAACAGTCCCTGTGGTAGCGAGTTTCACATTCTCATCAGTCTTTGGTTAAAGAAGGTTCTTCTGAATTCCCTATGGAATTTTCTTATATTGAAGGCCTCCAGTTGTGCTCTTCCCCACAAGAGGAAACATTCTCTCTGTGTCCACTCTATTAAAGCATTTCATCATTTTAAAGACTTTTATTAGGTCATCAGGTTGTCACCGGGAGATCCCTTTGACTTTCAACCCGATTCAAACTTATGTCAGGAAAAGGGTCATTTTTGCCAAAGAGACCTTTCTGGGCTTTGTTTGAGGGTAAGCAAATGACAAATTCAGACTCATATAGAGACAAGATTAAATTCCCTTTCTTTCATGTTTTCTCTACCACTGAGCATGCAAAAAGAAAGAAATTCTGTAATAGATTGCCTTCATAAACTATCTTAAAACATTCTGGCAGCATTTTGTTATTTTTTAAAGAAAACATAAGGCAACTTGTGCAGAGGATGTGGCAAGGTTCTTAATCATTCCTTTGTCTCTGTCTTCAATAGGCCAGAACTCATGGTTCCTATCATAGAATTTACAGTGCAGAAGGAGGCCATTTGGCCCATCGAGTGTGCACTGGCCCTTGGAAAGAGCACCCCTCCATGGCCTCCACCCCATCCCCATAACCCAGTAACCCCACCGAACCTTTTGGACACTAAGGGGCAATTTATCATGGCCAATCCGCCTAACCTGCACATCTTTAGAATGTGGGAGGGAACCGGAGCACCTGGAGGAAACCCACGCAGACACGGGGAGATTGCGCAAACTCCACACAGAGGCTGGAATTGGACTCGAGTCCCTGGAGCTGTGAAGCAGCAGTGCCACCGTGCCACCCACGGTTGAATCTATATAAAAGAACACAACCATCAAAGCTCAGTAGTTGATGATGATTCCAGTGGTGCAGTACAGGCAGGCTGAAGAAGAGACTAGATCCAGAAGCTAATAATTGGCAAAGATATAGTTGCTACAGCTGTTTCTGTTACTGTAAGGTAATACTGGCGGATCTACAATATCCAAACCAAGTTGAGAATGTTCTGCAGACATGTACCAGTTTTGGTGAAGGCCTTACTTATGGAACTTGGGTTGGTTATGCTCTGCTATGGACTGAAGATGAGGTTATCTCCTAGTAGGAGAGGAGTTGGAAATTCTTAATGAGGAAGACAGAGTTTTGAAGGAATTTGTGATTATCATTGATGACATATACATTGAGTGGATTGCTGAGCCAATTTTTAATATCTGTCTCAGTTGGATCTGACATTTAATGTGTACTTTATAGCTTATTATCAACCATAATTTGCCTCTTATTTCATGTTCAACTTATGTTTCTGGATTCGCTAAGATAATATTTAGTGCTAGATTTTTAAAACTGTGGAATCTTGGGCTCCATTCTTTTTTAAAAAATGCCAATCTCTAACTGAGATTGTAACACAGTACATTGAATGATGCAGGACATACTAGTTTAATGAGGAAGAGTATGAAATATTAGATACGGTCAGCATTAACAAGAGATAAAGTACTGGAGGAACTAATAGCCTTGAAGGTGGGTAAGTCAGTAGGGCCTGATGGATTGTATCCTAGGTTATTAAAGGAAGCCAGGGAGGAAATAGTGATGCCCTGAGGATTATTTTTCAAACCTCACTAGACACAGGTACATGAGAATTGGAGGTGTGCGAACACTGTACAAGTCACCATAGTCCCAGCCGACCATAGGCTGCTTTCTCCTTTGAGGGGGAGATTGGTGGTGATTTTACCCGAGGATCAGGTGCGGGGCAAGGTTGAGAAGGCGGGGACTTCATGAATAACCTCAGTCGGAATCGAACTCGTGCTGTTGGCCTCACTCTGCATCATGAACCAGCTGTCCAGCCAACTGAGCCAAACAGGCCCCTTATTTCAAAAGGGTGCAAGGGGTATGCCAAATAGTTATAGTACTGTCAATCTGATTTGGTGGTGGACAGATTATTAAAATTAATTCTGAGGGACAGGATAAACTGTCACTTAGAAAAGCGCAATTGATCATGGAGAATCAGCATGGTTTTGTTAAAGGAAAGTCATGCCTACTTAATACAGGGAAGTATAGAAGTAAGAAACATTTGTCACATTTATTTTTTGAGTTTATGAATGCATAAATTAAGTTGTAATATTATTTGTAAGTTATGAACAGGGAGAATATTCAGAATATAGAGCTCAAATAAAGTCCAGATTTATTTTGTAGATTTCCCTTGCAGTTCATACTTTATTTGTTTGATTGATACACAATTAATTCCTTTTTCTTCCTTTCTACTCAGACCTGATTTTTGAATGTATATGAAATTTGAGTCAGCAAGCACAATGCTGAGCCAACAAAATGAATAGGCTGTGGAATTGATCCTCATATGTAACCCAAAACGTGCCAAATGTTGCATCAATAATACTGATGTCAGGTTACATCTAACTGTCCCAAAACCTTGTTAGAATATGTCCACCCCTATGAGCGCAAATGGGCATAATTCAACATAAACTATCGTGACTAACAGCAAAATATTTAATCTTTAAGTCTTAATTTGAAGTTTCAACTCATGTAACAATTATCCATGCCTATCAGGCAAAGTAGAATTATCAATCGTCAATCCGGAAAACCTTCCAATTTTTAATGTGACTGTGGCGGCACGAGGTCTCCTACTGCAGCGTAAGGATTCTCTGATTGTACTGGCACCATAAAATGCATTAAAAGGAGCAGAAAATACACAGCTGTGAGGATATTTGTTGAATGGTCAAAAATTACAATTAAAGCAATTGAAAAATTATGTTCTTTCCTTTTGCACCTGAAAATTTGGTCATAATGTTGACCAACTTACAAACAAATACAATTGGAGGATCCTTGTGTCTGAGAGTTGGAGGCATTGCCAGCTTTTTGAGTGGCCATTCGATCAGATCGATGAATTGATGGACAGACAGTAAAGATTAAATGAAAAATGAAATGAAATGAAAATCGCTCATTGTCACAAGTAGGCTTCAAATGAAGTTACTGTGAAAAGCCCCCAGTCGCCACATTCCAGCGCCTGTTTGGGGAGGCTGGTACAGGAATTGAATCCGCGTTGCTGGCCTGCCTTGGTCTGCTTTAAAAGCTGGCTATTTAGCCCTGTGCTAAACCAGCCCCTGATAATAATAGCTTAGTGTCACAAGAAGGCTTCAATGAAGTCACTGTGAAAAGCCCCAAGTCGCCACATTCCGGCGCCTGTTCAGGGAGGCCGGTACAGGAATTGAACCCACGCTATTGCCTTGTTCTGCATTACAAGCCAGCTATTTAGCCCAGTATGCTAAAAAGGACACTTGGAGGTGGCATGGTGGCACAGTGATTTGTGCTGCTGCCTTATAATGCCAGGTTCAATTCCAACCTTGGGTGACTGTGTGGAGTTTGCACATTCTCCCTGTATTCTCCCTGTCTGAGTGGGTTTCCTCCAGTGGCTGCGGTTTCCTCCCAGAATCCAAATATGTGCAGGTTAGGTAGATTGATCATGCTAAATTACCCTTTATTGTCCAAAGATTAGATGGGGTCACAGGGATGGGGGTGTTTAGGTAGGTTGGTCTTTCGGAGAGTCGGTGCAGACTCGATGGGCCGAATGGCCTCCTTCTGCACTGTAGGATTCCTATAGTTCTATGGGACAGTGGAGTTTGGAAGGTTAATAACACCACAAATTCACCAATCTAAGCCGGTTAATTTGTTGGCACTTAAATTGCAGCTGTCTCTGGATGTGACTTCAGAAGAAACCTTATGGTAATGACGCTTGGACTGTGACGTAATGGAGACAAAATGGACAAAATGCTTTGGTATCACCAAAAAATACTTTGTTGCATAAAAAATAATGATGTAATTCCATGTAGCATTCAGCTTATCCTAGTTGACTAATTTCACCATGTCTACCCAGTGCTTGTTAAAGGAGGCTGTCAATGAAAAGATAAGATGAAGTTTTTATACTTGCACCTACATGAGGTGGGAGGTATTGCACTGCTTCTACTGGTTCTAATCAAAAGTGCAAACCAACATCTGCTGGGGCTCATCATCCACAGTATTTGCCTCCTCCTCTGCCCTCCTTATCCTGGATCTATTTGCATGGTGACTCAGTGTTGGAAGTGGCCAATTTCTATATAACCCCGAACGACAAGCTGAAATGGGGCATCCCTTTGGCATCTGCTGTTTGCTAGATTTGTACAAGTGAGATCAAAGGTTACATGTTCAAGTAACCAGATTCCCCTTCGCCCTGGTTTCCAAAGCTGCACAAGATATTTAGACTTTCTCAGTTAGCTCTTTATGACAAAGCTATGGCACTCACAGAAGCTGTCATCTAGCTGTGAGCATCACAGAAGCTCAAACTTTGTAAGTTGCTGTGGTGTGATGGTTCTCAAATCAAGCGAGTGGTTCAAAGTATGAATTAAAATAAATATTCAGTGTCAGTGCCAATTACAATGAAGTACATAAAGTTAGGAACGGTGAATCTGCCAGAGGCAGAAAGCCACTACAAGAAGTGCAGAAAACATTGATAACTGAAGGGCATGACACCATAAGAAATAGGAATAAGAGTAGGTTGTTCGGCTCCTCAAGCCTACTCCACCATTCAATAGGATCATGGCTGATCCGATATTCCTCACATCCACTTTCCTGCCTTTTCCGCATAATCCTTGATTCCCTTACTGATCAAGAATCTATCTATCTCAGTCTTAAATATACACAAGGACTCTGCCCCCACAGCTCTCTGTGGCAAGGAGTTCCAAAGACTCACAGCCGCCTGAAAGAAGAAATTCCTCCTCATCTCAGTCTTAAATTGACACCCTTTAATTCTGAGACAATGCCCTCTGGTGCTAGAGTCTCCCATGAGGGGAAACATCCTCTCAGCATTTAACCTGTCAAGCCCCTTAAGAATCCAATATGTTTAAATGAGATCACCTCTCATTCTTCTAAATTCCAATGAGCGGAGTCCCAACCTGTTTAACCATTGCTCATAAGACAATCCCTCCACACTCGTGATCATCCTAATGTTCCTTTGCGTTGCAGCTTCTGCAATATTCCTCCATTTAAATAATACTCTGTTCTTTTGTTCTCCCTTCCAATGTGAACAACTTCACATTTTCAGGTATGAGCAATAAGCATGGAAAACGATAACACCAAAATAAAGAGTAACAACTGAATTAGAAGTATGAACGTATAGAGACATTAAAATCAATATGAGGATAGAGCAACAAACAGTTGCTTGGCAGAACAAAACCTGAATCTCATCAAAAAGAGGGATAGGACACTGCAGCTTTTCATCTTGTACTCAGCCTGACAAATACAAACCAATAATACCTTTCTCCTGCAGTATATGTTGTGATCATTTGAAGTTCTGCATTCATGTCTTTTTCCTGTTAATTGCTAGATGAAAAGCTTCAACAACATGGCCCTCTTTCTAGCAACAAACTAAGAGTGTGGTCCCCACAAATACAAGGTGAAGAAATATAGAAAGCAACAAGTGCAAATAAAGAAACAGGAAGCCCTTGAGTTGTCAGAAAGAGCATAATGTCCACAATTGCTACGCAAAGCTCAGTGGGCTAGACAGCTGGTTTGTAATGCAGAACAAGGCCAGCAGCGCGGGTTCAATTCCCGTACTGGCCTCCCCAAACAGATGCCGGAATGTGACGACTAGGGGCTTTTCACAGCAACTTCATTGAAGCCTACTTGTGACAATAAGTGATTATTATTAATTGGGGTTATCACTAGGAAACAAAGCTCTTATGCTGCAGGGATCTATTCTGCATTGAATTTGGTTTGGCAGATGGATGGATGTTGAAAATTCAATATAGTACTTGCAGTATCTGTTACCCCTGTAGGTGGCAGTGTAATAAGCTAGTTTACTGTTAAAGATCTTGCATTGTGTGGTGTATATCTGCTCTTTTATGTGTCGAAACGCAGTACTGGGGCAGGAAAGGGCAGCCCCCTCGCTGCTTGCATTGCCTTTCCTTGAGCTGGGCAGTTGGTGAGGTCAGTGCATGCAAGGCCAGCGTTAGACAGATTTTGTGAAAGATAATTTCTTACACCAGCATACTGGAGGACACAGAAACCACTCTATTCCTGGGACAGAGCATCGCAAGCATCCAATCCCAGAGATGGTGTGGTTTATCTCCGCTATGGATGCCGGGTAAAGATCTTTCCGTTTCAATGAAGCTGTTTCTTTTCCTAAAATCCTTGATCACCTTATGCCAGCCCATGTGTCCAGTGTTTGAAGTTGTAAAAGAACTTGGTGCATTGAACACTGTCCCCAGTGAGTAAGTTAAGAGACTCTGTGGTATCATGTAAGTTAAGTGGCTGATTTTTCAAGATGTGTATTTTTCAGAGCATCGCCTTGTAAAGATTTCACTGTAGTTAAAGGGTATTGGCCTGTAGTTGCACAAACTAACCAAAACATCCTCAAAATATTTTCTTATTTTTATTCATCTGTCTTTTGCTACAACTTATACATCTTATGTCAAAAATAATTTATTAAAAATCAAAATCACATATTCCAAAATAATATGATCAAATTTACCTTCATAGAATTTACAGTGCAGAAGGAGGCCATTCGGCCCATCGAGTCTGCACCGGCTCTTGGAAAGAGCACCCTACCCAAGGTCAACACCGCCACCCTATCCCCATAAACCAGTAATCCCACCCAACACTAAGGGCAACTCTGGACACTAAGGGCAATTTATCATGGCCAATCCACCTAACCTGCACATCTTTGGACTGTGGGAGGAAACCGGAGCACCCGGAGGAAACCCACGCACACACGGGGAGGATGTGCAGACTCCGCACAGACAGTGACCCAAGCCAGAATCGAACCTGGGACCCTGGAGCTGTGAAGCAATTGTGCTATCCACAAGGCTACCGTGCTGCCCCAATGATTTTTCATTTGAAAGTACTTGCAAGCTCTTTCACTAATCAAAACAGAAACTGCTGGAAATAATCAGCTGGTCAGGCAGCATCTATGAAAAGAAACATGGTCCTGATTTTTACCGTGTTGCTGCATGACAGCCTTCAAAATCATCCATCAAAATCGGACCCTTGACCGACACTCAATGAAAATAGAGGCACCAGTTGCAGGCAGATGTTTGTCACTGCAATGTTGCAGCAGGAGTTTGTTATTTTGGCAGGTGTTCACCATCACAATGTTGTGGACAGGTGTTCACCATCACAATGTTGCGGACAGGAGTTCACCATCGCAATGTTGCAGCAGGAGTTCACACTCACAATGTTGTTGTCAGGACTTCACCATCACAATGTTGCAGCAGGAATTCACCATCGCAATGTTGCAGCAGGAGTTCACACTCACAATGTTGTGGACAGGAGTTCACTATCACAATGTTGCAGCAGGAGTTCACCATCACAATGTTGCAGCAGGAGTTCACCATCACAATGTTGTGGACAGGTGTTCATCATCACAATGTTGTGGACAGGTGTTCATCATCACAATGTTGCAGACAGGAGTTCACCATCACAATGTTGTGGACAGGTGTTCATCATCACAATGTTGTGGACAGGAGTTCACCATCACAATGTTGCAGCAGGGGTTCACCATCACAATGTTGCAGCAGGAGTTCACCATCACAATGTTGTGGACAGGTGTTCATCATCACAATGTTGTGGACAGGAGTTCACCATCACAATGTTGTGGACAGGAGTTCACCATCACAATGTTGTGGACAGGAGTTCACCATCACAATGTTGTGGGCAGGAGTTCACCGTCACAATGTTGTGGACAGGAGTTCACCATCACAATGTTGTGGGCAGGAGTTCACCATCACAATGTTGTGGGCAGGAGTTCACCATCACAATGTTGTGGACAGGTGTTCATCATCACAATGTTGTGGACAGGTGTTCATCATCACAATGTTGCAGCAGGAGTTCACCATCACAATGTTGTGGACAGGTGTTCATCATCACAATGTTGCAGCAGGTGTTCATCATCACAATGTTGCAGCAGGAGTTCACCATCGCAATGTTGCAGCAGGAGTTCACACTCACAATATTGTGGACAGGAGTTCACTATCACAATGTTGCAGCAGGAGTTCACCATCACAATGTTGCAGCAGGAGTTCACCATCACAATGTTGTGGACAGGTGTTCACCATCACAATGTTGTGGACAGGTGTTCATCATCACAATGTTCTGGGCAGGTGTTCATCATCACAATGTTGTGGACAGGAGTTCACCATCACAATGTTGTGGACAGGAGTTCACCATCACAATGTTGTGGACAGGTGTTCATTATCACAATGTTCTGGACAGGTGTTCATCATCACAATGTTGCAGACGGGAGTTCACCATCACAATGTTGTGGACAGGTTTTCATCATCACAATGTTATGGACAGGAGTTCACTATCACAATGTTGTGGACAGGAGTTCACCATCACAATGTTGCAGCAGGGGTTCACCATCACAATGTTGCAGCAGGAGTTCACCATCACAATGTTGTGGACAGGTGTTCATCATCACAATGTTGTGGACAGGAGTTCACCATCACAATGTTGTGGACAGGTGTTCATCATCACAATGTTGTGGACAGGAGTTCACCATCACGATGTTGTGGGCAGGAGTTCACCATCACAATGTTTTGGACAGGTGTTCAACATCACAATGTTGTGGACAGGAGTTCATCATCACAATGGTGTGGACATGAGTTCACCATCACAGTCTTGTGAACAGGTGTTCATGATCACAATGTTGCAGCAGGAGTTCACCATCACAATGTTGCAGCAGGAGTTCACCATCACAATGTTGCAGCAGGAGTTCACCATCACAATATTGCAGCAGGAGTTCACCATCACAATGTTGCAGCAGGAGTTCACCATCACAATATTGCAGCAGGAGTTCACCATCACAATGTTGCAGCAGGAGTTCACACTCACAATGTTGTGGACAGGAGTTCATCATCACAATGTTGTGGACAGGAGTTCACCATCACAATGTTGTGGACAGGAGTTCATTATCACAATGTTGTGGACAGGAGTTCACCATCACAATGTTCTGGACAGGTGTTCATCATCACAATGTTGTGGACAAGAGTTCACCATAACAATGTTGTGGACAGGAGTTCACCATCACAATGTTGCAGCAGGTATTCACCATCACACTGTTGCAGCAGGAGTTCACACTCACAATGTTGCAGCAGGAGTTCACCATCACAATTTGTGGAGAGGAGTTCACCACCACAACATTGTGGACAGGAGTTCACCATCACAATATTGCAGCAGGAGTTCACCATCACAATATTGCAGCATGAGTTCACCATCACAATGTTGCAGCAAGTGTTCACCATCACAATGTTGCACAAGTGTTTATGTTATTCTCTAATTCTGAATAACGACTGTAGACTTACAGTTAACACAAACACTTTATTCAAAGAGTTCGT
The DNA here is from genome assembly GCF_047496885.1 of Scyliorhinus torazame. Lineage (NCBI taxonomy): Eukaryota > Metazoa > Chordata > Chondrichthyes > Carcharhiniformes > Scyliorhinidae > Scyliorhinus > Scyliorhinus torazame. Next base: position 56,491,939 of record NC_092718.1, on the reverse strand, counting down.
TCTGCTTCCAGAGCTCAACTAGATGTAAAACAGTCAAGATGTATCACCAGTGAAACTAAGGTAAACTGCCTATGCTAAGCTATCTCTGTGTGCTGCTGCTCACTAGCTCTGTGCTTCTAAAAGAGGCGGATCCTGCCTAGGGCTCGACTCTTTATATCCGTCTCTGATGCTCCTTCTAGTGATGCTGTGGCTGTCACATCTGTGCTGCAATCCCAGGTGTATGTGCAGATGTATGTACAGATGTACAAATCACTACAGTGTTCACACTCACAATGTTGCAGAAGGAGTGCACACTCACAATTTTGCAGCGGGAGTTCACCATCACAATGTTGTAGCAGGAGTTCATACTCAAAATGTTGCAGCAGGAGTTCATCATCACAATGTTGTAGCAGGAGTGCATACTCACAATGTTGTAGCAGGAGTTCACACTCACAATGTTGCAGCAGGAGTTCACCATCACAATGTTGTAGCAGGAGTTCATACTCAAAATGTTGCAGCAGGAGTTCACCATCACAATGTTGTAGCAGGAGTTCATACTCAACATGTTGCAGCATGAGTTCACCATCACAATGTTGTAGCAGGAGTTCATACTCAAAATGTTGCAGCAGGAGTTCACCATCACAATTTTGCAGCAGGAGTTCACCATCACAATGTTGTAGCAGGAGTTCATACTCAAAATGTTGCAGCAGGGGTTCACCATCACAATGTTGTAGCAGGAGTTCATACTCACAATGTTGCAGCAGGAGTTCACCATCACAATGTTGTAGCAGGAGTTCACACTCACAATGTTGCAGCAGGAGTTCATACTCACAATGTTGTAGCAGGAGTTCACACTCACAATGTTGCAGCAGGAGTTCACCATCACAATGTTGCAGCAGGAGCTCACACTCACAATGTTGTGGACAGGAGTTCACCATCACAATGTTGCAGCAGGAGTTCACACTCACAATGTTGTGGACAGGAGTTCACCATCACAATGTTTCAGCAGGAGTTCGCACTCACAATGTTGTGGACAGGTGTTCACCATCACAATGTTGTAGCAGGGGTTCACACTCACAATGTTACAGCAGGAGTTCACCATCACAATGTTGTAGCAGGAGTTCACCATCACAGTGTTGCAGCAGGGGTTCACACTCACAATGTTGCAGCAGGAGTTCACACTCACAATGTTGTAGCAGCAGTTCACAATCACAGTGTTGCAGCAGGAGTTGACACTCACAATGTTGCAGCAGCTCACTCTCACAATGTTGCAGCAGGAGTTCACCATCCCAATGTTGCAACAGGAGTTCACCATCCCAATGTTGCAGCAGGAGTTTACCATCACAGTGTTGAAGCAGGAGTTCACCATCACAGTGTTGTAGCAAGAGTTCATACTCAAAATGTTGTAGCAGGAGTTCATAATCACAATGTTGTAGCAGGAGTTCACCATCACAATGTTGCAGCAGGAGTTCACCATCACAATGTTGCAGCAGGAATTCACCATCATAATGTTGTGGATAGGTGTTCACCATCACAATGTTGCAGCAGGAGTTCACACTCACAATGTTGTTGACAGGAGTTCACCATCACAATGTTGCAGCAGGAGTTCACACTCACAATGTTGTGGACAGGAGTTCACCATCACAATGTTGCAGCAGGAGTTCACACTCACAATGTTGTGGACAGGAGTTCACCATCACAATGTTGCAGCAGGAGTTCACACTCACAATGTTGTGGACAGGAGTTCACCATCACAATGTTGCAGCAGGAGTTCACACTCACAATGTTGTGGACAGGAGTTCACCATCACAATGTTGCAGCAGGGGTTCGCACTCACAATGTTGTGGACAGGAGTTCACCATCACAATGTTGCAGCAGGGGTTCACACTCACAATGTTACAGCAGGAGTTCACCATCACAATGTTGTAGCAGGAGTTCATCATCACAATGTTGCAGCAGGAGTTCACACACAATGTTGTGGACAGGAGTTCACCATCCCAATGTTGCAGCAGGAGTTCACCATCACAGTGTTGAAGCAGGGGTTCACACTCACCATGCTGCAGCAGGAGTTCAGCATCACGGTGATAATGTGGTTTCAGATTTCAGAAGCTCCAAAGCAGATGTCAGCCCGACAAACAATGGATCAGCAGAGATTATCCTGCATCCCTGGCAAGGGGAGCCTTTATGAGTGATCCTTGTTGCAGACTTTGCCTTTCCGAATCATTGCTGCAGCCCTCTAAAGAAGTGAAGCGTTGATCCCATCTGACCTCACCAATGGTCTCCGCCTGCAATGTCATCATCTCTTGTGTGAGTTAGGGTTAAGGTTAGGGTTAGGGATGCCAATCATGGCAATTCCCTTTGAATAATTTTATAAAACAAGAGGTATTCTTTTTTTAAAGTTTTGAGACAAAATTTATCTTAAAAATATAATGATCTTTATTGTCACAAGTCGGCTTACATTAACACTGCAATGTAGTAACTGTGAATAGCCTCTAGTCGCCACACCCCGGCACCCGTTCTGGTACACAGAGGGAGAATTCAAAATGTCCAATTCACCTAACAAGCACATCTTTTGGGACTTGTGGGAGGAAACCCGAGCACCGGAGGAAACCCACACAGACACAAGGACAACGTGCAGACTCCGCGCAGACAGTGACCCAAGTCAGGAATCGAACCCGGGACCCTGGGTGGGTATGTGAGGAAAAAAGGCAATGTTCTGAATTTACAACATTTGTTTGATGTTCTTATAGATATCTGAAAGTGTATTCAGCCGAGTGGGTAAAGACAGAGGCGGTCTTACGTTTTTGGTACCCCCGCTCTCTTCCTCTTTGTGGAGACCCCGCATCATGCCTCGCCCCCTGGCGACATAACATCGAGCTGCACTCGCAATGATTTCGAGCCTCACCCTGAATGGCATCAATGCCCTCCTAACCCAGCCCACCCTCAGCTCACACAATGTAATGCACAGAAACCCTAAATGTCTTCCTTGCTGTGTAGTCTGGTTGCTGCCAGCCTAGCCCTCTCACTGCCAGTCCTGCTGCCTGGCTGGCCTCTGGCTCTGGTAGAGTCGCCCCACGCCCGCTGGCACCCTAATTCCCCGAGACATGGTGCTAGCACTTGCCTGGCCTTCTTCGCCCCACCTGACTGCTGCCCCGCTCAGTTCTCAGCTCTCAATTGAGTGGCTGGGCCTGAAGCCCCAACCCTAAACAACTGTGCGTGCTCCTGACTGTCTTCCTGGCTACTGTTGCTGGCTATCTGACTTGGTCGCTGCTCTCTCTTGCCCTCACCACCCATTCCAGTTGCCATCAGCCCAGCCCTCTCATTCTCAGCTCTGCCTGGCTGGCCTCTGGCAATGGTCGTGTTGTCCCGTTCCTGCTGGCCGCTGCTCTCAATTCCCCAAGACATGACACCGACACTTGCCTTTCTTTGCACTACCCGACTTTTGCTATGCTCACCTCTAAACTCTCACTCAGGTTCCCCCGCATGTGCGCCTGGCTGGTTGCGGCTGCTGGCGGTCCATTTTCTGTTTGGTTGGGTGTCTGAGCCCTCCTCAGCCCTGGCGTAGACATCAAGAGTCGCCCACTGCTCCCCTGAATCGCTGCTGGCCAGCGCCTCCTTCTCGCCTCTTTGAAGGCTTTGCAGCAGAGGCAAACTTTTGGGGGCACACACAGCCACCTCTCAGCTTGGAGCGAGCCCATTGGCTTGGGGCCCTGCACTGCAGTGCTGTGTGTTTCATTGCAAGTCCACCTCTGGGTAGAGATTGGGGCAGAACACAGGATAAGAGATAGGGGAAGGGGAGAGGAAAGAGATCAAACTCTGTTAATGTTGGTTAATTGTATATTTTTTGAAGCTAACAGATCAATAATACTTATTAATCCTCTGCAGCTGTTCCATGGAGATTCAAATGACAGATATGTGGCGCGATTCTCCGACCCCCCACCGGGTCGGAGAATCACCGGGGGCCGACGTGAATCCCGCCCCCGCCGTGTCCCGAATTCTCCGCCACCGGAGATTCGGCGGGGGCGGGAATCGCGCAGCGCCGGTCGGCTGGCCCATCCCCGGTGATTCACCGGTCCGCGATGGGCCGAAATCCCGCTGCTGTCAACCCACGCCAGCCGGCGTGGATTGAACCACCTTTCGAATGGCGGGACAAGGTGGCGCGGGTGGGCTCTGGGGTCCTGTGGGGGGCGCGGGGCAATCTGGACCCGGGGGATGCCCTCCACGGTGGCCTGGCCCGCGATCGGGGCCCACCGATCGGCAGGCGGGCCTATGCCGTGGGGGCACTCTTTTCCTTCCCCCTTTGCCATGGTATTCACTATGGCAGTGGCGGAAGATACCCCCTCCACTGCGCATGCGTGGGTATGCCGTGAGCGGCCGCTGACGCTCCCGCGCATGCATCGCACGGCAAAGTCATTTCCGCGCCAGCTGGCGGGGCGTCAAAGGCCTTTCCCGCCAGCCGGCGGGGCGGAAATCACTCCGCCGCGGGCCTAGCCCCTCAAGGTGAGGGGTCGGCCCCTCAAGACGTGGAGAATTCCGCACCTTTGGGGTGGTGCAATGCCAGACTGATTTGCGCCGTTTTTGGCGCTGGCCGGCGGACATCGCGCCGATTGCGGAGAATCCCGCCCCTTGATCGTGAGAAAGGTGTATTTGTGTGTCCTCTCTTGCATATCTGCATGTTCCCAACAAAGTCTCTTTATATCTTTGGTGCCCCCCCAAAGGAACCTTCTCCATTTTGGTCGGTCACAATGCAAGGACATGCGTAAGTCAATGGAGATGTTTGGTTTCTTCTGGCACGCTTTGAGGACATACTTAAAGCATTTCCCCTGTTCTCCTGGATGTCTCTTAGAGTGAATGAATTTTGTTAGGATACCAGACCAGACCCTAACTTTTGTTCGGATATTGGACGAGAACCTCAAACAATTTTTCTGTTTGTAAAACTGTGAGGAAAGAATACTTTCACCTCAGGAGTGATGACTTGACCAATAGGTATATTTTACGTAAAAACAAACTTTAATGTAAAAACAGAATTAACCACATTAACGTCAAAGACATAGTTTTACAATTATCAGTTAGACAGTTCAAAATCAAAAGGAAAAAACATTTGATCTTACTATCTATCCTGCTATTAATTCCAATTAAGCAATCCAATACAGTTCAAATGTCACTTATAAATAAAGTTAACCAAACAGGTTGCTTGCTTAGCTGTGCAGACCTATGGAGGGAGTTCCTTTCAAGAAATCCAGTACACTTCTGCTCAACCTAACAGCATTTGGAAAAAATGGTGTTCAGCTTAAATTCCTATAACAGACTGTGAAACCACAGACAGACCTGGCTCCTCCAATTAATTCCAACTTCTGTATCCTACTAAATTCCATGACCTACTTTGCTAGGACTAAATACAATCCCTCATAAATCATCTACACTCCTAGGAATCTCCAGCAATGTTCATCACTATTCCATTAGCCCTTTATCTGCAACCAAGTAAATGGTTGGAATGAATGATTACATCACCTTTTACGACTCTGTAAATCACAGCTTTAGTAGACACACTGCCTGTATGTATTCCAGACCAGGGTTTTTGATAAAATTGCAGCAACAGAATATAAAATATAATATATAACAATTTCTACATTCACTGCAATTTTGTGTAGAGAAATTGCTTTGGGAGTCTGATGTCAGGGAACTGTCGACCTGACCTGCCCACGGGCGCTGGTTTTAAGTGATTAGTGCCTTGATGTCAGACATGTTGCCTTGGGAGGAGGACACTGCTGTTGGTCTGCCTTTCTTGCTAGTTGATTTGGAGGATCTTGTGAAGGTACCGCTGGTGGTACCGCCCCAGTTCTTTGCCTGCTGTACGTTGTCCAAGTCTCCGAAACATATGGGACGTATAGGGAGCACTGCTGCCCGGCAAACCACGTCTTGGTTTTTAGATCCTGGTCCTCAAATGCTTTTTTTCTTCAGTCAGCCAAAAGCTGGCTGGGCACTGGAGACGATGATGAATTTCATCGCCTATGTATAGCTTCGCCGAGAGGAGGTTCCCAAGTAGGGAATGTGGTCTACATTAACCAGTGAATAACAGGGAACATGTGATCCAAATGAAGTCTTCAATCCCCGAATCAATTGAGAGTGGTGGTTCAATTCTGGATGTGAACCTTCAGAACATATAAGTAATTAATTTTCTGGTGTTGCAAAGGTTCAGCTGCCTGAGTTCTTGTTCCTGCTGCAGATTTAAAGATGCATGACTCCAGAGTCTTACCCTGGTTCTTCTCAAAATAAACCCACCTGGACTTTTTTTTACATGTCAAATACCATTTAATTACTGGGCTACAGTTAAGTAAACTTCATTGTATTTGCTTACATTTAGGTCTGTCAATCAGCTGTGTGGATGTGAGTTAACTACCACTGCCTCCAGATTGAGAATTAAAGAAAGAAAAATATGCATTTCATCAGCTTTAAATGAACAGACCACAAATGTTGACAGCTTGGAATTTGGACAAGGATTTACATCTGGGGTGAGATTCAAAAATACAGCTGGACTCGCTTGGCCATAATTAAAATATTCTAATCATTTTCAAATTTATTTATTCTCTTAACCCTCTTCTCCCTCGCTCTTTTACTCTTGAAAATCATGATTCCTATTGAGTTACACTTCAACTAACATTACATTGGGTGTTCTTTATGGCCAAGAGTGGATAGTGAGTGTTGGGAATCTAATCCACCCAGAGTACAACACTCGAGTCTGATCAGGGAATTATATAGACTGTACAATGCAAAATGCAGGCCAACCGGCCAAATCCTAGCAGTGTAATTCCTTTCTCCTGAAAGGCATTTATCAAGCTTGCCGTAGTGTCTCATCCCAACCTCCATTCATGCATAGCGCCCTCAATCTTTTGTGGGTATTCGGGAGTGAGGACACTAGCTGATTTTAATTCTAGCTCTGTAGCTGAAGATTCAGAGAAGATTTTCACCCTCGAGAGGGCTAGAATACAAGAGCAGGGAAGTACTGCTGAGACTGTATAAAGCTCTGATCAGACCCTATTTGGAGTATTGTGAGCAGTTTTGGGCCCCGTATCTAAGGAAGGATGTGCTGGCCTTGGAAAAGGTCCAGCGGTGGTTCACAAGAATGATGCCTGGAATGAAGAGCTTGTCGTATGAGGAACAGTTGTGGACTCTAGCTCGTTGGAGTTTAGAAGGATAGAGGGGGGATCTTATTGAAATTTACAGGATACTGCGAGGCCTGGATCGGGTGGACGTGGAGAGGATGTTTCCACTTGTCGGAAAAACTAGAACCGGCGGGCCCAATCTTGGACTAAAGGGACGATCCTTTAAAACAGAGATGAGGAGGAATTTCTTCAGCCAGAGGGAACTCTTTGCTACAGAAGACTGTGAAGGCCAAATCACTGAGTGTCTTTAAGACAGAGATAGATAGATTCTTGATTAATAAGGGGATCAGGGGTTATGGGGAGAAGGCAAGTGAATGGGGATGAGAAAAATATCTGCCATGATTGACTCGATGGGCCAAGTGGCCTAATTCTGCACCTATGTCTTATGGTTTTATGGTCTCGCTGTTTGGTTATTAAGCACTGGCTGAGCAGAGCACTGAATGGAAAAAAAATTGGGTGAGGATCATGCGTCATTTGTTTGAAATGAATGGAAGGAAAGTACAGCAGGTACTATAAAGGGCACACAATCAGCCCCACCAGGTGTCTCACTCTTCCAACAGACAGTCAAGCTGAATATGTACTCACAAGTGTCCAAAGACAACAGTCTTCACTATTGTCTGCCCAGATCAGGCATTAACTCGTAAGGATTGTGTAAAGTATTTTTCAGTCTAATCAGCAGGGTCAGTCAAAACTGGCAAATTGGTCAGGTAGTCTTCTCTTTAGAATTAAATACACTGACTTGCAGTAACCTGTTGCACAAAGGCAGCTCGTCTAATTGGTGCCTTCAGCTTAAGGCATTCCAGCCAATTTTTAAACGGCAGCTTGCGCCTCGTAAAGATGAGGGTACACTTAGACTCAGGCAGCCGAGACTGATAGCTCCAGCAGTATTACACCATGGAGAATAAATGCTGGCTTTGACATTAATGCCCATTTCCGAGGAATGAACAAAGAAAACCTTGGCTAGACCACACTTACGAGTACGAGGTAATTTTCTGGTCCTCATCTTTCAAATTATAATACAGAAGATCTGGAGATAGTTCAAAAAATATTTCCAAGTCTGATATTAGAATTAAAGATACAAGAACCGGCAAATCATCGAATTGCTACAGTGCAGAAGGAAACTATTTGGCCCATTGTGTATGGCTATGTGCCACTCCCCTGCCTTTTCACCGTAACACTGCACATTGTTTCTATTCAAATAATCATCAAATGACCTCTTGAATGCCTCAATTGAACCTGCCTCCCCCACACAGGCAGAGCATTCCAGACCCCAACCACTTGTGTGAATACGTTTTCTCTTACATCGCATTTGCTTCTTTTGCAAATCACTTGAAATCTGTGCCTTCTCGTTCTTGATCCTTTTACGATCAGGAACAGTTTCTACCTATTTACATTGTCCAGCCCCCTCATGATTTTGAGCATCTCTATCAAATCTCCTCTTAGCCTTCTCTTCTCTCCAAGGAGAACAGTCCTAACGTCACCAATCTATCCTCAGAACTGAAGTATCTCATCCGTGGAACCATTCTTGTAATCTGCTTCCACACTCTCTCCAATGGGTTCACATCCTTCCTATAATGCAGCACTCAGAACTGTACACAATACTCCAGCTGTGGTCTGACTCGTGTCTTGTATATGTTCAGCATAACCTCCTTATTTTTGTTCTCTCTGTCCCTATTCTTAAATCCCAGAATACTATGTCCTTTATTAACTGCACTCTCCATCTGTCCCACCAACTTTGATGATCTATGCACATATACACCCAGGTCCCTCTGCTCCTGCACCTCCTTCAGAATTTTATTACTTATTTTAGATTGTCTCTCCATGTTCTTCCTGCCAAAATGCATCACTTCACTTCTCCACACTGAACTTCATCTCACCTATCTTCCCACACATAGAGATAGATCAACATAGAACATACAGTGCAGGAGGAGGCCATTCGGCCCATATAGTCTGCATCGACCCACTTAAGCCCTCATTTCCACCCTATCCCGTAACCCAATAACTCCTCCTGACCTTTTTGGATACTAAGGGCAATTTAGCATGGCCAATCCACATCTTTGGACTGTGGGAGGAAACCGGAGCACCCGGAGGAAACCCACGCAGACACAGGGAGAATGTACAGGCTCCGCACAAACAGTGTCCCAGCGGGGAATCAAACCTGGGACCCTGTCACTTTGAAGCCAGTGCTAGCCACTTGTGCTACTGTGCTGCCCGAACACTCCACCAACATGTCTATATCCTTTTGGAGTTCTACATTGTCCTCTTCACAGTTTACAATCCTTCCAAGTTTTATATCATCCGCAAACTTTGAAGCTGTCCTCTGCACACCAAGATCTAGGTCGTTAGTATATATCAGGAAAAGCAAGGGTCCCAATATTGACACCCGGGGAACACCACTACAACCTTCTTCCAGCCCAAAAAATATCAATTGATGGTACTCTGCTTCCTATTATTCAGCCAATTTTGTATCCACATTGCTACTGTCCCTTTTATTCCAGGAACTATAATGTTTCTCACAAGTCTGTTGTGTGGCACTGTATTGAATGCCTTCTGAAAGTCCATGTACACCACATCAACAGCATTATCCTCATTGGCCCTTTCTTTTACCTCTTCAAAAAACTCCAGATGTTAGTTAAACATGATTTCCCCTTTAGAAACCCATTCTGGCTCTTCCTCATCAAACCACATTTTTCCATGCGACTGCTAAATCTATCCCGAATAATTGTTTCTGGAAGATTGCCCACTACTGATGTGGAACTGACTGATCTCTAATTGCTGGGACTATGCTTGTAACCTTTTTGAAAACCGAGTAAGTTTTGCAATTCTCCAGTCTTCTGGTACCTCCCCGGAGTCTAGAGAAGACTGTAACATTATGGCCAGCATGCCCACAATTTCCATTCTCACTTCCTTCAATATTCATGGATGCAGTTGTGGTGATTGTCCCTTTAAGGGCAATACAGCACAGTAAGGATCACTTGGCCTGGGTGACCAATTGGGAGTGCAAAATAACTCCATGGTGAGGAAGGCTCCTCGGCCAAGACGTTTTGGGAGCAAGCGACAGCTTGCGGCTGCTGTTCAATTCTTATTCATAAATGCCATTTGTGTTCACTAATGAAGTCTGTGAACGTGCATCTTTACGTTTGGCGATGAGGATAAAACTGTCTCTGGCCCCACCTGTGAGAATCCTGCGTTAACCGAAGTCTAACACGATGGTACTCACCAGAATGCTTCTCTTTGCGCAAAATAGACCTACTTCACTCCTCCATGACACAATACATAGAGCACTTTGGGTATTATTTCCAAGCAAATGAAATAGGGAGGGGACAAAACACAAAGTAAATATCCTCAGTGTTTGTGAAACTGAGACCTATAACCTTACTCGCAGTCTTGCAGCACTAAGTCATTTAGTGAGCTCATGGGTTTAGTAAAGGTTCAATTGTAACCTCAACCATCAGTTATATTCCAGAGATTCAAGTTTAATTAGAAGGTGAGAGCCCTAAGTGAATCGCTTGTGACATACATTGCTAAACTGAACTAATTATCAGAGTATTGTTATTTTCGAACCACCCTAAATGACTTGCTGCAGGATAGGTTAGTCTGTGGCGTGAACAACAATGCAATTCAATGCAGATTGCTTTTCGAGGTTGACTTTAATTTTAATCGAGCAATGGAGATAGCGTGGCCATGGAAAATGCTGAAAAAGGTGCACAAGAGCTGCAGAGCTCACAAAATGATGCTGTTCATCAGTTAGGGTAGGAACCTGCGTCCAGCTGTGGTTTAAAACCGTCAAAGCAGCCAGGAAGCAAGAATCAATTGAATAATAATAATCTTTATTAATGTCACAAGTAGGCTTACATTAACACTGCAATGAGGTTACTGTGAAAATACCCTAGTCGCCATACTCTGGCCTCTGTTTGGGTACACTGAGGAAAATTCAGAATGTCCAATTCACCTGACATCCATCAACAAAACAGTGCAGAATAGGCAACCAGACAGTCATGTTTAAAGTGGAACGTTACCAATGTGGAGGTAACCACACTCTTGAATCATCTCTGTTTAAGGAGGCTGACTGTTTAGATGTGGGACTTTTGGCTGACGAAGGGGTATGCGAGCGGCTGAGGAAATGTATTCAGAACTACCTGCAGGTCAACGACACGGGGGAAATTTCAGCAGCGGTGGTCTGGGAAGCACTGAATGCAGTGGTCAGAGGGAGCTGATCTCGATAAGGGCCCATAGGGAGAAGGTGGACAGGGCAGCGACGGACCGACTGGTAAAGGAGATACTACAGATCGATAGGAGGTATACGGAGACCCCAGAGGCAGGGCTTTTAAGGGAATGGCGGAGGCTACAGGCAGAGTTCAGCTTATTAGCCACAGGGAGGGCGGTGGAGCAGCTGAGAAAGGCAAAGGGGGCGATCTAGCAGAATGCTTGCCTAGCAGCTTAGAAAGAGGGAGACAGCCAGGGAGATAGGGAAAGTAAATGACAGATATGGCAACCTGGTTGGAGATTCAGCAGGGGTGAATAAGGCGTTTAGGGATTTCTACAGCAGGCTGTACAGGTCGGAACCCCCTACGGGGCCGGAGGGGATGAGGCACTATTTGGAGGGGCTGAATTTCCCATAGGTGGAAGGGGAGCTGGTAGAAGGGCTGGGGGCCCCGATCGGGTTGCAAGAGTTAGTGGAGGCCATGCAGACGGGTAAAGTCCTGGGGCCGGACGGGTACCCAGTGGAGTTTTATAAAATGTTCTCTGGGATATTGGGGCAGGTGTTGATGAGGATGTTCAATGAGGCAAGGGAAAGCGGGGTGCTGCCCCCGACGATGTCACAGGCCACGATTTCACTGATTCTGAAGCGGGACAAGAACCCGGAGCTGTGTGGGTCCTACAGGCCGATATCCCTGTTGAATGTGGAAGCCAAATTGCTGGCCAAAATTTTGTCCTCCAGGATTGAGGATTGTGTTCCAGACGTTATTGGGGAGGACCAGACGGGGTTTTGTTGCTAACTTTTGCGGTAGTTTAATTGCTCTGTTTTATCACCTTTGCTCTTGAGTCGCAAGGTATCTTTATGATACCGCCACGTGGTTCAAGTCCGAGTAATGATCAATAATCCAATACACCGCTCAGTAAGGTTTAAATCAAAGCACATTTATTATACACAGTAATCACTACTCATGTACAAATTCTACATCTAAGCTACTTCTACAGCTAACAGGCCAATACTTAACTTGGAACTGGCCCACCAGGTCAGGGAAACAAATGGCCTTTCGTTCGGGTTCTGAGCCTGCGGGATTCGAAGTTGGTACAGATTGGTAGCTAGGAGCGCCTATCTCGTAGCGATCGTTGAAGTAAGACTTACTGGATATCGACGGCAGCTGAACCGGTCACTGTCAAGTGTTGGTTCTCGTTGCTGAGTGACCCGGTCAAGAAGAACGATTTGAACTTGGGGCTTAATTCTTATAGTCCCCAGGGGCTTCCCGCCTTTTGGGGCAGACCCTGTGCCTGGTTCCAAGAGATTGGACTTTGTCCCAATCACTTGGTTCGATTTTCTCCAATGCTGGAGCGGTTCCCTGATCGATGGGCGGTCCTGAGGTGATCATTCACCTCCTTTTGTGTAGGCTTCTGCTGGCGCCGAAGAGTCTGGTTTTGCTTTATGTGTCTCAATGTTGCTTATTGTTCCCGGGGATTGCTCATTAATGCAGCAGATGGCTGGTGTTTTGTTATGCTGATGGTTGCTGGTATCGATCTTGTCTGGCCTTTCCAGAGGTAAATACACAATCAACCTGCAGCTGCTCATTTGTGTCCTGTTGGCTGACTTTCCCATCAGCCTTTGCCGTTCCCAATTTTAAATCAGGAGTTAGCCATTTTAAGTGGCTACATTTCCTCCTTGTGATCCTAACGCGAAGCGTGAAGGATCCCATAACTATGTTGCTTTCCATTCCCTGACCTGGGGGGGACACTTCCTTCATGGCCTCTGCACTGACCATAGCTATGCAAACATTTTTTAACTAACAATTCTAAGGGCGCTATGTCAAACAGGGACATGCATTACAAAACAATAACCTGGGAACCTCTAACTATCCTGAACACACTACACTCACTTAAACATTTCATCATCCAAACTTTCTAATCCATACAAACAAAATTTAAAGCAGTTTATACATCAGTCTTCCTGGCTTGGCAGTCAAGCTCAGGATCGTACAATTTGCTCATGAATAGTTCTTTACATTTCTTTATTTACAATAAACGCAAGTGAATGCACTTTATTATAGATCGCGGGGGTCGGGGGTCTGGCCGTATCCGAAAATAGGGGATCTGATCCTAAATACCGGGGTTCGAGCGCGGTAGGCTCTCCTTCTCCATTTCCGTAGACGCATAGTCTGCACTATGAAGCAGAGTATCGCGAATACCAGTAATGTTTCTATTACATAGGACAGAGAGTACCAGGTTATAAACCTGGCACACCAAGATGATGTGGTGTCACTGGTGACTGGGCTCTGGGTACTGCGGGGAAGTGAAGCGTTAACGGCTGGGGGGGAGCTTGAAGTCATGGGGTTCGCGTTCACACGCAACCAAATGTCCATAAATATGATGCTGATCCATGTGAAGGAAGTCCTCATGGCTCTTCTCTTTACTTTTCTTTCTTCTCTTCTCCGGTCCTGGATCTTCTGGAGTTCTGTGGAAACAAGCATTGTGTCTGTAACTAGCTTTGTTTAATATCTTGTACGATAGTGTGTCTGTCCTGTAGTGCCAATTACTCCCTTTATAATTGATCACTATGTGTGACTCCTGCATTTTTTTTCAAAAATCGAATTTTAGGACAAGACACACTTCCCAATAATGAACCAGTGCGAGCCGTCTCGCAGACTGTGCAATCTACCATCCAAATGTCTCAGGATGTAAATAGCATGTGGTTGGCAACCTAAAGGTTACCTGAACAAAACAAAACTTTTTGAACTAAAAGTGCCAAATGAGGTGCGTATGGGCCGCGACGGGTAAGAGTTGGATGGAGTCCCCGGGTAGGGCGGCGACCAATGCCGTGTCTCCCCTACCCGAGCGTAGTTGACCAGAGGGGGTGTTCCCAGGCAGGGCGGGTCCTAAACCGTTTCTCCACTGCCTGAGCAACCGACAAGAACGAGCAAGAAATGTTGTCATCGTGGTGGGGCTGCCGTAGTGGTTCTACCTTCGAACCAGAAGGGCAGTTACGAACGGGCGTCTGGTTCCTTAACCAGTCTCTGCAGACAAGTCCTCAGAGGTTTCTGCTAAACTAGCGTCTTGGCAATGGTGAGTCTCAGTAGGCAAGTCCTCAGAGGTTTCGGCCGAATAGGCGTGGGGCAGTGAGAAACAAATTCTGCTGTCAGACATACAACATTTAACAAACTTACAAACACCATAAAACATTCTGCAGGTTCCATCAGAAAGGACACCACTTCTCCCAAGCGGTTCCGTTAAAACATCATCTGGACACCTCAGTTCTCGGTTGCGAACAGGGTCGCAAAGGGGATCTCGGTTTGGGAGTCAGACCCAAGGTCGTCATCTTCTCCTGGGTGCCAAACTCTTGAGTGTATCAGGGCTGAAAGGGCTGCATATTGTGTGGTGGGGTCGCTCTCGTCATTGCGGACGAGTCGGAACGAGTTATCTCGGTGCCAATAGTTGGTGTCCAGCTGTGTGGGGACAAAATTGGGGTCGTCAGTGTAGTTCGGTGGTCGGTTGTGGGGTTTATTTAGGAAAGTGATCAGGAAGGGATCACTTGGATCGTAGTCGGAATCGCTGGGTGTGGGTCCTGTTGCATGGGGATAGTAGGGAGGCGTGCTGTGGCTATCGTCCGAGTCACAGTCGCTGTCTCTGCTGCTGCAGTCTGTGGGCATTCCGGGGTGGAGTGTATATTTAGGGGGTGGAGTCGAGGTCGAGTCCGTGGCTGGGCTGGACGTGTTGGGGGCTGGTAGGGTTACGTTGGCTGTGGACTGGGCGTGGCGTGCTGTGTCGAGCATGACGTGGTGTGCGTGGTTCGACTGTGTTCCATATGCCTTCAGCTGGTTTATATGGAACCACGCAGTCTTACCGTTGGGGTACTTTATGTTATACATGGAAGGGCTTACTTTATCCGCAATGGAGTACGGACCCAAGTATTTTGGTGACAGGAATGTGCTGGGGTTATATACAGAAAGCATAACTTGCTGTCCTATACTGTACGCAGTTGCATGCACTGTCTTGTCGAAACAAGCCTTGCTCTGTTTCTTTCTGGTGCCGATTTTTACTACGGCTGCTAGCTGAGCCGTTTTAACATTTGCAACTAATTGCTGTACTGCTTTCTCGTGTGTGAGGGCCGTCACCTCGGGGCTGGTCAAGTCTAAACCTAACAAATATTCTGTGCCTTTCATGGGACGTCCGGTCATGAGGGTGTGTGGGGTGTAACCTGTGGAAGTAGAAATTGTGTTACGCAAAAATATCAGCGCAAAAGGGAGGACTGAGTCCCAAGTGGTGTTGTTCTGCTGGACCATCTTTCTGAGGGTGGATTTTAGGGTCCGATTCATGCGCTCCACGATACCACTCGACTGTGGGTAGTATGCTATGTGGAATTTTTGGGTGATGCCAAATATCGTGAGGACGTTCTGCATGACACGTCCCGTAAAATGGGAACCTTGGTCTGATTCAATGCTGCGGGGGAGACCCCATCTTGTAAAGACGTGGTGGGTCAAAATCTTGGCTGTGGTTTTTACAGTGTTTGTGGGGGCTGGGAATGCGTCCACCCATTTCGTAAATGTGTCAATTACCACAAGTACATATTTATAGCCATTCCTGCAAGGGGGCAATAGTCCTATAAAATCAATCTGGAGGTTAGTCCAGGGGCCATTAACGGGTCGGGTGTGGCTGAGTTGAGCCTTTTTGGCATATCTGTCCGGATTATTCTGGGCACAAATAAGACAATTCTCGATGTAATGGTTTACATCTTCCTTTAAATTTGGCCACCAACAAAGCTGCTTGAGATAGGCTGTAGTGGGATCGATTCCCTGATGTCCATGACCGTCATGGAACAAACAAATCAGTTGATTCCTGTCCTGTTCAGGAACCACATAAAGGGTGTCTTTTAACACCACACCGTCATGTGTGGTCAGTGCATTTTTGAACCTCTCATAGGGTGCTGGATATTTTCCTTTTACTATCTCCCTGAGATTGCTGTCCTGCTTCTGGGCCTCCACTAGATCCTCGATCTTTGTCTGTGAGACCTGAACTGCACTCACTGGCACACTCACTGGTGCGCTTTCGGGGGGTGTCCAAAAATGTCCACGTCTGGAACCTGCTTTAGCCAGTGCGTCGGCTTTCACATCTCAAGGGCGGGAGGTACGATGGTGACTGCAGACTTTGATTATCCCAAAAGTCCTGTTCTGGGCTCTTTCTAAAATATGACGGAGCAATGGGGCTGAGGGGAGGGGTTTTCCATCTGCAGAAACAAATCCTCTTGCTTTCCACAGGGGCAGAAATCCCGTGAGGCTGTTGCAGACATCGAGGCTGTCCGAGTATATGTCTGCTGGGCTGGGGAAGGAATCTGGGTGTTCCACTATATATGCGATGGCCGCGAGCTCTGCTCCCTGCGCGCCTAAGTGGCCTGGAAGTTTTAACAATATTTCCTCAAGGGCACGTCCCTGCGCGTGCTCGACATATATACCGCAACCTGTTATGCGCTTCCCATCCAAGACTGTGGAAGATCCATCCACATAGATCTTTATGGGCTCACACGTGTCCGTGTGCTGGGGGCTCTGGGTTGAACTACCTATCTTTCTGGGGGGTGTTTTAGCGATAAAGGGGCCTGTGGCGTGGTGTGGAGAGGTAATTTCGCATTCATGGGGGGTTCCGGGGTACTGTAAGTTGTCGGCTAAAAAGGTGTGCGACTTTGTCCTTTGAGCAGTGATGTCCCGTCCCTGCAAGAGAAGGGTCCATCTCGCTGCTCTAATCTGGCTTACTGTACCGTCCTTGAGTCATCCGTCCAGAAAACGTTGGGTGGGGGTGTGTTCGGTGAGAATTGTAATGGGGTTCAGTCCGGTAATGTATGAAAAATACTGCACTGCCCAAAATACTGCGAGCAGGTGCCTCTCACAGGCTGAAAATCCCTGCTCCACAGCATCTAAAATTCTGGAGGCATAATTCTGGGCCTTAAATGGTCGTGCTGTTCCTGCAGGAGCACGGCCGAAAGGGTGCGGTCTGTGGTCGCTACCGCTATGGCGGAAGGGGAAAGCGGGTCTGGAACTTGTAGTGCGGGGGCTGCTATGAGTGCATGTTTTAAAGAGTCCACAGCATCCGTATGCTGCGGAAGCCATTCCCAGGGGGCTCCTTTATTTAGGAGGTCTGAGAGGGGTGCTGCCTTGCTGGTGAAACCGTCAATGTGGTTTCGGCAGTCGCCAACCAGTCCTAAAAACGACCGGAGGGCTGAAACGTTCTGGGGAAGGGGCAATTTAGCAATCGAGTCAATCCTTTTGTGCTCGATCTCGCGTTTACCATGTGTAATAATTGTTCCCAAATATATCACTTTTTCTTCCAAAATCTGGGCCTTTTTGGGGTTGACTTTACAACCAATTGAGTGTAAGAGTTCCAGGAGTTCGGACAGAAGCTCAATGTGCTCTTCCTTGGTATCTGTCTGCAGTAGTAGGTCATCTACGTACTGAACGAGACATTCGGGGCGAGAGAATTTGGCTAAACCATTTGCCAGCTGTCGGTGGAAAATAGAGGGGGAGTTGTGAAAGCCTTGTGGAAGGCATGTCCACGTGTACTGCTGTGCTTTAAAGGTGAAGGCAAATTTGTACTGGCACGCCTTTGCCAATGGAATGGACCTGAATCCATTACTGACATCCAAAACCGTAAAGAATCGGGAATTGAGTCCCTGCTTGAGCATGGTCTTGGGACTTGTTGCCACTGTGGAGGCTGCTGCTGGGGTGATTTTGTTGAGTTCCCGGTAATCGATGGTCAGTCGCCATGATCCATCGGGCTTTCTCACTGGCCAAATCGGGGCATTATTAGTGGAGGCTATTGATCTAAGTACGCCCTGCTCTAATAAGCTTTCTATTACCTTGGAAATTTCTCCCTCTGCCTCTTGGGGAAATCCATACAGTTTTTGGGGTCTAGGGTCAGGTCCTGTTATTTGTACGGAGCCAGTCATCCGTCTACAGTCGTGCTTGTGGGTCGCGAATGCTGCCCTGTTCTTTTGCAGAACTGCCCTAACCTGCTTGTCCGTACTAAGCGTGGTCGGATTGAACCAAAATTCGCCTACTGCGCTAATTTTGTTCGCATACTCTCCGATGTTGAGCGTTGCGGGGGCTCTTGCGGACTTTGCCATCTTCCAGACACACTGGTTGACTGGATCAAATGAAAGATTATGGGAATTCATTAAATCGATTCCCAGAATGTGTTCTGCTGTGTGGGGCAGGTCAACTAAAACTACGGGGTGCTTGGTGGTGATGGTACCGATTTGAATTGGTACAGGGGCTGTGATGTGTCCCTGCTGTGAGTGGCCTGTAAAGCCGCTGAGGGTGATAGTGGCTGTAGTGGGCCATGTGTCTTTTTGAAACAGGGTGGAGGAATTTATTGTGGTGCGGGACCTTCCTGTGTCCCAGAGAAATTCGATGGGCTGTCCCCGAAT
Source organism: Scyliorhinus torazame (assembly GCF_047496885.1). NCBI lineage: Eukaryota > Metazoa > Chordata > Chondrichthyes > Carcharhiniformes > Scyliorhinidae > Scyliorhinus > Scyliorhinus torazame. Next base: position 56,473,171 of record NC_092718.1, on the reverse strand, counting down.
TTTCGCTGCAACTACCGGTCGTCCGGACCTATCCCAAAGGGTATCGCAAACCCAACTGGGGGAGCCCGTACACCGTCAGTCCGTTCTGGTCAAGTCCGTCTGATCTGAACGGGTGCTAACGCTATGAATGGGCTCTGTCACTCTACTCAGAGTGCCGGTCTGCTGGGCTCTCTGTGGCTTTTTAGGGGCATTGCACTGTCTTGCGAAGTGTCCCAACTGTCCGCAGTGTAACACTCCTGTGACTTGGGTGGGGAGCTGTTCTTTCCCTCATTCACCCATGCGGGGTTGTGGTGTGTTGTTTTTACTGCCTGCATATCTGCGCCGGCCTGCTTTTCCTCGGTATTCTTAAGGGTTTACTTTGAACAGATTGCTCCCAAGCGCGGGATAATCTTTTCACTACCCACTTCTCGTTATGGGCCTCCTCTGAGGGATCATAACTCGTGCAAGCTTTCTGACCTGTTTCGGTGGCATGGGAGATAAGGGTGCGGGTCCATTTGGCCATGTTGTCTGGGGACAAATGGGCACGGTCAAAGTCTCCAAAGACTGCTGCAAAGTGAATCCACAGGCGTCCAGCAAACGCTGTGGGGTGCTCAGATTTCTTTTGCCTACATTTGTTGAGGCCATCTACGGGGTCACCCCGGTTATACCCGATCGCATCCAGGATCGCGGTATGCATTTCTGCAGAGGTGCCTCCGCCTACATTCTGTGCGTTGGGAAGGGCTGCTGCTACTGAAGGATCTAAACTGAAAACTGTGAGCTTTACATGCTCTCGCTCATCCAGGCCGTACATGGTCGCCTGATGCTTGACGGTGGCAAAGAAATGGTCGGGGTCTGAGGTGGGGAAGAACGGTGTTACCTTATCGCACGCATCCCGTAATTGGGTCACTGTTAAGGGGGTGGAGTATAGAAATTCCGCATAGTCCAATGTGGCTGTGCGGTGGGTGGTGACTGGGTTCATTGGAGCGTGAACTATCTGCTCTGTGGGGGGTTGGGGTGCTTTTCTCTTTTATGGCTTTCCCTGCGCACATGTTCCCTGAACATATCTGTGCGCTGTTTCATTCAATTCTTCCAATCAGGGCCGTCTTCCTGATCTAATTTTTCTCCAAATGTTTCCTGGAAACCTTTCTGAACAGAAAGCAGCGATTGCAGCTCTGCAATCTGTTTCCGGCACTTTGCGTGATCTAGCGTGCTTTGTCTTTGCTCTGTGGTGGCAGCATGGAGTGCTCTTAATGCTGCCTTGAGGTCACTACACTGTTTCTGTAATGGCTCTACCTGTTTTTCCGTTTTTTCACGTACCAGGACTGCACGATGCGTGTCCTGATAGGCCTTTTCGTATTGAGACTGGAAGCTGCTTAAGTACGCCAGACAAGACTGGTGTGCCCTTTTGGCATCCTCCACCTCTACATCTTTTGCTGCCAACTTCCTTCTCAATTCTAAATTTTCCTTTTCTACCTCGCTTAAATCGACCTTACTCATTTGATGTATGCCCTCACGTCCTAACGACCTCCTCTGTGCCTCGCAATTGTGCCAAGCAGGACACGACTGCCATCGGCTTGCGAGCTTTCCCTAAGCTCTTTTTGTGGATCTCGCTCAGGTTCTCCCACCAAGTGTGTCCTATACTCCCGGGACCTGATTCCTCGTTGTCATAGAATTCATTCCAAAGGGGCCGTCCTTTCCCTTTGAGATATTTCCTGATTTCCTAGTGTCACACGGGAGGGTTTAAACTAGTATGGCAGGGGGGTGGGCACGGGAGCAATAGGTCAGAAGGTGAGAGCATTGAGGGAGAACTAGGGAATGGAGACAGTGTGGCTCTGAGGCAGAGCAGACAGGGAGAAGTTGCTGAACACAGCGGGTCTGGTGGCCTGAAGTGCATACGTTTTAATGCAAGAAGTATTACGGGTAAGGCAGATGAACTTAGAGCTTGGATTAGTACTTGGAACTATGATGTTGTAGCCATGACAGAGACCTGGTTGAGGGAAGGACAGGATTGGCAGTTAAACGTTCCAGGATTTAGATGTTTCAGGCGGGATAGAGGCGGATGTAAAAGGGATGGCGGAGTTGCGCTACTGGTTAGGGAGAATATCACAGCTGTACTACGGGAGGACACCTCAGAGGGCAGTGAGGCTATATGGGTAGAGATCAAGAATAAGAAGGGTGCAGTTACAATGTTGGGGGTTTACTACAGGCCTCCCAACAGCCAGCGGGAGATAGAGGAGCAGATAGGTAGACAGATTTTGGGAAAGAGTAAAAACAACAGGGTTGTGGTGATGGGAGACTTCAACTTCCCCAATATTGACTGGGACTCATTCAGTGCCAGGGGCTTAGACGGGGCACAGTTTGTAAGGAGCAATCAGGAGGGTTTCTTAAAACAATATGTAGACAGTCCAACTAGGGAAGGGGCGGTACTGGACCTGGTATTGGGGAATGAGCCCGGCCAGGTGGTAGAAGTTTCAGTCGGGGAGCATTTTGGGAACAGTGACCACAATTCAGTAAGTTTTAAAGTACTGGTGGACAAGGATAAGAGTAGTCCTAGGATGAATGTGCTAAATTGGGGGAAGGCTAATTATAACAATATTAGGCGGGAACTGAAGAACCTAGATTGGGAGCGGATGTTTGAGGGCAAATCAACATCTGACATGTGGGAGGCTTTCAAGTGTCAGTTGAAAGGAATTCAGGACCGGCATGTTCCTGTGAGGAAGAAGGATAAATACGGCAATTTTCGGGAACCTTGGATAACGAGAGATATTGTAGGCCTCGTCAAAAAGAAAAAGGAGGCATTTGTCAGAGCTAAAAGGCTGGGAACAGACGAAGCCTGTGTGGAATATAAGGAAAGTAGGAAGGAACTTAAGCAAGGAGTCAGGAGGGCTAGAAGGGGTCACGAAAAGACATTGGCAAATCGGGTTAAGGAAAATCCCAAGGCTTTTTACACGTACATAAAAAGCAAGATGGTAGCCAGGGAAAGGGTTGGCCCACTGAAGGATAGGCAAGGGAATCTATGTGTGGAGCCAGAGGAAATGGGCGAGGTACAAAATGAATACTTTGCATCAGTATTCACCAAAGAGAAGGAATTGGTAGATGTTGAGTCTGGAGAAGGGTGTGGAGATATCCTGGGTCACATTGAGATCCAAAAAGACGAGGTGTTGGGCGTCTTAAAAAATATTAAGGTAGATAAGTCCCCAGGGTCTGATGGGATCTACCCCAGAATACTGAAGGAGGCTGGACAGGAAATTGCTGAGACCTTGACAGAAATCTTTGGATCCTCACTGTCTTCAGGTGATGTCCCGGAGGACTGGAGAATAGCCAATAGTTGTTCCTCTGTTTAAGAAGGGTAGCAAGGATAATCCAGGGAACTACATGCCGGTGAGCCTTACTTCAGTGGTAGGGAAATTACTGGAGAGAATTCTTTGAGACAGGATCTACTCCCATTTGGAAGCAAATGGATGTATTAGTGAGAGGCAGCATGGTTTTGTGAAGGGGAGGTCGTGCCTCACTAACTTGATAGAGTTTTTTGAGGAGGTCACAAAGATGATTGATGCAGGTAGGGCAGTGGATGTTGTCTATATGGACTTCAGTAAGGCCTTTGACAAGGTCCCTCATGGTAGACTAGTACAAAAGGTGAAGTCACACGGGATCGGGGTGAGCTGGCAAGGTGGATACAGAACTGGCTAGGTCATCGAAGGCAGAGAGTAGCAATGGAAGGATGCTTTTCTAATTGGAGTGCTGTGACCAGTGGTGTTCCACAGGGATCAGTGCTGGGGCGTTCGCTGTTTGTAGCATATATAAATGATTTGGAGGAAAATGTAACTGGTCTGATTAGTAAGTTTGCAGACGACACAAAGGTTGGTGGAATTGCGGATTGCGATGAGGACTGTCAGAGGATACAGCAGGATTTAGATTGTTTGGAGACTTGGGCGGAGAGATGGCAGATGGAGTTTAATCCGGACAAATGTGAGGTAACGCATTTTGGAAGGTCTAATGCAGGTAGGGAATATACAGTGAATGGTAGAACCCTCAAGAGTATTGAAAGTCAGAGAGTTCTAGGAGTACAGGTCCACAGGTCACTGAAATTGGGCAACACAAGTGGAGAAGGTAGTCAAGAAGGCATACGGCATGCTTGCCTTCATTGGCCAGGGCATTGAGTATAAGAATTGGCAAATCATGTTCAGCTGTGTAGAACCTTAGTTAGGCCACACTTGGAGTATAGTGTTCAATTCTGGTCGCCACACAGCTCCGAGTTAATAGGGTGGTGAAAAAAGCATAAAGGACACTTGACTTTATCAATCGAGGCATAGATTATAAAAGCAAGGAGGTCATATTGGAATTGTATGTAACTTTGGTGAGCCTATAGCTGGAGTACTGGGTGCAATTAGGGCTAAAACTCTCCAGAATTGCTTCCAATAATTTCCCCACCATTGAGGTCAGACTGACTGGCCTGTAGTTTCCTGGTTTATCTCTTCCCCCCTTCTTGAATAATGGTACCACATTGGCTATCATCCAATCCTCCAGCACCCCTCCTGTGGCCAGAGAGATATTGAAAATTATTGCCAGTTCCCCTACTGTTTCCTCCCTTGCTTCACTCAACAGCTTGGGATACATTTAATTTAGCCCTGGACATTTGTCTATTTTTAAGCCTGCCAGACCACTCAGAACCTCCTCTCTGTCTATGTTAATCTCTTTAATTTTATCACAGTCCTTCGCCCTGATTTCTACACTCACACTGTCTCTCTCACGAGTAAACACTGACACAGAGCTGAATTTAAGGTAAATGAAGCCATATATGTGAGAAAATTTGTCAGTCGATCAAGTTGGATCCCCCAAGTTATTGTCTCTAAGACTGGACACTTTTCATACCAAGTGGAAGTAGAGGGATGGATTGTTCGTAAACAGATGGCCCACCTGAGTAGCAGAGAGATGCTCCTGCAGCCATCAAGACATTTTTCCAAACTGAAAAGCAACAAAGTACCTGATCAATCTGTTAGCAACAAAGGAAATCATCATGGAAACATATTGTGATGACTCTCCTGTGCCAGAAAAGATACCTGTTATTGCAGTTCCTGTTAACATCAATCCTGTGGAAGCATCTCAGCAACAGAATTACACTACTCTACAAGGAACAGAAAACCCCCTCAAAGACTTGATTTATAATTTTCCAAATTGTGTATATAATGTTTAGTTAGTATTTAGGACTGGGTAAATTCGTTATTAAAGGAGTATGAAGGAGTTAAAGAGGGAGGGGTGTGATGACCGTCCCTTTAAGGGCAACACAGCAGAGTAAGGGTCACGTGGCCTGTGTGACCAATCAGGACTCAGAGTGTGGTATCACCCCCATGGTGAGAGAGACTCTTTGGGCAGAGACATTTTGGGATCGAGCTACAGCCATGAGGCTGCTGCACAATTCTTATTAATAAATACCTTTTGTGTTCACTGATGAAGTCTGTGAAAGTGCATCTTTACAGCTTCTCGTCTAGTCCCGGTGCCTTGTCAGCTTTCAGTACTGACAGTGGAGTCAAAGCTTCCTCCTAACCAATGTTGAACACTTTTAGGGGCAGAGTCCCCTCATTTGTCACCATGGCTTGGGTAGCATCTACCTCCGAGGTAAAGGTGGATGGAAAGTAATATTTAGTACCTCAGGCTCCAAGTGTAAATTCTTTTTTAGGTCCCTAATTGGCCCTAATTTTCCTTTCACCATCCTTTTACGACTGAACAGTACAGGGCCCTTTCCTTTCGAACAACAAAAACTGAGAAGTGGCCTGATGGAGATCTTTAAAATACTTTTGACGTCCTATACAGTAGTTGCAGAGAACTTGTTCCGCTTGTTGGGGAGTCCAAAACTACAGGACCTTAAATAAATATGACACTTATGGATAAATCCATTCGGCATTTTAGGAGAAACCTCTTTCGCTGGAGTGGTGAGAATGTGGAATTTGTTACTGCAAGGGGTTGATCGAATTCCATAGAATTCCTACAGTGCCCCTCGAGTCTGACCCGCTCTCTGAAAGAGCACCTTATCTAGGCCCACCTCCTCCACTATCCCCATATCCCCACGCAACTGCACAACGTTGGACACTAAGGAGCAATTTTAGCATGGCCAATCCACTTAACATGCACATCACTGGACTGTGGGAGCAAACCGGAGCACCTGGAGGAAACACATGCAAACAGGGGGAGAACATGCACACTCCAAACAGACAATCACCTAAGGCCAGAATTGAACCTCGATCCCTGGCGCTGTGATGAATTTATAGGGAAGTTCAAGAAATGCGAGGGCGAAATGACTGGAAGGATATATTGACAGTGTTGTGATGAATTAAGATGGGAGGAGGCCCATGTGGAGCAAAAACACTGGCACCATCAAAAGCCTGTTTCTCCATGTAATTCTATGATCACTATATGTCGTCACCTTCTAACTGTACAGAGTAGCCTGCCAGGAATTGTGCATGCAATAGCGCAGAGAATGGCAAAATTCAGCTCTAACAGTAA